>NC_139245.1:42194417-42520839 GCF_977018435.1 Lepisma saccharinum
CGAAAAGGAGCAAATTGGTACAAGAATTCAGTCATAACTTTTTACTGGTTAAAGATACGTCACAAAAACCTTCACCATTGCATTTCTCGTGAAATTCTAGCCCATTTTGATATGTCGCACGACCCCCTTCCCATTTAAAATTCTGCAGTTGAATTCAAGATGGCGGACATCAAGATGGCCGCCGACCGTGTGGGTGGCGTCAATGTGGTTCCCCTTGGCCAGGCAATGATTGGTCATCGCCATTTTCACATTCCATGCCGCAGTGGCCTTGTACTGAGGGTGTTAAGTGTCTTATTGAGCCAGCCTGTAGAATATCAAATATCCTTTTAATGGGACAATAATCGTACAAATATATGCCTAAAAATCAGTCCTGGTAGTTTCAGCCCATAATCATCTATTCATTTTCATACACTGCTATTTGTTGTAAAGATGGACTAAATTAAATTTTAGCATAAAAATGATGACTATGTTCACTTCAGTTTCATATTCACTGCGTCTTTTACTTCACCGTCCATGTTTGAAGGGCCAACACTACAGAAAAATTACGGTTACACGTGAACTACTGAGTTTCGAGCGTATACTGATCGTTTTACCCGTTCGAGCGAAATTTGCTGGTGACGTCATGGTGGTCGAAGAGCTGTCAGTTCCTAACGCCATCTAGGCTCGTCCGTGAGAACTATTTGCCAGTCGAGCAATAAACGCTCATTGCAGCATTCTAGCGGATGCACTTGAAGTTTCGATTTGCCTTGGCCGGGATATTTCTTTTCCTCTCTATGTATTTAATTCTAGCTCTTTGAGTATACCCATTGCAGCACTCTATGTGCCATTAACATTTTCTCAAAATTTATCAAAAGATCGCATTACTGATGGATTTCTCTTTACATACAAAATGCCCACAAAAAGTGTTGGAGAACTCATTAAAATTCGCACATGATAATGACAAATTCTCAAAAGATGGCACTGTTGATGCATTCTTCTCTACATGCAAATTGCTCATAAAAAGCGTTACGAAGGAAGTTACGAGGCCTGCAGCTACTGCCTAATACAGTTATGTGAACTTCCGAATTTTGAAGAGTCATTCAATGTGTTTGTTTGTTAAAAATAGTGACGGATGAGACAGAACTTTGGGTTAAAATTTCTCAAGATTCGAGGAAAGTCGTCCAGAACGTTCTTGCGTAGGGTGACTACCAGTTAATAAAAGGTGAAGAAATTCTTGCTATATTTTAGAGTATAGTGAATTTATGTGTTTTATGCCTGTCCTGAGATATGATAAAATTGAATATTTGTACGTACGTGTGAAGTTTTGTAAAAATATTGAGTAAAGTAATGTGACCATTCTCCATCCAAGATGACTTCCTCAAGAATTAATTTTTGCATTCATTAATAGCTAAAGCAAGTTTAAATCTCTTGTTAAAGTACACCTTCAGTTTTCATCTTAACCGTCATTGTGGTAGGGGATTTTCATTGAATACAAATACATCTTTTCTTAATTTCTAACTATACGTAAGTAGGGGGCGGTTAAATAAATGTTAACAAAATGGGGAAAAAAGGACAAGAGAAAGTCATTTTGGTAGACACTTTTTTGAAAATATTAAATGCCATGATAAAGAATGATACTGGTTGCAATTCATTGAAGTGAGGTTGCAATGAAAGGCGTATTTAGGGGGTGAGTCCAGGGAGTCCGGACCCCCCCCCCCGAAAGACTTACCAAGTACTAAAATTAAATAATGAAAATATATTTGTTTAGCATTTATTGTATAAGCCATGGTTATTTATGTCTTCTGAACTAATGGATTGGAATCATGCGGCTTTCAATAACACTTCTAAAGAAGATTTATGCACACTACCTATGTTAATATGCAATAAAATATTAATCAGGAACTTTACTTTTCGTCAACTGGATCTAACGCCCTTTTTTGTTATTCAATGAATATGCAATTCTTTTATGTATTTGACATTAATTTCCTTGCCAGCGTACATGTTTTTATACAAATTTGGCGATCTTAATTCACGTAAACTAGATAATACGTGATGTTACATATCTATTCTTATGCTGTATTTTTATCTATTCATGCAATAATAACAACACAATATTAATTAATTTACATAGATTAATTAATTTAATATAGTTATTTTAATGTAAACATTATTATTATTTTCATTTTTATTGTTTCTGAGACTCTTAATTCGGACCCCCCTCCCTCGAAATATGTTTCTAGATACGTGTCCGGTTGCACTGTGTTCTTCAACGACACATAACGCGTCTGTTAAAATTCTATACATTTGCCGGAAAAATAAGTTCATATAATAATGAGGGATTGCCCAGAATTTTAAAGATAATTTCCAACTTCTGTATTTATCTCCAATTGAAAACTTCCTTTTTTATCTGTCAACACTACATGCAAACCAGAGAATGATTGGCTTGATAACAAAATCAAGGAATAAAATTTTAACTTCTGGACATTCTTTTCGTCCACGAAAGAAACATTATCATCTAACGAACCTCATACTTGTACATGCCCCGTAACCTGAATTCATGTAGATAGATTCATTCATTCATTGTTATTATTGTCAATATTGCCCGTTCAACTTTGTACACTTACTGAAAGTAGCATTGTTAAAGATTCGATTCTTCATTCTAAGAAAAGTTCGAAAAAAATTTGACGATAAAGAGCTAATGCGTTTATCTTAGTCATTATCAACCAGATGGTCTGGTTCCATGTAGGAATGAAAACAGCTATTAGATCGATCAGCTGATAAAGTTCAATAATCACTGATAATAGTTTATTAACCCGCGGAACTGTACGGAGGTTATTGACTGTGAAATAATTTTTCATTTGTCAATAGGAAGCAGGATTACTGTTAAGGTAATGTGTCAAAGACACTGGTTAATCAACAGAAGAGACGCCTATTTTTAACCTCGATTCATTGTTTTTTGTTATCTAATCTGATCAGTTTTTGATATATATCACGAAATAAGCTGGAGGCTTATTGAACTCAACAATGAAGGTTCCCAGTAATGAGCATAAGAATGATAATTCGCACATAATAGACGGAATTCTCACAAGATGGCACTGTTGATGCATTCTTCTTCATATGCAAAGTGCTCATAAAAAGCTTTACGAAGGAAGTAATAAGCCCTGCAACTACTGCTTAATGCACGACCTTGTAAAGATTATGTTTGTTAAATGGAATTCTCAATTTTGGAGAGTTATTCAGTGTGTTTGTTTGTTAAGAAAAGTAACAGGTGATTCGGAACTTTACATGTTAATTACAATTTCTCAAGATTAAGGGAAAGTCATACAATATCAGTATGTTCTCTTTTCTTTGAATATACACCGTGTCCATAAATATGCTGTCATACTTTAAAGTGGTATTACGTCGCTTTGGATAATCGTATTTAAATGAAATTGGTGACATTTGAAAGAAAAACTCAAATATTGTTGTGCATCTCAACAATGGACACCAATATCAGCAATGGACAACAATGAACGAGATCAAACATGGAAACTGAAATAAATTCACTCCTGACAACAATAGACGATGCGTGTTCATTATTGGATATTTAGCAGGCTGGCAGGTTACATGTGAATGTTTTCCTTTAAAATTGTGTTGTTATTACAGGAAGATGGATTGGACGTGCCGGAAATGATTATAATGTCTTCTACAATTGGCCGCCGAGGTCACCTGACTTGTCGGTCTGTGACTTTTTTTTATGGGGTCACATAAAAGATTGTGTCTATGTGCCCCCATTGCCTCAAAACCTGCAAGAACTGCAAATTCGCATCACTTCTGCAATCCAGTCCATCCCTGTGGATATGTTGGAGCGTGTGTGGCATGAATGGGAATATCGCCTTGATGTCTGCAGGGCCGCTCGTGGGGGCCACATTCAATGTCTATGAGTTGTAAAATACAATATTTGAGTTTTTCTTTCAAATGTCATCAATTTCATTTCAATACGATTATCCAAAGCGACGGAATACAACTTTAAAAGTATGACGTATATTTATGGACACGCTGTATTAAGTGCCATGATAAAGCAGTGGGTTTCTCTCTCTGTACATACATGATACCGGTTGCAATACAATGCACGGTGCTCTTCAACAATACATATCCTTGTAGAGCAGTTGAAGCTAGCGTATGAATTTGTGCCAAACGTCATGTCGCTGTCTGGTAAGCTACGCAACTAGTGGATGCACAAAGCCAGCAATACCACACTCACTCGGTAACCTCATGTTCATACGAGCTTCCAAAGGTTTTATAGTTTGTGCACCAGACAGAGGAATATTGCATATCCACATAAGCCCAACACTCCCCAAATTCTCCTCACTATCCCAAATATGTTTCACAATGTTCCAAGTTATGCCCATCTTGTCCAATGTGTAGATTTTAGCGTAATTTACCACGAAAATACTTAAAGTTCCAAGACCTGACACCCCTAGACTTCTGCATTTGGCGCTTTGTGAAAGACAATGTCTATGTGCCACCTATCCATAGAATGTGCAACAGCTAAAGGAAAGAATAAGAAACGCCTTGCTTTGGTGGACGAGGAGTTCTTGAAAAAGTGCGGCTAGAACTAGAATTTCGATGGGATCTGCGTCGCATAACTAGTGGAAGCCACAATGAACATTTGTAGCCATTTGTAGACATTCATAGAAACTTGAAGTGTAAATTCTTAAATTCGTTTACTCTATTATGATACACCCTGTACATAAGCTCTCGTAGTCTCATTCTCTACTTATCTTTTCCCCTACCGTTCTCTTCATATTACTGAGCTGAGCTTCAGTTTATGTTTTGGATCCCCTTTATGCATAAATAGGCTAATCGGGACTGAACCTACAGTTTAAAGTGGAATTCGAACTATGTGTTTCCACCCGGTATCGAACTCTGGGCCCTCTTGAGTACAAGGCGACGACATTACCACTAACTACATCATCAGGAATATAGGCTAAAAGAGATTGGACCTACAGTTTAATGTTGGATCCGAACCCGGACAGAGTTACCGTTTGAAAGATCGGTTACATTTTATAAGAAGCATGTGACTTTGAATCCCTTTTTGCTTTCAAAGTGCGTTTATCCGTGATATAGTACATGACCCAAAGATGTTTCTGGAAACTGGAGCTGGTAATATTGCATCACAGAGCTTGTAAGCCGGAAGCAATGTGTTCAAGTACATAATATTTCTGTCATCCACTTATTTCTTGATCTTCACCTCGTAAGGTATGACGGTAAAAAAAATGGTGCCCATGAAATCATCCTGGTAAAACCTTACTTGAAATTTCGAGTTGACCCAGAAACCGAAATGATAACGGTGTCGTTTTTCGTGTCCTGGAGAAGAATCGCAGAGCTGTTTCCTCAAAACATACGCATTTCGTGGAGAATTAGTCATGTGGCTGGAGAGGAGAGAAAGAGAGAGACGGAAAAGAGTTGAACAAAGAAAGAAAAAGAGAGATTCAAGTGTAAAAGAAAGAAAGATAAAGAGGGGAGAGATCAGAGGGCAACGAAGAGAGAGAGAGAGAGAGAGAGAGAGAGACGGAAAAGAATGGAAGAAAGAAAGAAAAAGAGAGATTCAAGAGTAAAAGAAAGAATGAGAGAGAGAAAAAGAAGAGGGAAGAGATCAGAGGGGAACGAAGAAAGAGAGAGAGAGAGAGAGAGAGAGAGAGACGGAAAAGAATAGAAGAAAGAAAATGAGAGATTCAAGAGTAAAAGAAAGAAAGAGAGAGGAGAAATCAGAGGGGAACGGAGAGAGGGAAACGGATATTCAAAGATACTAGGAAGAGTGGGAGAGAAAAGAGAGGGGAGCGAGAAGAGGGTGGGGTGGATGGGAAGGGGGAGAGAGAGAGAAGAGAAGGGAGGGAGAGAGAGACGGAAAAGAGTTGAAGAAAGAAATAAAAATAGAGTCAAAGAAATAGAGATAGGATGGAGATAGAGAGAGAGGAAGAGATGTGAAAGCGGAAAGATTGGAAGGAAAAAAAAAGTTAAATTCAAGAGTAAAAACACAGAGAGAAGGGAAGAGAAGAGAGTGGGATGGAGAGAGAGAGAGAGAGAGAGAGACGGAGAAGAATGAAAGAAGGAATGAAAAGTCGAGATTAAAGAGAACAAGAGGAAATAAAGAGGCAGAGGCAGAGAGAGAGAGAGAGAGACGGAAAGGGAAAAGAGTAGAAGAAAGAAAAATAGTGATTCAAGAGTAAAAAAAAGGAGAGAGAGAGAGTTCAATGATCTCTGCTGCGTTTCTGATGCCTAGGACTCGGTGCGCTTCCGTTCCGACGGCCACCAGAGTGATTTATCCCTCTTCCTCTAGCCTTATCGGTTGCGTAAGTGGTTACTGGCTCCACTTCATCAAGCTCACTAGAAGGAAGTGACAAAACACACTCACAAATGCGCACTTTTCCCCAGCGGGGGGAGAGAGTGAGAGAGGGAGGTTCCGGAAGCGTGGCCAGCAGCACTTGTCGTCCCCCTTCAGTCCATCTCCGGCCACAGCCTCTGTCATAAGTGGAGGAGGAGAGGAAAGCGATTCTCCGTCAGTTGCTTTGCTACTTGAATTCCGGACGATGTCCAGATCACTCTCTTCAGAGCAGCGGTCTGCAAGCTGCAGCACGTGTACCGTCAGGGGTATGCGTCACCACCGGGTGGGCAAAAGTGGGCTCTAACGCTCCCCGTTGCATACAGGGTGAGACACGAAATGTCATCCATTGAAAATAGTGTATACTTTTCATACATTTTGGTGTTGGAGTAAAAGTAAAAATAAGTAAATTGAAGGGACTGGATCTACAGTTTAAAGTGGGACTCGAACCACTTGTGCCTCCACCGGGTATCAAACCCGGCGCCCCTTGATTACAAGGCAACGACGCTACCACTGCGCCATCGGGGAGGTCTGTAAACATTCGAGAAATTGAAAAGAACGAACAAACATTCGAACCAAATAACAAGGAATTATAGTGTAATGTCCAGGGCATTACACCCCTTGATTGCCCAAAAGGTCTACATGCGAAATTTTCAATATAATTTATTGTTGTTTAGCGTCGCTTTTCTTCCACTTTTGGCTAATCGCAACAACGAGGAAGACTGGTGATTTAATGAAAATGATCAAGGGACACTCGCAAAGAGCAATCATGCTCAGAACTCGGGCCCCTTGGCGTCATATCGCGATGTGCTATCCACTCCGCCACTGACGTCGGGCGATTATTTATTGTGTAGCAAGAATGAAAAACAGATGGGAATAAGTAGAGAGAAAGTGACAGAGAAGCAAAACAGAGAATGAGAGAAAGAAAGAAATATATCGATTAATGAATCTGATAGATTTTATAAAATTTTACTTCGCTTTTTCCCAGTTTTGTCTAATCGCGACGATGTGATGATAAGATGAACTGGATGAAACACGCATGAACAGGACACAGCGCAAGCTCTACAGAGCATTGTATTGTTATCGGTACAAAACTGCAGAGCTTCGTTAGTCTGCAAAATGCAGTCCAGGATGTACCGGGTGTCCCAGAAGTTTTTCCCTGATTACAAACTTTATTCATATCCGCTATATGCAAGGTAGAGATGTGAAAGTGGCCAAAATATTGGAAAACTAACCAAGTTATTTTGTTGCAGGTTTGAGTAACGTGGCTGCAGTGTAGCAGTATCAGTGTCCAGAAAACCGGAAATGTTCACAAATCAAGAAAAATCTCAGCATGTCGTCTGGTATCACGAGACCCGGTCACCAATAACAGTGCAGACGAACTTTCAAATGTACAGAATTCTTTCGTCTAGAATATCTGCCATCAATAAGTTGGTATTTAAAAAGTGGAATTTATCTTCATTCCCAAATCCTGTCAAGTCCAAGAAACATTGTATGGAAAGATGCCACCCGATGTCAAGAGCATTCATTCTGGATTCCTTGGCACTGACACTGCTACACTACAGCCACATTACTGAAACCTGCAACAAATAAACTTGGTTAGTTTTCCAACATTTTGGCACCACTTTCACATCTCTACATTGCATATAGCGGACATGAATAAAGTTTGTAATCAGGGAAAGACTTCTGGGACACCCGGTATTACATGGAAGCGAGATTAATAATTGGATGCCTTTCGAAAGGGTTGCCCCTCTAGGTAGAAACTTATCAAGCAAGGATGAAAAAGAAATGGATGCACAGGAAAAAAAAGTTTTGTCTGAATTAACAAAACATGTTTGAAGTAGCTTTTTTGTAACTGTAAACATCTAATTTGCTAGCCTTTTCTATATTTGGTAATTTTCATTTATTTGTAATATATAAAAGTATATAACTCAAAGCAAATGTGCACGATTAGTAAAATAATTTATTTGTGGTGAACCATCATTTGTTTCTTGTCTATTTACATATGTGTGGTTACGGGACACTATTTTTTGTTATTCCAAATACTCGTAAACTGTAACTAGGGACACAGGAAGAGGAGAGCGAGAGAGAGAGAGAATGTGAGATAAAGATGACGAAGAGGGAGCGAAAGAATGATATGGAGAAACAGGGGAAAAATAAAGAAAGAAGTAAACAGAGTAAACAATAAAGAAGTTAGGAAGTGGGAGGGAGAGAAAGAGAGAATAGCATTCATGACTAGTGACGTAGAGCCCGTCTGACCTCCTGATCTGTATCCTAGGAAAAGAAGCGAAAATATTATGGGTTTCAACAAAAATTTCTTTCTCACATTAACAGTTATCCATTAAAATGTGCGGGCAGTCATATCTATCTTGTGGTCAGTAAATCTAATAGTTATCTGGTGAACGTGAAAGTATCTACGTCAGAGCTGGTCTCCACACATTAATGGATCTATTCAGATAAGGAACAGCCTGTCTCCTGTTTGCACACCACGGTAAGAAGGGGAGGAACACAATGTCGTTCCCTAAATATTTGATGCCATCGCATTGCATCAATCACTTTAATTTTTCCATCAACCTCGGGTAAGAAAGGCGCCGATACATCTCTTTGCTCACGCCCTCGTTTGAAGATGATTTTACAAGGAATCGCCGATCACTGAGGAGCCAAGATTTGTCGTTCGGTCACTTCGGCTGCTTGTGTGGTCGGTCCACTTTGTTTGTTACCTTCTTGATTTACGGCTTTGTTTAACTTCATGATCAGTTGTAATGGAACGGGCATTGAATATAAAGGCAGTCACGACTAGATGGAGGTAGTGTCTCGTTACCTGTTCCGAAGGGGAGGGGCGCAGCGAAGTCCACCCGGATTTAAACCAGCGACCTTTCGAGCTCAAGTTCACACCAAGGTGAGGAAGCACGACCAAAGTACAATATGGGTAGGCAGGTATGAGGGGAAAATAATGTACCATCCTACTGCTATCTGATCGTGTTTGTGGATCATGGTGCTATAGATTCCTTCATGCTCCTGTTCAGTTGTCTTTTCATGCTGAAAAGTGTTTGTAATTTCTCGTTTCATGCTGAATACTGTTCATGGCTGCAAATGTCATGCTGAATACTGTTCGCAAGTCCTCCATTCATGCTGAATATTGTTCGCGGCTGCTCCCTTCATGCTACATACAGGGTAAGTTAGAATGAAATAACTTTACACGGTTATTATGGCGTAACTACAGAGCATTCTCTGACATTCGCTACGAGACTCGGCGGCAAGCGGCCCGGCAGCAGGGCTTGTCTTTCCCGGTGAACGGGATCCGCGACAGTCGCTAGAGTCGGCTTTTAAAATTACAGTTTTCATATTGTGTACTAACCTTGACTACAGAAGGTGTTGAAAATGATGTCCCTCTGCTTCAACACATTCCTGGCATCTCCGAAGGAAATTGGCATTTACACGTGCAAGTTCGTCTACTGTAATTCTCCCGATTTCTCGTACAATACTCTCTTATAACTCACGGATAGTGTGCGGATTGTCTTTGTATACTTTATTTTTTAGATTTCCCCATTTTTCTTTCGAATCTAATTCAGAACGACCCTGTTACTCTAAACTTTTTACGAGGTTTAATATAGTGGTCTTATGTGGAACGGGAACACCAGGAAATTTCGTTACAAAACGTCGTCGCACTTCTACACAATTCCTCTTTCCGAAGAAACACTCGACAAGATAAATCCTTTGTTGTAATGTAAACTTTTGTGGTACCATATTAAGCCACAATCTTAACCACACGGACACTACACAACACAACTTGCGAGGGAGGATTATACTGGCGTCAGTCTGCAACGTCAACAGAAAGAGGGGAAGAGAGCGAAGGCAGGGAGAGCGAAAAAAACAACAGACTGTAGCATGCGACTGTCGCGGACCCCGTTCATCGGGAAAGACAAGCGCTTACGCCGGACCTCTTGCCGCCGAGTCTCGTAGCGAATGTCAGGGAATGCTCTGTATTTATTATAGAAAATAAAAAAATGCATAAATATAAAGAAAACTCTGGACGTTTTACTCACATGACTCACATTACAACGTCCAAACGATAATCAACTCTTTCCATACGAGACAGCAGCATATTGTCGTCTACGGCAGGTGGAACACACACATTACTACCGAAACACGTGGGGAAATGTCTTTGCATCATTGTGATCGAATCAGTCCTCGATAACTCCAACACACAATACGCCTTCTGATGGTCACTCTCCATTTTGCGACACAGGCGATCCTGGCGGAGCAGCGGCAAAGCTGCATTAGCGCCCCAAGTGGTAATGAAACTTCTAAGAGTTTTTCTTTATATTGAGGCCTTGTTTTTTTTTTTATCATAAATAGTTACGTCATAACTGTGTAAAGTTGTTTCATTCTATTTTACTTACCCTGTACTTTCACGCTGACTCCTCCTCTCTGTGGCTATTCTGCTTAACGTTTTGCCATTTTATGCAGGGTTGTTAACTGTCAAAGAATTTTAAAGAAATTCAATTCCATTCCAGGAGGGAATTATTAGCCATCGTAAATGGGTTGTGCACCGTGCAGAACCTTTTTATTGTAAAGTTTTTCAATTCGGTACAAAAACTTTTTTTCCGGATGAATTTAAATACGGTCCAGAAACCTTTTTCCATTGAAACAATACGCAACTTGTACCGAATTCAAATTGTTCGAGAAAAAAGGACTCCGGTCCTTCAGCGAAATCCAATAGAATTTATCGGTTCCTGGACCTTTAACAACCTTAATTTTATGTACTGATACACTGCCACAATAACTGAAGCTCTGGCCTGGAAGCAGCGGCGCTAGTGTCGAATGTGTAAGGCCCGCTTCAAACGAAAGCAAACATCCTCAGCATTTTTCTTAACATTTGTGCCATGACCAAAATCCTACCGCGTAAAGTGAGAAATCTTATGGCATTTCAGATGCCATACTGATAGGCTCGGTCCGTATCAATTTTCGTAGCGTAACCAATCAGAAGCGACCTCCAGGTTCTCACCGGGACCTTTTTACATGACCTATGTTTGACGCTTAGTCCGGAGACCGAAGTCCCCTTCCTAGGTGCCGGGCCCAGCTAACGGTTTTGATTCCAGGGTACGTGTGACCGGATCGGTTTTTACCCCCGACGAATAGCCGACTCGTGCATAAAGTGACGTTGAATAATAATATTAATAATCAATAATAATAATAATTGATGTTAGCCAGCAGAAATGCTTTGCTGACTTAACGTTGAACTAAAATATAAATACCACCAGTTATGAGGATTAGTATACTATTTGTATGAACACAAATCATAGTCAAATCATAAATAACAAAAATGTATATTATATAACACACAAAAATTGACAGATTACACAACCCCTCACTATCATTCAAGCATTCACACACTCTCTCATACCGCAGGGGAATAATTACATTAAGATAAATACATTGGCCCTTTTTTAGACACCATGCAATATTTAGTTTTTTCTTATGAATATTAAAACTGCGCCCGAAGACGTTAATTGGCTTAGAATTAAAGATACTAAACTTTCATCTGCGCGTGCTCATTACATTCTGCCAACGGGCATGACACGTAAACTTTTTATTCTTGCAATTTACCAAAACATTTAAATAATTAGTTTAAATTATTACTAATGCGCCTTGGAACTTCAGTAACGTTAGGCAGGGCACGCAACTCGTGCAACATAGATATCAACTGCAAGGCATACATGTTTACAGAAAAAATGAAGACACTTATGTATGAATATATATTAAAAATAGCACGCAGTTAATTTACTTCCTCACTTAGCAAACTTGAGGGATGATTTCTGCAATAGATACACGATTTATGCCGTTTTAAACAAATATTTACCGAGTAAAGCATATAAGGTGACATAAATAAACATTATTACTCAACAGCTCGGCGCAGAGCGTGGAAAAACAACAGTATGCTGTGAATATATCTTCCGAATTAGCAATTGTCGTGAAATTTAGATGATGCTGGCGAGAAATAATTATAATCAATACCTTTGCGACTTTTAACTTTAAATACAGGTATCTTTTCGTCCGACGGCCGATCTTTGGAGGCTTGGGTAGATGATCACTCACACATATAGAAAATTAACAGTAGTATACTATACCATCTCGACGTTCTAGACGTTTCAGCGACGTTTACCGTAGTCCTCTAAACGGCGGGGGGACGTCGATCCGCGGTCCTCTTTGCGACACTAACACTTCCCCACGCTACTTCTTTGTAGCGGCACTTCGCAATCTTCTTTGACACACCTTCCTTCACGCTTCAAACATCACGGCGATCATCCTGTCGGCCTCGTAATGGAGCGATTAATTGCTTCGCATCGTCTCTCTCTCTCTCTCTTTCTGGGGGGACGGCGAAAAAATGGGCGAAGTTCCTTTACCGGGGGTACTCGTGGATTCTCGCTGCTAATCTCACGCGGGACGTCGTCTCAAGACGCAGTAGGTGTCGCTTCATTATCTCAATCTTCTCTTCTAGACGGTAGATCTAAGTGTGGGCTGGTGTCGCTTCATCTTCCAATTTCTCTCTCTCTCTCTCTCTCCGTAGAATTCTCGTCGGGCGTCGGCGTCGGCGTCGAAGTACTCTAGGATGCTGATTCGGCTTCGGCTTTCGGCGGTATCATTTCCTGGCTTCTAATCGGGCTGTGGGCGTCATTTGTGGTGATGTGTCGTTTGTGGCTTTTGTAGCGTTTGTGGCGGCGTTTTAGTGGCGTGACGTCGCGACGCTGAGCGATGATCTGCTGCGTTGTCGGCTTCATGCAGGCTAGGAAGACCCCAGGCCCTCCTTCTCTCGTGATTAGCCCGCCATAGTGGTATTAGTGTTCCTCGTCACAAAACGAATAACGCGAATCCAGTGCACAGGTCACCAATTAACACTGCGTATTCGTACAACTAGTCACTGTCACTCACTCACGCAGGATAAAATACACGGCGCGGTAGAAAAAGACAAAGTCCCGAATCTTTACTCCGACTGTCGCAGAGGTGTTGTCGGTTCGAAAACTGGCGCTAGGCTGTACGTGTTTGTTCGTTCTGCCACTATATAAAGACAGCTTGAAACTTCGAATACAACGGACTGACTTTTAGGCGCGGGAATCTGGAGTTACGACGTTGGTGGTCAAGCGTCCATTTTTTGCCTGGTCCAGCTTCTTGGGGCACACGTGTTGCGTTAGAAATGGGGTGAAAAGAATAGTTCTACCCTCATCCGGTACGTAACATGTTCCTTCCAGTAATTGGCCTCCCAAGTTGACTTTCCCGTCGCCAAATGCACAAAAGTCGCTCAAAAACAGTGAAGGATTTATCACAGCACACTGTTGGTCCCGAGCTCCTACGACCGAAAGGGGGAAAAGTTGACAAAGGCAGAAAAACACAAAAGGTTCAGGAACGTGGCGTTTTTCTACCGAAGCTTCAAGCGGATACGAAGTTACAGAAAAATATAAAATAACGAAAACCTAGGATAAAAAAAGTAGGTGACAAAAACTGATTGTCATATCTCGCCCCCCCTAACTTCAAAAAAAATTGTAGGCTTGAAAATCGTTCTCGGCTGGGGAGATTTTTGAAGGTTACATATTTTTTTTCAAAACACCCTGTATATGAATACTTTTTTTTGAAACACCCTGTATGTGAACCTATACATGAAAAATACTTTTTATGTGAGCACCCTGTATATAAAACTTCACACGAAAATTCCTTGATGATTCACAATAATAATACACAAGTAAACAGGGCTCAAATAATACATAATACCAAAATACTTAATGTTGAGAAATAGCAATGATATTAATAATATAGAAATAGGTGACATATAAATAATAATAATACAAAACAAATCAAATTGTGAAGTCACTGATATGAGAGCTGAACTTAACGGTATCCCGAAGGCTGTAGTCCGGAGACGCCAGGTGTTGGAGAGTCACTGCTTGTTTGCACCTGATTTCGCTCTTCAGTTCCTCGGTCCGACTGCGGGCTCCTTGATCGACCGTGGGGTCGGTAATACCCATCACATATCTGACCTAGTTGAAACTTATCGTCGCGGTTGCCCTGCACTGTGCCGTGCGGCGGTCGACGCATATTTCCTCCTCCACGTCTGCCTCTCTGGTACTGCCGCTGTTCTCTCTGTGGCGAAGGTGGTAAGGGGTGAAAATTTTGATCATTGGCGCGTGGATCGTGGTGCTGTCCTCGCTGAACCATCTGAACTCGCTGGGGTCGGTTCCGGCCGTGACGATCATCTTCTCCTCTGGGACGCTTATTCCAGCGCTCTGCCCTGTCGCGTTCTTCTTCTTCTGAGCACTGGTACAGGTTCTCCAGCGTCAGCGACATCGAGTCGGGGTCGAACACACAACTGCCATTAAGGTGACGCCGGACATCTTGCGGAAAATGATATATCAGCGCCGCGATTATTTCTGGAGCCGTCATTTGAGGCTGCAGTGCCTTGAATTCATTATATTTTTTCCAGAAATATTGCGCGTACGTAACTCCCGCGTTTCGGCTGTAACGTTCATTGCGCAGTAACATTAACATGCGTTCTACTTGGATCGGCCGCTGAAAGTGCCCTAGGAACATCTCCCGGAAAGCTTCATAAGATGTGAAATGCCTTTCATTCGTTTGAAACCAATTTTTCGCCCGATCTTCCATTAATCCCCGCAGTACAATTAACCTTTCGGTTTCCTCCATGGAAAGTTCCTCCGCGATTGCCTCGAAGTGATTTAAAAAGGAAGAAGGCAAAAGTCGGTCCGCTCCATTGAACTTTTGAAACTCCTTTTTATACTCAAGGGGCAAAAGGGCTCTTCTGGTCATAGCTGGTGCAGGGCGACGGTCTTCCCAGCTGGGTGATTGGAGTGGGGATGTATCATTCCTTGCCCCCCTTTCGCCGTTTGTCCTCCTCGGCGCTGAAGGTTCATCGCGATTGAGCAAAGGAACATTAGAAGCAGCAGGTGGTGGTAAAGTTCTCCTGGCCTCCGGCGTTTCTCGGTCGCGAGGGTGAGAAAGGCCCAAAATGTCCATTCTTCTTTCCAAAGCCTGTATCTTTTGGGAATGGTCATCAACCTCGCCTATTGTTTTCGCCACGCGCTCTCTCATACCTTCGAAGTTTTGGTGACAGCTCGCCTCAAGCTGGGCCGAGGATTTCCTCATAAGTGCCAGTTTCTCTTCCGTGTGGTCTGTCCGTCGCGACAGTGTTGCCAACTGCTGGTCCTGGTCATCAACACGGGAATCCAAGCGATCGACTTCTGCGCTGAGTTTCTTTTCACAGTCTTGCAAGCGCGTGGAAAAACGTTCAGTTATTTGTTCCGCCGAAACACGCACCACTTCCTGGAATCGGGTCTCAAGCTGTTCTATCCGCTTTTGTGTCTCTGCATGCTCCGCTCGGATCAGCTGTCTTATCATCTCGAACATCCTGTCGTTGGTGCCGGCGCCATTATTCAATGCATCATTTGTTTCTTCCATCGGAGCGACATCTTCCGGGGGGGAAACGGTCAGCTGATTCGGATCTTCAGAAGGTGGCGTGGATTCAGTATTTACAACTAAGCCCCCGTGTCCTGGAGTTCCTGACGAAATAGCACAAGTACTACAGCGCGGCTGCGCTTCGTTCGACGGATCCATTTCACCTAATGGGATTTCAATCCCACAAACTACACAATTCCGTGCTTCGCTCATCTTTCTATAAATAATTTTATCACTTCGCAATTTCATTAGATTCTTAAAAGCACTCACTATGTCCTGAGGTTGTCAGAAAATAAGTCTACACTTCAAAAACATGAAACGCACTACAGAAAAAACAATACAAACAAATAACAATCAAAAGTGCAGAGAGGAGGGCACGACGGGTCCCCTTTCTGCTACCTACAAAGAAGCCTACGCACACACACACAAAACAAAGTCGCCACTAAATTTGCATGAAATAATTCCTAGAAAATTCGCCCTTGCCGATATTCGCCTACTTAATTGCCCTTTACGTTAATCAAATACGCGCCAAGAATGAATAACGCAAACACAAAATACTAAATGACACAAAAAAAATAATAAAAACGCCACAAGAATACACGTAAACACAAAAATACCCAATAAAAGTTTAACCAATGCAATGAAAAAATCCTCACGCTATCTATCAATTAAAAAAATGAAAATGTACTTCCCTCGACGAGGGTAAAAGATAGACCGGTCCCTGTTCGGGCGCCAAATTCTCACCGGGACCTTTTTACATGACCTATGTTTGACACTTAGTCCGGAGACCGAAGTCCCCTTCCTAGGTGCCGGGCCCAGCTAACGGTTTTGATTCCAGGGTACGTGTGACCGGATCGGTTTTTACCCCCGACGAATAGCCGACTCGTGCATAAAGTGACGTTGAATAATAATATTAATAATCAATAATAATAATAATTGATGTTAGCCAGCAGAAATGCTTTGCTGACTTAACGTTGAACTAAAATATAAATACCACCAGTTATGAGGATTAGTATACTATTTGTATGAACACAAATCATAGTCAAATCATAAATAACAAAAATGTATATTATATAACACACAAAAATTGACAGATTACACAACCCCTCACTATCATTCAAGCATTCACACACTCTCTCATACCGCAGGGGAATAATTACATTAAGATAAATACATTGGCCCTTTTTTAGACACCATGCAATATTTAGTTTTTTCTTATGAATATTAAAACTGCGCCCGAAGACGTTAATTGGCTTAGAATTAAAGATACTAAACTTTCATCTGCGCGTGCTCATTACATTCTGCCAACGGGCATGACACGTAAACTTTTTATTCTTGCAATTTACCAAAACATTTAAATAATTAGTTTAAATTATTACTAATGCGCCTTGGAACTTCAGTAACGTTAGGCAGGGCACGCAACTCGTGCAACATAGATATCAACTGCAAGGCATACATGTTTACAGAAAAAATGAAGACACTTATGTATGAATATATATTAAAAATAGCACGCAGTTAATTTACTTCCTCACTTAGCAAACTTGAGGGATGATTTCTGCAATAGATACACGATTTATGCCGTTTTAAACAAATATTTACCGAGTAAAGCATATAAGGTGACATAAATAAACATTATTACTCAACAGCTCGGCGCAGAGCGTGGAAAAACAACAGTATGCTGTGAATATATCTTCCGAATTAGCAATTGTCGTGAAATTTAGATGATGCTGGCGAGAGTAGGTGAAATGGGCGATTCTGGCTGGGTCCTTTGACCTACTTTTTATTTTACGATGTTTTACGCACTAAACTAACCTACAATGAAAGAAAAAATGGACAGAAAAAGCTCTGGCATCACTTTTTAAGCTATTTTTTACCCTATTACAAAAAAGGAGAGAGAGAGAGAGAGTGAGAGAGGAGGACGAGTTAAACAACCGACAGTGTTGCCAACTCCTCACTCGAAAAAATCACCAAGGTTTTTTTTTTGGGTCTAACCTAACCTAAAGCAAGGAGCTGGCAATGCTGCTTGAGGTGGAATGGGCGATTCTGGCTGGGCTCTTTGACCTATTTTTTATTTTACGATGTTTTACGCACTAAACTAACCTACAATGAAAGAAAAATGGACAGAAAAAAGCTCTGGCATCACTTTTTAAGCTATTTTTTATGCTAACTTGTTTTTTGACCTACATTTGAAATGACTTACGACATTTTCCTATAAGGCTGCCTCTCTCTTACTGTAAGGCCCCCCTCAGTGTAATCTACTACAACCTGCTAATAGGCTTCTGCTCTCAGCGTAATCTGTTTTACGGGCTAAACTAACCTACAATGAGAGAAAATTAGACAGAAGAAAAGCTCTGCCATCAGTTTTTAAGCTATTTTTTACCTTCTGCAAATCTTGCTCTTATGCTACCTCGCCTTTTGACCTACATTTGAAATGACTTACGATATTTTCCTATAAGGCTGCCTTTTTTTCTTGTAAGGCCCCCCCCCTCCCCTCAGTGTAATCTACTACAACCTGCTAATAGGCTTTTGCTCTCAGCGTAATTTGTTTTACGCACTAAACTAACCTACAATGAAAGAAAAAATGGACAGAAAAAGCTCTCGCATCACTTTTTAAGCTATTTTTTACCCTATTACAAAAAAGGAGAGAGAGAGAGAGAGTGAGAGAGGAGGACGAGTTAAACAACCGACAGTGTTGCCAACTCCTGACTCGAAAAAATCACCAAGGTTTTTTTTTGGGTCTAACCTAACCTAAAGCAAGGAGCTGGCAATGCTGCTTGAGGTGGAATGGGCGATTCTGGCTGGGCCCTTTGACCTATTTTTTATTTTACGACGTTTTACGCACTAAACTAACCTACAATGAAAGAAAAATGGACAGAAAAAAGCTCTGGCATTATTTTTTAAGCTATTTTTTATGCTAACTTGTTTTTTGACCTACATTTGAAATGACTTACGACATTTTCCTATAAGGCTGCCTCTTTCTTACTGTAAGGCCCCCCCTCAGTGTAATCTACTACAACCTGCTAATAGGCTTCTGCTCTCAGCGTAATCTGTTTTACGGGCTAAACTAACCTACAATGAGAGAAAATTAGACAGAAGAAAAGCTCTGCCATCAGTTTTTAAGCTATTTTTTACCTTCTGCAAATCTTGCTCTTATGCTACCTCGCCTTTTGACCTACATTTGAAATGACTTACGATATTTTCCTATAAGGCTGCCTTTTTTTTATTGTAAGGCCCCCCCCTCCCCTCAGTGTAATCTACTACAACCTGCTAATAGGCTTTTGCTCTCAGCGTAATTTGTTTTACGGGCTAAACTAACCTACAATGAGAGAAAATTAGACAGAAAAAAAGCTCTGGCATCAGTTTTTAAGCTATTTTTTTACCTCCTACTCTTATGCTAACATTGCTCTTTGACCTATTTTTGAAATGACTTACGATATTTTCCTATAAGGAGGCTGTCTCCTCTTACTGTAAGCTCTCTCAGTGTAATCTACTACGAGCTGCTAATAGGCTTTTGCTCTCAGCGTAATTTGTTTTACGCACTAAACTAACCTACAATGAGAGAAAAATAAACAGAAAAAGCTCTGACATTATTTTTTAAACTATTTTTTATCCTATTTCAAATGTTGCTCTTATGCTAACTTATCTTTTGACCTATTTTTTTATTTTACGACGTTTTACGCACTAAACTAACCTACAATGAGAGAGAAAAATAAACAGAAAAAGCTCTGGCATTATTTTTTAAACTATTTTTTATCCTATTTCAAATGTTGCTCTTATGCTAACTCATCCTTTGACCTATTTTTTTTTTTACGATGTTTTATGCACTAAACTAACCTACAATGAGAGAAAAATGAACAGAAAAAGCTCTGGTATTATTTTTTAAACTATTTTTTATCCTATTTCAAATGTTGCTCTTATGCTAACTTATTTTTTGACCTATTTTTGAAATGACTTACGATATTTTCCTATAAGGCGGCCGTCTCCTCTTAATGTAAGCTCCCTCAGTGTAATCTACCACAACCTTGTGCTCTCAGCGTAATCTGCCACGATGTGTTTTGTTTTTAAAACTCTTATGTGTGATCTTCTACAATATGTGTGTGTGTGTGTGATAATCAAAATTTATTTTTGTTAAGGAAATCTCTGGCCCCTGCTACGACCTAACGGGACCTCTCCTACGATGTTTTGGGTCCCTGCTACGATGTTTTTCTGTAAAAATTGCTCCTCATGATCCAAAAATTGTATTGTAGTGGTATTTGAAATTGACTGTGGTGTGTGAAGGGGAAAAAATTTTTGTGTTCAGTGACCTATTTTTGAAATGATTTACAATATTTTCCTATAAAACTATTTTTTTTTACGATGTTTTTCTGTAAGGCAGAAATCGTCTGTCAATGGGGCCTCAGTGTAATCTACTACGACCTAATACTAATTTTCTCTCTACGTTTCGCGCCTTATTTATTGTGCTGACGATGTTTTACAGCGCAGAAAAAAGCCGGTACGAGTAAATGTATTTTCCTGTTTTAACGTCATCAAGTGGGGTTTAGTGTTGCCAACCCACCCCAAGAAAATTTCATTTTTACAGACGAAGCTATCCTACAATTAGGAGTTGGCAACACTGACTAGTTGCTTCACAAACTTTTTGTTTTTTAAACATATGATATTTCACAGGCGAGGCTAACCTACAAGTTACAAGTTGACGGCGTAATCTTCTATAAGATGATAAGTATGCAATAAGATGAAGAAGATGCTAACTGGCAATAGCGGTGTCAATGTTTCCAGCTCTCTACCCCCCTCTCACCGGGCCTCCTCCCCTATGGCGCAGTGGCAGCCTTGTATTCAAGGGTTCGATACTCGCACAAGTGGTTCTTGAAACTGTAGGTCCAGCCCCGATTAGTCTTACTTACAGGGGGGCTTTTGTAACGCCACGGGAGCGAAAAAACATGCATACTTCTGTTTTTCCACATGTATGTATGTATGTAATGCGATTTGTGTGGGGGTCAAAATTTTGAACTTACGGCTAAATTAATCTGCATGAATGCTTAATGTTTGATTTTTTTTATTTCTAGTTCGACATGAGATACGCACAATTTTTATTTTTTTGAAGTACAGTTAATATTACCCAGTTCGGGTTAAGCTGTAACATACAACTAGCGATCGACACGACCACCTGACACACAGACAGAGAGAGTGTGAGTAAATTCAAAGTGTGATCTATTGTGAACTAAACTAACCTCACTCACCCACCCACATATAGTCTTACAGGTAACTCAAAAAGCAGAAAGTAGTACATAGCATGACAAGTCGATCTATCGTAAACTAAACTAACCTCACTCGCCCACTCACATATAGCCTTACAGGTGACTCAATGGCAGAAAGGCAGCTATATCACTTGTAAGGGCCAACACACAAGATTTATTGCAAACTAAATTAACCTACGACATAAGCCATGGACACATCTTCCAGATAGGGTATAAGCAACTTACCTCTTGCAATTGTATAACGGGAAAATTAACCTACAGCTGGCAATACTGTTTGAGTTGCTTTCGACGAGCCAAACTTATATTTTGCAAATAGGCTAAAGCTAATCTTCTACAGCTAGAAGCTTGAAACATATACTCTTGCAGATTATGCCAACTTACCTCATGTAAAAATATTACCTAGTACGGTTAAGCTGTGACATTCAACTAACGATCGACACGACTATCTGACACACATACGGAGAGAGTGAGACAGCTTATATGCAATATATTCCTACACATGTACTGGGTTTAAAAGGTAACTTGCAACAACTATTTCACTCACCCCCTATCAAAATTTCCTAACCTCATGTTTTTGATACTTGCTGCCAGAACATGGTGGTTTTAGACTGTAAATTCAACCCGATTATTCTATTTGTGCATGATGCCTGCATTTGGAATATTTTATTCTTGGCATACGGTATTTTGCGTGCTCCAGTAATTTTGCGCTCGATTCACGGAAGCTATGACGTGTATTTCCTGTTTCGCGAACATGCGAGAATTTTTCACAATAGATAATATATTGCAAGAGCGAGTTGTTTGTGTATATAAATCTAAATCTAGTTTTGGAAATGGACATGAATATAATGTCAAAAATTATTGCATAACTTAAAAATATTGATATTTATTGTACTAGCAAAGGTAAATGTGGAATGCCCTGCCCCCCCCTCAGCTGTTAGGTTAAACACCATAAAAATTTCATTACTGATAGCAAGCATTCTCATATTGACAAAACAGATCTAGTAATGAGCTGTCTTGCAAGTCTCCCGAGTGAAGGAATATGATGCCACTATAAACTGTAAACAAGATATGCAGTCCCTTGCATGAGATGTACGAGGCTTATGAACTTCGACCTATAGAGTTGTACAATGGATGTTTTTTTTTTAAGCATAGCGGTGTGTTTTTGCTTATTTCAATGTCATCGAGCGGGCATGTAAAAAAGGGGAGAGAAAAAAAAGAGGAGGAGGGGTTATAACGGATAATTCATATTTCGATTTCAATATTTTTGCTAGTCACGATTCACCTGCTATTTAGAAGGATACTGGACGATGGCTAAAAGCGAGTGAAGGAGAGAAATGTTATTTTTTTTTTGATTGTGTGTGATGAAATAGTTTTAGATAATAATAGTAGGCTTATAGAATTGTAGAAAACGGCTGTATCGTGATGCGAGGCTGAAAGCAATTTCGAAAGCAGTCTCGGGCATCTTCGCGTTCAGCCAACAAGGAAAATGCACATGGAGGGTGCAACGGTATTGTCTATGGATGGTTTTTCTGAATAAACATACATATCAGTTTTTGCTGTCTCCAGATGGGACCGGAGCTTTTGTTTTGGTTGGACAAGAGGTTCAGATAAATGCATGGACATCAAAATAAAAATAAAAAAAAATTTACTCCACCGCTCACATGTATTGAGTCTTCCAATAACATACCTCGCGGGGGCGTACCTACATGTATGCAAAATATAGTTAATGTCTTATTTCTCGAACCTGTGGTCTGTAGATTTGTTTTTGTTGGCAACAGAAACAGAAAAAATGGCACCATGTTATTGTATGCTGATATGGGTGTACTGTAATCATAACAATTTTTCTAGTTAAAAATCTATGTCGAAAAGCAATGTTGGGTGACTTGTCTGTGTTGGGTCTTATTAACAACTTCACAGCTGTACCTGCACAACTCATCGACTACAAGGCATCAATGTTAGGAAATGTGTGCATGGCTCCGAGAATACAATTTAAAATCACTAATGTGGCATGAACCCCCTCCACTTGTGTGTATTTGAATATGCGAAAATTAGACACTTTGAATAATCGAGGAGAACAATCACAAAAACAGCTTGCACCGGTATGACGTGTTCAAACTTCAGATGATTTTTGTTAATCTACAAAAGCCAAGTGCGAACGGAGATCACTACGAAAATTGGGAAAAAAGAAAGAAGCGAGGCTATTTCGGCTAATGGCAACAATAAGGATGAATAATGGTTGTTTTGATAAAATTGACGAAGTCAATATGCCTAGCCTAAAATAAAATTCAACAATTAATGTTAAATATTTGCCACTCTGAAATGGCGACGGCTATCATCATAACATCACTTGTTTCTGACCTGTCCATATTGGCCCTCTCTCTACCCCTCCATAAATTTGATTCGAAAGGTACAATCATTCCAGTTCTTGAATAAGACTCGCATATGCCCTCAGAAAAAAAAACAAGAGAAGAAATAAATAAATCAAGTCATGTATATTCTTCACCCCGAATTTTCTTCCACAACACCGCACGAAGCCTCGAGTTTCGGATATTGTTGTTGTGCGACAGGATAGGATAGATGAACCGTATGTTTACCGAGGACCAGACGTAATCAAATATTTTTTTTTTTTTTTGAAAAGATAGTTGAAGAGGTTGAGACCATTGGCACCCTCTTATGTGAATCGAAACCAAAATGCTCTTATTATCCAGCGATGAACTTCAATCTCACAATAACATTGAAATGTGTCTGGTGTGCGATCAAAGGTTTCACCGACGAGAACCGGAAAGTAATTTCATCATAATTATTTTACCGGAAACTACATCGGTGGAATCTGTAACATAATGTATTCATGTATGTGTTTGACAATCATATATCACTTACTAGAACAATTTTCATATTGTTTTCACTACGTGAGATGATATTTTATTTATATTTACGATAAAATAGAGGTTTGGGTGTAATAACAGTTTTCATTAATTAATTTAGAGATGCATTTTTTATTTGTTGAGTTAATGATTAGGTTAATTTGTTATTTCTCGCGAAAAAAAAGAGGGAACCACAGCTGAAAGAAAATACACAACTTGTATTATTGAGGTCAAGAGTTTGTTTTAACATCACTTTTTGCACACATAGGCTAATCACGACTCGGGATACGTTTAAAATGGAATCTGAAATATTGATTATGCGACCTGACTGGAACTCGGAATAGGACACACTGATTACAAGACGTCGATATATTACCACTTGGTAAGAAATTGTAGTGTTTCAATTCACACACACACTCACAATTTAAAACAACTAAACTGATCGCAGGCCCAACTGGTGGCTGGCATACACAACTATCCATCCACCGGTCGTCTTCTGGGGTGTGTGTCTCGATGAGTGTCAACAACCTCTATTGTGAAGTAAAATCTGTAGGGGTAACATCACTCTCCAATTACAATGTTGGCAAACTTTCCAACTTCATCGTGAACGACGACAAAGGTATCGGCTACCTGATCAAAATTATCAACATGCTGCCTCCGAGATTCTGGAACGTTGCCGAAGGAAAGGCACTCGTGAACGACATCATCAACAAGTTATTTTTCGAGATGCATTTACTTGGCTACCAATACTGCGGACCGGGTACCAAACTCGAGAAAAGATTGGAGAGAGGAGACAAGGGTGTGAATCTGTTGGACGCGGCATGCAAAGATTACGATATTGCTTACAACACGCACACGAATTTGGATGCACGTCACGAAGCAGACAAGAAATTGGAGCATGCCGCTTTCAGGAGGGTCATGAGCAAAGATGCTTCTTTGCGAGAAAAAGTTGCAGCATTGGACACTACCATCGCCATGAACACGAAACAAAAATTTGGATGGGGAATCCTACCTAGAGTTATCTTTAACTGGCAACGAGGTGATCTTGGTCAGCACGACGAACCCTCAGCCGTTATAGAAGATATCTGAAACCAGCTTACACCAGTCACTCATAGCTCCCCCAATTTTCTCACGATGGTGGGTTGCCACCGGCCCTATACGTAGGCCGAATAAATTCCGAGCAGAGCCGGATTCGAACCTATGGCGTCTCGCAGCGAACAATCTCAAGACGAGTGAACGCCGTAACTCGCTCAGCTACGGAGGACGACTCTCTCTCTCTCTCTACTCTTTCTCTAATTTTCATCATCATTGTTAAAATTAATTCAAGAGAAAATATATATTTTGTGTTGACATGGGAAATATGCAATAAAAAAATGCATGATCAATAGTTAAGGTCAAAATCTGAATAAACAGTGAGGGTGATACACGCAAGCTTCCAGGCATGCGATTTGCACAGAATTAAATATAAAATGAGAGATGGAAGGTTTTTGTTACTATTAGAATTTAAGTATGGAAAATATGTACAGCGAATGAATACTACGTTTGACTAATCGTGAAGATGAGTATTACAGTACGTTTTTTATCGTTCTTATATAAACGTTGAAACGTTTAAGAACGTATAAGAACGTTTACCGAAACGTTTACCGGTGTTGTGGAAGAAAATTCGGGGTGAAGAATATACATGACTTGATTTATTTATTTCTTCTCTTGTTTTTTTTTCTGAGGGCATATGCGAGTCTTATTCAAGAACTGGAATGATTGTACCTTTCGAATCAAATTTATGGAGGGGTAGAGAGAGGGCCAATATGGACAGGTCAGAAACAAGTGATGTTATGATGATAGCCGTCGCCATTTCAGAGTGGCAAATATTTAACATTAATTGTTGAATTTTATTTTAGGCTAGGCATATTGACTTCGTCAATTTTATCAAAACAACCATTATTCATCCTTATTGTTGCCATTAGCCGAAATAGCCTCGCTTCTTTCTTTTTTCCCAATTTTCGTAGTGATCTCCGTTCGCACTTGGCTTTTGTAGATTAACAAAAATCATCTGAAGTTTGAACACGTCATACCGGTGCAAGCTGTTTTTGTGATTGTTCTCCTCGATTATTCAAAGTGTCTAATTTTCGCATATTCAAATACACACAAGTGGAGGGGGTTCATGCCACATTAGTGATTTTAAATTGTATTCTCGGAGCCATGCACACATTTCCTAACATTGATGCCTTGTAGTCGATGAGTTGTGCAGGTACAGCTGTGAAGTTGTTAATAAGACCCAACACAGACAAGTCACCCAACATTGCTTTTCGACATAGATTTTTAACTAGAAAAATTGTTATGATTACAGTACACCCATATCAGCATACAATAACATGGTGCCATTTTTTCTGTTTCTGTTGCCAACAAAAACAAATCTACAGACCACAGGTTCGAGAAATAAGACATTAACTATATTTTGCATACATGTAGGTACGCCCCCGCGAGGTATGTTATTGGAAGACTCAATACATGTGAGCGGTGGAGTAAATTTTTTTTTATTTTTATTTTGATGTCCATGCATTTATCTGAACCTCTTGTCCAACCAAAACAAAAGCTCCGGTCCCATCTGGAGACAGCAAAAACTGATATGTATGTTTATTCAGAAAAACCATCCATAGACAATACCGTTGCACCCTCCATGTGCATTTTCCTTGTTGGCTGAACGCGAAGATGCCCGAGACTGCTTTCGAAATTGCTTTCAGCCTCGCATCACGATACAGCCGTTTTCTACAATTCTATTAGCCTACTATTATTATCTAAAACTATTTCATCACACACAATCAAAAAAAAAATAACATTTCTCTCCTTCACTCGCTTTTAGCCATCGTCCAGTATCCTTCTAAATAGCAGGTGAATCGTGACTAGCAAAAATATTGAAATTGAAATATGAATTATCCGTTATAACCCCTCCTCCTCTTTTTTTTCTCCCCCCTTTTTTACATGCCCGCTCGATGACATTGAAATAAGCAAAAACACACCGCTATGCTTAAAAAAAAAACATCCATTGTACAACTCTATAGGTCGAAGTTCATAAGCCTCGTACATCTCATGCAAGGGACTGCATATCTTGTTTACAGTTTATAGTGGCATCATATTCCTTCACTCGGGAGACTTGCAAGACAGCTCATTACTAGATCTGTTTTGTCAATATGAGAATGCTTGCTATCAGTAATGAAATTTTTATGGTGTTTAACCTAACAGCTGAGGGGGGGGCAGGGCATTCCACATTTACCTTTGCTAGTACAATAAATATCAATATTTTTAAGTTATGCAATAATTTTTGACATTATATTCATGTCCATTTCCAAAACTAGATTTAGATTTATATACACAAACAACTCGCTCTTGCAATATATTATCTATTGTGAAAAATTCTCGCATGTTCGCGAAACAGGAAATACACGTCATAGCTTCCGTGAATCGAGCGCAAAATTACTGGAGCACGCAAAATACCGTATGCCAAGAATAAAATATTCCAAATGCAGGCATCATGCACAAATAGAATAATCGGGTTGAATTTACAGTCTAAAACCACCATGTTCTGGCAGCAAGTATCAAAAACATGAGGTTAGGAAATTTTGATAGGGGGTGAGTGAAATAGTTGTTGCAAGTTACCTTTTAAACCCAGTACATGTGTAGGAATATATTGCATATAAGCTGTCTCACTCTCTCCGTATGTGTGTCAGGTAGTCGTGTCGATCGTTAGTTGAATGTCACAGCTTAACCGTACTAGGTAATATTTTTACATGAGGTAAGTTGGCATAATCTGCAAGAGTATATGTTTCAAGCTTCTAGCTGTAGAAGATTAGCTTTAGCCTATTTGCAAAATATAAGTTTGGCTCGTCGAAAGCAACTCAAACAGTATTGCCAGCTGTAGGTTAATTTTCCCGTTATACAATTGCAAGAGGTAAGTTGCTTATACCCTATCTGGAAGATGTGTCCATGGCTTATGTCGTAGGTTAATTTAGTTTGCAATAAATCTTGTGTGTTGGCCCTTACAAGTGATATAGCTGCCTTTCTGCCATTGAGTCACCTGTAAGGCTATATGTGAGTGGGCGAGTGAGGTTAGTTTAGTTTACGATAGATCGACTTGTCATGCTATGTACTACTTTCTGCTTTTTGAGTTACCTGTAAGACTATATGTGGGTGGGTGAGTGAGGTTAGTTTAGTTCACAATAGATCACACTTTGAATTTACTCACACTCTCTCTGTCTGTGTGTCAGGTGGTCGTGTCGATCGCTAGTTGTATGTTACAGCTTAACCCGAACTGGGTAATATTAACTGTACTTCAAAAAAATAAAAATTGTGTGTATCTCATGTCGAACTAGAAATAAAAAAAATCAAACATTAAGCATTCATGCAGATTAATTAAGCCGTAAGTTCAAAATTTTGACCCCCACACAAATCGCATTACATACATACATACATGTGGAAAAACAAAAATATGCTTTTTTTCGTCCCCGTAGTGTTTACAAGAGTCCCCTGTAAGTAAGACTAATCAGGGGTGGACCTACAGTTTCAAAAACCACTTGTCCGAGTATCGAATCCTTAAATACCACTGCACCATAAGAGGGGGGAAGCCCGGTGAGAGGGGGTAGAAAGCTGGAAACATTAACACCGTTATTGTCAGTTAGCATCTTCTTCATCTTATTGCATACTTATCATCTTATAGAAGATTACGCCGTCAACTTGTAACTTGTAGGTTAGCCTCACCTGTGAAATATCTTATATTTAAAAAACAAAAAATTTGTGAAGCAACTAGTCAGTGTTGCCAACTCCTATTGGACGAATCTTCGACAACAACTCTCTCGCATAATTCAAGCACGAAGACTTTCGCGACAGACCTCGGTGCGAAAAATAAATTTCCCTACTGGTCCAAGCACACTCTTCCACGCATACAAAAACATTTCGACAAGCACATGTACAATTTGGATTTCACCTCAACAGTGCTGCGAAATAACAACAATCCAGCCGATAAGGCACCTCTGATCAAATTAACACTGCACACTACGATCAAAATCCAATATAAGTTAGTTCGATGCGCAAATTAAAAAAATAATAACTCACAAAACTCTACAGAGGCATTAGGCTTTTGATAGCTATGACCGTTAGAACTGGTGTTGAGCACCCACGCACCCTGGCGAGGTTATAGAGGCCAGAAATCCTAAAAAAAAAAACAATTATTATTTGTTTGTTTGCATCACAATACAAAAATAATAAGAAGCACGCGCACACATGTGTGGCACATCGTTCCCGCGAGAAAAATTTACAAAAATCCCGATATACATTGGCCCCCGGGACTTGGAAATAAAGCGTATTCGCTCACCACTGTTGCCAGCTATAGGTCTCTCTCCCTCCTCATCTTACAGCAATGTTGGTGTGTGTGTGTGTGTGTGTGTGTGTGTGTGTGGCACATTGTTCCCGAGAGAGGTTTACAAAGGTCGCGATATACAAACATTGGTGTCCCCGGGACTTGGAAGATTACGATAAGGTGCATTCATACTTCAAAAATAAGAAAATGCATTTACTCATCACGCTGTGTCAGCGCAACAAATAAATGCGCGAAACATGATCTACCCATGATAGATAAATAGGCGCACGCGTGTGTGTGTGGCACATCGTTCCCGAGAGAAAAAACCGTGTCCGGATTGGCAAGCACACCATCCCGTTCTCTCCCGTTGCTCTCGCATGCCGTCGAAGTCACGTCCAAGTCGTCCGAATCTGCATGTCCCCTTGTAGTACGGCTGTCACTTTTTCCGCCAGGTATCAGCCCGAACTTCACCCACCGCGCTCTGGGGCGCAAACAAACATGACAATAATTTCCACCTATTTACTACTCATATTAAAAATATAACACGCTATTTCATCATTTACAATTTTTCTGCATTCAGTATTATCGATAAAATATTAAAATATAACTGAGTTTTACATCCTCTAATCAGTAAATGTTGTCTGTACAAAATAAAAATTAGAATATGGCTGCCAAGCGCAGCGTCACAGCGAGTTCTACCATGCATCTGTCGAGCCTCTCTGCTCTTCCCTCCAACTCCACGTCTACCGCAAATTCGGACAACAGAGATTGGCTGAGTCCCGGATGGAACAGCGCTCTAGGTGACATCTGTTGCTGATTCGGACGCAGCCCCGGCTACCTCCACTAGTCAGTGTTGCCAACTCCCATTCGTAGGTTAGCTTCGCCTGTAAAATATCATATGGTGAAATATTCTTGAGGTGAGTTGGCAACACTGAACCGCAATTGATGTTGCCAGTGTTGCCCGGGACTTGGAAATAATACGTATTCGCTCACCACTGTTGCCAGCTTAGTCTCTCTCTTTATCTTACAGCAATATTGGTATCTCTATTTTTTAGTTGCAGGTGGGTTGCCAACACACTCTAGTTAATAATGCTACATATTATACACACGCGCACACACATACTGTGTTGCCATCCATCCATCCCTCTCTTTTACGGCAGTGTGTGTTTGTTGCCGGCACTCCTTGCCCAGTGTGTGTATGTTACGTCAGTATATAAATTGGCTAAGCCTCAAGCAAGATAGCCCTTGCCAAGTAAGAAAAAAAACTGTAGGTAGGTGTTGGTAATACTGTCGGTTGTTTAACTCTTCCCTCTCTCTCTCTCCTCTCTCTCTCGTAAAAAAACTATAGCAAAAATACCAGTAGGTTGGCAAATTGCTTTATGCACTGCAAGGCAAGCCTCAAGCAGCGTTGCCAGCTCCTGTAGGTAAATATTAGCAACATTATCGGTTGTTTAACTCTTCCCCTCTATCCTCTCTCTTTTTTGTAAAAAGCTATGGCAAAAATACCAGTAGGTTGGCAAATTGCTTTATGCACTGCAAGGCAAGCCTCAAGCAGCGTTGCCAGCTCCTTGCTTTAGGTTAGATTAGACCCAAAAACAAAAACCTTGGTGATTTTTCAAATAAGATGTTGGCTACGCTGCAAGGCAAGCCTCAAGCAGCGTTGCCAGCTCCTTGCTTTAGGTTAGGTTAGACCCAAAAACAAAAACCTTGGTGACTTTTCAAGTAAGATGTTGGCAATACTCCAAGACAAGCCTCAAGCAGTATTGCCAGCTCCTTGCTTGAGGTTAGGTTAGACCCAAAAACAAACCTTGGTGATTTTTTCAAGTGAGGAGTTGGCCACACTGCGAGAAAAGCCTCAAGCAGCATTGCCAGCTCCTTGCTTTAGGTTAGGTTAGACCCAAAAAAAAAACCTTGGTGATTTTTTCGAGTGTGGAGTTGGCAACACTGTCGGTTGTTTAACTCGTCCTCCTCTCTCACTCTCTCTCTCTCTCTCCTTTTTTGTAATAGGGTAAAAAATAGCTTAAAAAGTGATGCCAGAGCTTTTTCTGTCTAATTTTCTCTCATTGTAGGTTAGTTTAGCCCGTAAAACAAATTACGCTGAGAGCAAAAGCCTATTAGCAGGTTGTAGTAGATTACACTGAGGGGAGGGGGGGGGCCTTACAATAAAAAAAAAGCAGCCTTATAGGAAAATATCGTAAGTCATTTCAAATGTAGGTCAAAAGGCGAGGTTAGCAAGATTTGCAGAAGGTAAAAAATAGCTTAAAAACTGATGGCAGAGCTTTTCTTCTGTCTAATTTTCTCTCATTGTAGGTTAGTTTAGCCCGTAAAACAGATTACGCTGAGAGCAGAAGCCTATTAGCAGGTTGTAGTAGATTACACTGAGGAACCTTACAGTAAGAGGAGGCAGCCTTATAGGAAAATGTCGTAAGTCATTTCAAATGTAGGACTAAAAACAAGTTAGCATAAAAAATAGCTTAAAAAGTGATGCCAGAGCTTTTTTCTGTCCATTTTTCTTTCATTGTAGTTTAGTTTAGTGCGTAAAACGTCGTAAAATAAAAAATAGGTCAAAGGGCCCAGCCAGAATCGCCCATTCCACCTCAAGCAGCATTGCCAGCTCCTTGCTTTAGGTTAGGTTAGACCCAAAAAAAAAACCTTGGTGATTTTTTCGAGTGAGGAGTTGGCAACACTGTCGGTTGTTTAACTCGTCCTCCTCTCTCACTCTCTCTCTCTCTCTCCTTTTTTGTAATAGGGTAAAAAATAGCTTAAAAAGTGATGCCAGAGCTTTTTCTGTCCATTTTTTCTTTCATTGTAGGTTAGTTTAGTGCGTAAAACATCGTAAAATAAAAAGTAGGTCAAAGGACCCAGCCAGAATCGCCCATTTCACCTACTGGCGAGAAATAATTATAATCAATACCTTTGCGACTTTTAACTTTAAATACAGGTATCTTTTCGTCCGACGGCCGATCTTTGGAGGCTTGGGTAGATGATCACTCACACATATAGAAAATTAACAGTAGTATACTATACCATCTCGACGTTCTAGACGTTTCAGCGACGTTTACCGTAGTCCTCTAAACGGCGGGGGGACGTCGATCCGCGGTCCTCTTTGCGACACTAACACTTCCCCACGCTACTTCTTTGTAGCGGCACTTCGCAATCTTCTTTGACACACCTTCCTTCACGCTTCAAACATCACGGCGATCATCCTGTCGGCCTCGTAATGGAGCGATTAATTGCTTCGCATCGTCTCTCTCTCTCTCTCTTTCTGGGGGGACGGCGAAAAAATGGGCGAAGTTCCTTTACCGGGGGTACTCGTGGATTCTCGCTGCTAATCTCACGCGGGACGTCGGCGTCGTCTCAAGACGCAGTAGGTGTCGCTTCATTATCTCAATCTTCTCTTCTAGACGGTAGATCTAAGTGTGGGCTGGTGTCGCTTCATCTTCCAATTTCTCTCTCTCTCTCTCTCTCCGTAGAATTCTCGTCGGGCGTCGGCGTCGGCGTCGAAGTACTCTAGGATGCTGATTCGGCTTCGGCTTTCGGCGGTATCATTTCCTGGCTTCTAATCGGGCTGTGGGCGTCATTTGTGGTGATGTGTCGTTTGTGGCTTTTGTAGCGTTTGGGGCGGCGTTTTAGTGGCGTGACGTCGCGACGCTGAGCGATGATCTGCTGCGTTGTCGGCTTCATGCAGGCTAGGAAGACCCCAGGCCCTCCTTCTCTCGTGATTAGCCCGCCATAGTGGTATTAGTGTTCCTCGTCACAAAACGAATAACGCGAATCCAGTGCACAGGTCACCAATTAACACTGCGTATTCGTACAACTAGTCACTGTCACTCACTCACGCAGGATAAAATACACGGCGCGGTAGAAAAAGACAAAGTCCCGAATCTTTACTCCGACTGTCGCAGAGGTGTTGTCGGTTCGAAAACTGGCGCTAGGCTGTACGTGTTTGTTCGTTCTGCCACTATATAAAGACAGCTTGAAACTTCGAATACAACGGACTGACTTTTAGGCGCGGGAATCTGGAGTTACGACGTTGGTGGTCAAGCGTCCATTTTTTGCCTGGTCCAGCTTCTTGGGGCACACGTGTTGCGTTAGAAATGGGGTGAAAAGAATAGTTCTACCCTCATCCGGTACGTAACATGTTCCTTCCAGTAATTGGCCTCCCAAGTTGACTTTCCCGTCGCCAAATGCACAAAAGTCGCTCAAAAACAGTGAAGGATTTATCACAGCACACTGTTGGTCCCGAGCTCCTACGACCGAAAGGGGGAAAAGTTGACAAAGGCAGAAAAACACAAAAGGTTCAGGAACGTGGCGTTTTTCTACCGAAGCTTCAAGCGGATACGAAGTTACAGAAAAATATAAAATAACGAAAACCTAGGATAAAAAAAGTAGGTGACAAAAACTGATTGTCATATCTCGCCCCCCCTAACTTCAAAAAAAATTGTAGGCTTGAAAATCGTTCTCGGCTGGGGAGATTTTTGAAGGTTACATATTTTTTTTCAAAACACCCTGTATATGAATACTTTTTTTTGAAACACCCTGTATGTGAACCTATACATGAAAAATACTTTTTATGTGAGCACCCTGTATATAAAACTTCACACGAAAATTCCTTGATGATTCACAATAATAATACACAAGTAAACAGGGCTCAAATAATACATAATACCAAAATACTTAATGTTGAGAAATAGCAATGATATTAATAATATAGAAATAGGTGACATATAAATAATAATAATACAAAACAAATCAAATTGTGAAGTCACTGATATGAGAGCTGAACTTAACGGTATCCCGAAGGCTGTAGTCCGGAGACGCCAGGTGTTGGAGAGTCACTGCTTGTTTGCACCTGATTTCGCTCTTCAGTTCCTCGGTCCGACTGCGGGCTCCTTGATCGACCGTGGGGTCGGTAATACCCATCACATATCTGACCTAGTTGAAACTTATCGTCGCGGTTGCCCTGCACTGTGCCGTGCGGCGGTCGACGCATATTTCCTCCTCCACGTCTGCCTCTCTGGTACTGCCGCTGTTCTCTCTGTGGCGAAGGTGGTAAGGGGTGAAAATTTTGATCATTGGCGCGTGGATCGTGGTGCTGTCCTCGCTGAACCATCTGAACTCGCTGGGGTCGGTTCCGGCCGTGACGATCATCTTCTCCTCTGGGACGCTTATTCCAGCGCTCTGCCCTGTCGCGTTCTTCTTCTTCTGAGCACTGGTACAGGTTCTCCAGCGTCAGCGACATCGAGTCGGGGTCGAACACACAACTGCCATTAAGGTGACGCCGGACATCTTGCGGAAAATGATATATCAGCGCCGCGATTATTTCTGGAGCCGTCATTTGAGGCTGCAGTGCCTTGAATTCATTATATTTTTTCCAGAAATATTGCGCGTACGTAACTCCCGCGTTTCGGCTGTAACGTTCATTGCGCAGTAACATTAACATGCGTTCTACTTGGATCGGCCGCTGAAAGTGCCCTAGGAACATCTCCCGGAAAGCTTCATAAGATGTGAAATGCCTTTCATTCGTTTGAAACCAATTTTTCGCCCGATCTTCCATTAATCCCCGCAGTACAATTAACCTTTCGGTTTCCTCCATGGAAAGTTCCTCCGCGATTGCCTCGAAGTGATTTAAAAAGGAAGAAGGCAAAAGTCGGTCCGCTCCATTGAACTTTTGAAACTCCTTTTTATACTCAAGGGGCAAAAGGGCTCTTCTGGTCATAGCTGGTGCAGGGCGACGGTCTTCCCAGCTGGGTGATTGGAGTGGGGATGTATCATTCCTTGCCCCCCTTTCGCCGTTTGTCCTCCTCGGCGCTGAAGGTTCATCGCGATTGAGCAAAGGAACATTAGAAGCAGCAGGTGGTGGTAAAGTTCTCCTGGCCTCCGGCGTTTCTCGGTCGCGAGGGTGAGAAAGGCCCAAAATGTCCATTCTTCTTTCCAAAGCCTGTATCTTTTGGGAATGGTCATCAACCTCGCCTATTGTTTTCGCCACGCGCTCTCTCATACCTTCGAAGTTTTGGTGACAGCTCGCCTCAAGCTGGGCCGAGGATTTCCTCATAAGTGCCAGTTTCTCTTCCGTGTGGTCTGTCCGTCGCGACAGTGTTGCCAACTGCTGGTCCTGGTCATCAACACGGGAATCCAAGCGATCGACTTCTGCGCTGAGTTTCTTTTCACAGTCTTGCAAGCGCGTGGAAAAACGTTCAGTTATTTGTTCCGCCGAAACACGCACCACTTCCTGGAATCGGGTCTCAAGCTGTTCTATCCGCTTTTGTGTCTCTGCATGCTCCGCTCGGATCAGCTGTCTTATCATCTCGAACATCCTGTCGTTGGTGCCGGTGCCATTATTCAATGCATCATTTGTTTCTTCCATCGGAGCGACATCTTCCGGGGGGGAAACGGTCAGCTGATTCGGATCTTCAGAAGGTGGCGTGGATTCAGTATTTACAACTAAGCCCCCGTGTCCTGGAGTTCCTGACGAAATAGCACAAGTACTACAGCGCGGCTGCGCTTCGTTCGACGGATCCATTTCACCTAATGGGATTTCAATCCCACAAACTACACAATTCCGTGCTTCGCTCATCTTTCTATAAATAATTTTATCACTTCGCAATTTCATTAGATTCTTAAAAGCACTCACTATGTCCTGAGGTTGTCAGAAAATAAGTCTACACTTCAAAAACATGAAACGCACTACAGAAAAAACAATACAAACAAATAACAATCAAAAGTGCAGAGAGGAGGGCACGACGGGTCCCCTTTCTGCTACCTACAAAGAAGCCTACGCACACACACACAAAACAAAGTCGCCACTAAATTTGCATGAAATAATTCCTAGAAAATTCGCCCTTGCCGATATTCGCCTACTTAATTGCCCTTTACGTTAATCAAATACGCGCCAAGAATGAATAACGCAAACACAAAATACTAAATGACACAAAAAAAATAATAAAAACGCCACAAGAATACACGTAAACACAAAAATACCCAATAAAAGTTTAACCAATGCAATGAAAAAATCCTCACGCTATCTATCAATTAAAAAAATGAAAATGTACTTCCCTCGACGAGGGTAAAAGATAGACCGGTCCCTGTTCGGGCGCCAAATTCTCACCGGGACCTTTTTACATGACCTATGTTTGACACTTAGTCCGGAGACCGAAGTCCCCTTCCTAGGTGCCGGGCCCAGCTAACGGTTTTGATTCCAGGGTACGTGTGACCGGATCGGTTTTTACCCCCGACGAATAGCCGACTCGTGCATAAAGTGACGTTGAATAATAATATTAATAATCAATAATAATAATAATTGATGTTAGCCAGCAGAAATGCTTTGCTGACTTAACGTTGAACTAAAATATAAATACCACCAGTTATGAGGATTAGTATACTATTTGTATGAACACAAATCATAGTCAAATCATAAATAACAAAAATGTATATTATATAACACACACAAATTGACAGATTACACAACCCCTCACTATCATTCAAGCATTCACACACTCTCTCATACCGCAGGGGAATAATTACATTAAGATAAATACATTGGCCCTTTTTTAGACACCATGCAATATTTAGTTTTTTCTTATGAATATTAAAACTGCGCCCGAAGACGTTAATTGGCTTAGAATTAAAGATACTAAACTTTCATCTGCGCGTGCTCATTACATTCTGCCAACGGGCATGACACGTAAACTTTTTATTCTTGCAATTTACCAAAACATTTAAATAATTAGTTTAAATTATTACTAATGCGCCTTGGAACTTCAGTAACGTTAGGCAGGGCACGCAACTCGTGCAACATAGATATCAACTGCAAGGCATACATGTTTACAGAAAAAATGAAGACACTTATGTATGAATATATATTAAAAATAGCACGCAGTTAATTTACTTCCTCACTTAGCAAACTTGAGGGATGATTTCTGCAATAGATACACGATTTATGCCGTTTTAAACAAATATTTACCGAGTAAAGCATATAAGGTGACATAAATAAACATTATTACTCAACAGCTCGGCGCAGAGCGTGGAAAAACAACAGTATGCTGTGAATATATCTTCCGAATTAGCAATTGTCGTGAAATTTAGATGATGCTGGCGAGAAATAATTATAATCAATACCTTTGCGACTTTTAACTTTAAATACAGGTATCTTTTCGTCCGACGGCCGATCTTTGGAGGCTTGGGTAGATGATCACTCACACATATAGAAAATTAACAGTAGTATACTATACCATCTCGACGTTCTAGACGTTTCAGCGACGTTTACCGTAGTCCTCTAAACGGCGGGGGGACGTCGATCCGCGGTCCTCTTTGCGACACTAACACTTCCCCACGCTACTTCTTTGTAGCGGCACTTCGCAATCTTCTTTGACACACCTTCCTTCACGCTTCAAACATCACGGCGATCATCCTGTCGGCCTCGTAATGGAGCGATTAATTGCTTCGCATCGTCTCTCTCTCTCTCTCTTTCTGGGGGGACGGCGAAAAAATGGGCGAAGTTCCTTTACCGGGGGTACTCGTGGATTCTCGCTGCTAATCTCACGCGGGACGTCGTCTCAAGACGCAGTAGGTGTCGCTTCATTATCTCAATCTTCTCTTCTAGACGGTAGATCTAAGTGTGGGCTGGTGTCGCTTCATCTTCCAATTTCTCTCTCTCTCTCTCTCTCCGTAGAATTCTCGTCGGGCGTCGGCGTCGGCGTCGAAGTACTCTAGGATGCTGATTCGGCTTCGGCTTTCGGCGGTATCATTTCCTGGCTTCTAATCGGGCTGTGGGCGTCATTTGTGGTGATGTGTCGTTTGTGGCTTTTGTAGCGTTTGTGGCGGCGTTTTAGTGGCGTGACGTCGCGACGCTGAGCGATGATCTGCTGCGTTGTCGGCTTCATGCAGGCTAGGAAGACCCCAGGCCCTCCTTCTCTCGTGATTAGCCCGCCATAGTGGTATTAGTGTTCCTCGTCACAAAACGAATAACGCGAATCCAGTGCACAGGTCACCAATTAACACTGCGTATTCGTACAACTAGTCACTGTCACTCACTCACGCAGGATAAAATACACGGCGCGGTAGAAAAAGACAAAGTCCCGAATCTTTACTCCGACTGTCGCAGAGGTGTTGTCGGTTCGAAAACTGGCGCTAGGCTGTACGTGTTTGTTCGTTCTGCCACTATATAAAGACAGCTTGAAACTTCGAATACAACGGACTGACTTTTAGGCGCGGGAATCTGGAGTTACGACGTTGGTGGTCAAGCGTCCATTTTTTGCCTGGTCCAGCTTCTTGGGGCACACGTGTTGCGTTAGAAATGGGGTGAAAAGAATAGTTCTACCCTCATCCGGTACGTAACATGTTCCTTCCAGTAATTGGCCTCCCAAGTTGACTTTCCCGTCGCCAAATGCACAAAAGTCGCTCAAAAACAGTGAAGGATTTATCACAGCACACTGTTGGTCCCGAGCTCCTACGACCGAAAGGGGGAAAAGTTGACAAAGGCAGAAAAACACAAAAGGTTCAGGAACGTGGCGTTTTTCTACCGAAGCTTCAAGCGGATACGAAGTTACAGAAAAATATAAAATAACGAAAACCTAGGATAAAAAAAGTAGGTGACAAAAACTGATTGTCATAAGGTCACGAGTGCAAATGTAATGGCGGCCGCGTGAGATGTAAACAGTGTATCACTTCACATTTTCAAAAGCCGATAACTATTCAACCGAGAGGAATATCGTTTAATGTAAAAGGTATTAGGTAGAAAACAATGGCGCTGCTTAAATAAAAAACGTTTACTGCACACGTATGGAAGAATATTTTAGCTGTTTTAATTTTAAACATGGTACACCTCATCGATAGTGTAACTCGACGTGCCTGTCATGCTGTATATGTAATCGCAAAAGTTAACCAGCAGGACCTGATTAACCTATGGGCAACTGGGGCAATTGCCCCGGGCCCCCACCAAAAGGAAGATGTGAAGGGCCTCCACCAAAAAATATTTTAACCAGCTGGCTATGCTTGTGAAAAATTACATAAGTTGTACTTTAAAAATAAAAAAAACTTCAATATTGTCGTATGTCTACACTCTTCTGGATCCAATTGTATTACAGCTCTCAGTCAATTTGTTTGTAGATATCTGAAGCTGAGTATACTTTATACGAAGGATTGATTTGGCTGTGGTGTAGAAATAAGGCACACTTATTCAAACAATCCATTCTCAGATACGATTAAGATAATAAATAATCCTACCAAGTATATAACTTCCTTTAGTTAATAACATCAAAAATGAAAATTAGCGATAAACAGGCTTCGTGCTGCCATGGGGGGGGGGGGGGGGAACAAAAAATTTTGCGCAGGGGCCTCCACAAACCTTGATACGGCCCTGTTAACTAGAAATGCTTCCCTGTATCTGGTATAAGATTTTTGGAAACATTTACATAACATTGCATTTATGCTACCAATGTTAAGGGAAATGCTTCCGGCTTAAGCCATTTAGAAGGGTAGACATATCTTGCCGCTATAGTAATAGATCGCGCTGAACATAATTAATCTGTAGCCAGCAGAAGTAACACTCGATAGTATAGGTGGACCCGTCCATGTGAAAGGAAGGAAGAGGGGGGGGGGCTGCTCCAAGGTTAACAGGGCGGAAGAGCATTATATCATCAGCCGTCTGGTTCTGGGTAGGAGCTGTGGCTGTGTCAGCGAGACGGGAGAATTATATCTTGACCTGCTGATACAGCCAGTTGCGCAATGTTTGTGTTAGCATAAGCAATACGCACAGCGCACGCACCCGAGGAAGGGGACGGGGGAAGGGGGATAGATTGCTTTGTATTCGGCGCAGCGATTCTCACACGCGGAAGTGAAAGGGTGAAGGCCACGCCACTGCATCGGGGAGCGTGTTTTGCTTATTCCAAAACAAGAGGGAAGGACATTGCGTTCTGCGAAGCCGGCGCCGCGAAAAGAGATGACTACAGCCTGCGCATCGTCTTTCGCTGCTTGTGAAGTTCTTTGATGGGTCGTGCAAATGTCCACCGTGCTTGTCACGGTTTCTTGAACCGTGTTCTTTGCAGCACAAGAAGAAAATCCAGGGTAAAGTTAGAGGAAAGAAGTGGATGCGTTCCTTTTGGTTGATCCTTTCACCAGAACTGTTGCGAGGAAACAAAAGGTGCTGAAAGCAGAGGCGCAACCACGAATTTTTGGCTTGGTGGAGGGGGCAAGTACCGGGATAAACGCACCAATAATAACAATAATAATACTAGTGGTAGTAGTAGTAGTAGTAGTAATAGTAGTATCAAAGACGTTATTATCCTCATGAATTACGCAAAAAGGGGGTAGAAGACGGTGCTAAAGCATTTGTTTGGAACAAACTATTTCAACACCGTCAATTTCACATTAGCTAATAATTGAAAAGAAGCACACAAATTTATTCCATACATATTATATACAACACATATTATTTAAATATATTACAGAGGTGTAAGGGGTGACTTCCACGTAGTACACCCTGGCCTGCATTTTGCAGACGAACGAGGCTCTGGCGACTGGCCCTATGGCCAGTATAATTCTGTGTGTTGTCCTGTGTTTTGTACTTATGTGTGCTGAGTGCCCGTTTACAGCCTCAGCTGTAAAAGTCTGAAAATTTTAGGATTCTAGTTATGCAACGTCAGAGTTGTTATTTGTAACGGTAAGAGGGCCGGCCCCCGTATAATGTGACCGGTTCAAAATAGCCTAAGTGCTGACGCACCCAAAGTTTTAAATTCAAATTCAAAATTCAATGAAATAGAAAAATTATAGAAAGCAACCAAATCGCGAGCGAAGCGAGCAAGAAAATTTTTAGATCCAACTTTTGCAATTGAAAAGAATATTGATTTAATACTTTCACTGGACGCCATGGCATTCACTCTTTTACATTTTTTTTTCATTTAGATCATTCGGCGCCCACCCCCTAGCTAAGGCTCTGAACTTGAAGATACTGAGAAAAGCATGCATTGCTAGTGAAGAGAGCAAGAGAATTTTACGAAATGTATTTTTATTTACATAAAATTGGAAATCGAGGGGAGTAATTGCTCCTCTGTGCCCCCTGCAGGTGCCCTTGGCTGCCAATGTTTGCCCCCCTAGAATTGGCTTCCGCCCAAGTGGGGTGGAAACAACCCCCTGTGGTTGCGCGACTTGCTGAAAGCATTGTTACGAAACGTTTTCTGCACTTACCCATAAAATAACTTGCAAACATGCTACTGGAGGCAGAAAAGGGGTCTGGGACGGGGCACACTCAGATGCTAACGCAGGGTGCGATGTAAGGAGCAGACAGACAAGCACACACACACACACTATATGTATATATACATATGTACAGGTAATATCAATAAATATATATGTCAATTATTAAATAAATTATATTAAAAACATAATCTATCTTATTTTTATATTTTATTTTATAAATATATGAAAATGGATGTTTGTGTGTATACGTGTGTGTTTGTTCCGGCATAACTCCCGAGCGCCTGGAGCGATTTCAACCAAACTTGGTTGACGTATCACTTGCAATCTCGAAAGAAATACTGTGGTGGTAAGACACCACTGGCACCCCTAGGGAGTGGGGTAGGAAGGGGGCGACATGTAAAAATAATCGAAAACGACCGATATTAGTGTGGAATCCATAGTTTTCGGGGTCGCTAAGATGAATAATGACACCACGAATGCCGTTCAACTCCAAGTTCATTTTACACTATAGTTAGAATTCATTATATTCCTGTCTAATAGAAGATTGGGATAAATATATACCCGGGCAACGCCGGGCAATCAGCTGGTATATTATATGGACTGTCTATCATTCAACATTCAGTTGCAAATTCAATATTTTAATGTAGCCTACTGCTACTAGTAATGCTATGAACTGCTATGAACAATGATTTGCGTGACTAGGAGGGGCAAAAGTTAAGAGACATTAACAAGATAATAGTTTCCTCCATAAAATTCACATCTAAATGCTATTATGTGTTTTATTTGTATACTAGCTGATTAGGCGGAATTTCCCGGGTATTTATTTATCCCAATCTTCTATTAAAGTTGTCCGTGGGAGAAGCATGGCGATCTTAAATCCACTCCGCATTACCTAATCGACTGTCCCTGTGACTTGTTGTTCGTGATCGAGAAAGCAAGTCTCTCTCTCTCTCTCTCAAATGCCATCGTGAATGTCACCAATTAGCTTAGCGACTCCGAAAACTATGGATTCGACACTAATGTAGGTCATTTTTGACATTTTATTTTTCAATAAATGTGGGCACCTTTTGTTACACGGCACACATCCAACCTATAGTCAAGTTCCTTCCACATTCTCATCACCGCCTCCGGTGTAATGAATGCAACAATCTGTACAATCTTGGGGAATCAATTCCAAATTCACAATTTCCACAGTACATCTTTCATTACATTTAAGTCAGGGCTTGAAGTGGGAAATTTTAGTTGGGAGGATGTTTCGTCAACCTTTGGGATTAGCTGGGGGGTTTAATTTCAGAAACTTTTGCTAGCTGGTGTGCCTTCACTTCGAGCACTGATTTATGTTACAAATACAGGGTAATTCAAAATGAATGGCGCAACTTTACATAGTTATTATGACGTAACTATTTGCGATAGAAAATCAAACAAGGCCTCAATATAAACAAAAAACTCGGAAAGGTTCCTTCTCACTAAGTGGACTTATGTTCTGTAATGTTCGGATTGACCATTACTGGTCTTGGTAATATGTTAATTAATTGCTGGCCAGCTACAAGGTGTAGGGTTAATTAATATGTCCATGTGTGTACTTTTATGTTATTATTGCATGTAATTGTATGTGCTTAATGGATTGTGATTTTACTGGATATTAGATTCCCCTGTTTTTTAGCTTCTCGGTTGGGGGAGCTGCCTTTCAAGAGACCGTTGCTGTGAAATTTTCCAGTGCTACGGGGTAAACATCCACGGACTCCAACCCCGACTATAAAAAAGGCCAGTTGGGCTTTAGAGAAAACAGTTTTTTACTACCTTCACAACGACGAAGAACCTTCGAAAGTCTAGTCCACTTATGGTGGCTAAACTCATGATGGAAAATATATGTACCTTTATGAAATCCCCAAGTCTCCCAATTAGCAAAAGATTTGCATTTTGTAAGATATTGCCGAGTCGCATCATAATGCCTAGCGGGCTGAATGAGGATGCTGCGTAAGGAAACGCAAGACTAGTCGGAATATCAATTAAGTCGAGGGTAGGCCACAGAGACAGTTAGGCTAACTCTGTGTTGATGAAAGTACCAATGGTTAGGCCATAGGTACGCCTTTGTTTGAATTACGGAAATTGGTTGATTATGTAAATGCACATATGGAAACACTATGTAAATATGTATATAATAGCAACGTATAATAAACCCATGTAATCCTCCAAAATAATGTTATGATTTGCTGAATCAAACTACTTTTTACCAGTTGTTTATTCACTTTCTGTACATGTGTAACGAACCAAGGGCCTAAAAATATAAATGTTATGTGAAACCCTTCTTTCGTAATTCCGGCGTTACTATAATCTGCTCGCAAGCCATCCAAGGTGAGGTGCGGAAAGAGAGATTTTTAAGGATTAAAGCAGGAAGTAATCCAGAGGGCCGGAATTATACCAGGGAAGTGGGGGCCGCTTTCACAGTTGCTTTGCCGCTGTTCCGCCAGGATCGCCAGTGTTGCAAAATGGCTAGTGACCAGAAGAAGGCGTATTGTGTGTTGGAGCTATCAAGAACTGATTCACTCACAATGGTGCAAAGACATCTCCACATGCGTTCTGGTAGTAATGCACATGTTTCACCCTTCCGAAAGATTTGCCAAAGTTACAACTGCGAATTGTTAGTGTCTTAGAAACCGTTGACAACGACTTGCTGTCTCGTGCGTAGCAAGTTCTTGAATATCGTTAGGACCTTTTCCACGTTACACGTGGTTCCATGTTGAAACTTTGTAATGTGAGACTTCATGTTGATGTCTTGTCTGATTTCTATCATAAATAGTAACGTCATAATAACTGTGTAAATTTACACCATTTATTTTTAATTACCCTGTACTTGCTTTTTAGATTGCATAGCCATACGAACTACTTACAACTCCGATATTCTTTTGTGTACACCCTGTATATTTGAACATGTACTTCATACAGATAGGTCACCATGATCCCAATTATTGTCAATTTGTTTGTCTTCTATTGACGGACACTTCTATCGAACCATCTTTTCCCCAAAAATTAATCGATCGTCGACATCCCTGCGGAAGCAGGTGTTTAATAGGTCGAGAAGTACACAGAAGGACACGAACTACTCATGAAGATGCTCTTTCCAGTCACTGATTGGCATCCTAGAACTACAGATTCTTCATTACTGAGTTAACTAACGTGTAGTTTTAGCGACGGTCACGAAACAAAACCCACGATCACGCGATTCGACTTCCACATTAATGTGCCTGCAGTTCAAATGTGCCTCATTATGTTGGCACCTACAGAGAGACCAGATCTCACGGACACGACCTCTCCAAACCACGTCACTGCTATAACCAACCGGAACGCTCTCACAGTTATCAGGCTCTTCCCGCCAAAAACATACAAGTGTGGTCATAAATTCTCAACTCTTTTGGCCGATGATGTTATCCTGAAGGCCATTTTTGCAACAACAAGAAGGGGTTCTTATATATTAATATTAGAGAACCCTTAGCAGACTTGGTGACCTGTTGAGCTTGGTGCCTTATCCCGCCATTTTTGGTTCTGGCAGACTTTTTCTTGTTCTTTTTACAACGCTTTCGAATGCTGAGAAGTCTTGAGGTACGAGGGTTACCCAATTGCTCACGTTCTTACGTCACGTGGGTGTTCGTCATTTTTCTTTTCCGTGCCTTATGTACGCGCATTCGCGGCAGTGTTGCCACATGATGGGAAATTTCCAAAGATGCAGAGAAATTTATTTATTTATTTATTTATTTATTATTACCTTCAACAGAGATATGTCCTCCAATGACAGAAGGCGTACATAATGATAATAATAATAATGAATAATAATTACAATACAACTACAATTACAATATATATCATATGTAATCCAGTCACAAATTGTATTCATTACATAAGTATAGACATACAAAACAGTTTATAATCAGGATATAGAAAAAATATAAAAATCATATAATATGGAGTATAAATACAGTTATTATGTATTAACTATCACATGCTCGTAATTTCAGAATTGACCCTAATGTTTTTACATTACAACTTGCTTCATAATTGTTGGAACAATTTTTCGCTTGCCATTGTTTCTCTATAGCAATGTTCCCTTCTAAATACAATGTTCACCCTCATTGCATTCCCTATACTTTTCATTAATTCACCAATAATTATTAATTGTTTTGAGAATAGCGAATCAGCGTTTCTGTTTATACACACCCACACACAGCAAAACATTCGCACAGCACGCTGCGACGCATCGTGCCCTCAAAATATATTTGAACTTGTACTTTTTTACGGATTGGTTACTATGATCCCGGTAAAAGGGACGTCCATTCTGAGCCAGAAACCGAATCCAAGATTTTACATTTAGACTCTGTTAAACTGTACCCCATTTCTAATTAACACAGTCGACGACTGACAACACGCTTCTAAACCACTTTTCTTGGTGAAGCCCTGCCCTTCGTCTTCTGATGTCATGCTTAATGCTTTCGTCATTAGGTTAGGCATATTAGATTTAAGGCTCAAGCTTCACTATATCAAGCGCACGATAGATGCATGGCGTTCCTCGTCTCGTCCCTCTCGTCGATAAGAAGTTCCTCTTACCCGACTGCGTATTGGACACAGCCGTCTAACACATGGTCACTTGCTGCAAGGGCTATTTAGTTCCTCCGATGTGTCGTGTTTGTAATGTCGTTTTAAGTGTTCGGGTTATTCTTATTGAATAATAGCCGACTTCGCTTTCCTCCGGCAGACTTTTAATCTTCCCAGCAGTTTGTCATCCCTGTTGGGTGATGACACCAATATTTTATGAAATGTTTTTAGATTTAATTGCGAAGAGCTGGCCTCTTCCTCTGTCTGTGAGGAAGCTTTTTATAAATTCTTACTTTTTAAAGTGTTTTGTTTGTCTTGTGCAGGTCTTTTTACAACCTTGCACCTTCATTTTTTTTCCAAGGGACTTTCTACACTCCTTCTTTTATTATTTTAAGTCAGAATTTTAGATAAGGGGATATTTCCCCACATACTTTGAAGGGTTCAAGTTGCCTTAAGTGCCGACGCACTCAAAACATTTAATTCAATCAAACAATCAATCAATGTTGGCAACAGGAACGCATTGAAGTGCACAGAAATGCATCTAAGATAATTTTAATCAGCTGTTACTTAATGTGATCCACTAAAAATACATCATTTGAGAAGATGAGACACGATGATTTCAAATACACAAAAATTGCACACTTAACTGCGTCAATTCATGCATTAAAAATGCATCAACTTTGATTTGATGCACTTTGATTTCTGTGTCGGACCTCGCTCTAAAATAAGCTTATATTTATGCTAATGCTTGTATGTACAGTCACGGACACTTCTGGGTTGTAGTGGTCGCACTGTAAGTCAATGGGGTTATTACAATCCAGAAGTGTCCGTGACTGTACATATATATATATATATATATATATATGCCTTCGTGAGTGACTGGCGGCTAATCTATCTTACAATGGAGGAAAAATCGATTCTAAAAAGGGAAGTTATGACCTCAGTGTGCATGGCAACGCTGATTCGCAAACGTGCGTTGGGAAAGAGGATTCATCGTGCGTGCCCACGCGCTACTTTCGAAGGCGTAAGGTTCTGCAATGTTCGTGGGCGAGGCGCGTTCTCTGCAAACCCAGGATCTTCACCTGGTGCTTCGACGCTGACCTCCGAGGCACCCCTTAGACTGGTGATCTGTCTTCCTTAATGTATTCATTAGACCTGTTCCACGTCGTGTGTCTCTTCCGAGTAGGTTGACCGCGAAAATCAGACCTACAGCACTGCTAGCGTGTCCATGCGGAGAGTTCTGAATATGGATTCACGTCCCCAAAGATGCTTCTTGGATATCCATTAAGTCCTGCAGTTACCGTACAGTTCCAATGACTCTCACAGCGTGTAGAGGACATCAAGTTTAACAACTTTTCTGTATGGCGTTTTTCTTTTTGACGCCTCGTGTCGACGCTACGAGAGCTCGAAAAGAGAAAGGTATATTTTTCCTGTTCTCATACAACCACGTGACACAAAAGATTGAGGAACATGTATTGACAGCAGAATGCTACTACACGGAAGAGTTGGTGTTTCAAGTATGCACAGTAAGGCTAATCGGGACTGGACCTACAGTTTAAAGTGGGATCCGAACCACTATGTGCCTCCACAGGGACACGGAAGAGTATATCCACGTTCTGAATATATTAAACCACATGACAACAGTATATTCAAGTGTTTTAGCTTAGAAGGGAACAGGCGGAGTGCAAAGAATGACCCTTTTTTGAAAACTACGTCTGGACAAAGGGAACGAGTAAGATGAGGGAGGGGAGTGAAAGTTCTTGAGAGCGGTGTGTGTGGACAGTTTGTTGTTGTCTTTATAACTCGTGATATCAGTGGGTAAAGTGTAGAAGCAGAACGATGAGAGACTATAGTGGTTGAAGAATCGAAAATTAACACGGACAGAAAATACGAATATACAGGGTGTATCATAAGTAATAGCGCACACTGACACAGTTGAAAGTACACGATAATAGAAGCGAAAAAAGTCTTAGTAAACATGGGTCTGCAAACGAGCCTTTTTCGAGATAATTCCGAATGTGTGGTTACAAGGCGCCACTGACTACATTGCATGTAAACGTCGTCCTAGTTAGTAAAATGCTAATAATGTGCGCGAATTTGTGGTTAGAAGCCGTCACTGATTGCATTTTGTAAACACCGAGTGCTTTACTCCTTGCGCTGTACGAGGTTTGCTCTTTGTTTACAAAACAACATTTCCGAGAGGTGGCGTTGTAATCAAACAGAATGGATACAATCAGTACACAGTCTAATCGTACTGTGGAAGTCACGTCAGTTGCGCTGTATTGCGTAGTGAAAATGGAACCTTACAATGGAACCAGATGCATGGACGACACTCTGAACACCTCCTTTAACAGGTACGAGTGTACAGTAATAGTAACATGTAACATACTAACGTTTGTTAAAGTAAGTAGAATTTCAATTGAGATCCCCAATGACTTTTCTTACTGTATTATTAGCATTTTACCAACTAGGACGACGTTTACAAACAATGAAGTCAGTGGCACCTTGTAACCACACATTCGCAACTATCTCGAAACAGCTCGTTTGCAGACCCATGTTTACTCAGACTTTTTTGCTTCTATTATCGTGTACTTTCAAGTGTGTCAGTTTGCGCTATTACTTCTGATACACCCTGTATAAGGGTATAAAGAAGGGGGATATGTTAAAGAACCTAATAGATATATGGCAATGTGTGTATACAGGCGCAAAGGCCTCCCTTCCACGTAATACATTCAGGATTGCATTTGGCAGCCTAGCGAAGCTCTGGGATCTAGACTGACAGCCTGCATAATCCTGTGTGGATGGTGGTCGTCTTGTGTCCTTCCTATATGTTTATGACTGTCCCTTCATCCATGTCATCTCACCACTCATCCTTATCTTCCCGATTAGCCAAACGTGCAAGAAAAAAAAACTAAAATCAGTTAATCAATTGGCATCAGAAGGAAATTGTAGAAATTTCTATGCATAATCTGGGCGACCACAAGCCTCGTTAAAGGATCATTTGAACGCCCCCGGAGAAAGGAAAAACGCTGCCTTAATTTCTTTCCATATATTTCTTCCGGTTTCATTGTCTGTACTTTAGTTGCCCATTCCTATGCCATTTATTAATTTCATCCTTTTATTTGTATCCATATTTGCTTCCCTTTTTTTCCTTCCTTTTCTGTATTTTTCTTCTTACTCTCTTTACTTCCTCTTCTTCACTTTGTCTTCTTTCTATTATTTTCTGTGTTTTCCCAATTAGTACGTTTATTTTTGTTTTCTCTCATTTGTTGTTTCTTCTTTTCCTGCTTAATTAGCAGGTTCTTGATTTGCCATGGAGAAAAGTTAAACAATTGAATGAGAATACCTGTGAGTGTTGCCAGGTGCAGTAAATTTACAGTCGACAGTAAAATTTTAAGACAAAATTGGGTACATGTTGGTTGCATGTTCAAATAATCCTGGACTGCCAGTGTTGGTAACCAAAAGTATATGCCACATTTTCACTTTTTCCATGATGCCGTTATTTCCCAATCGATTCAAAGTGGTGGACCTCACCCCATTAGTCAAAAACAGGATGGGTAAAGATCATGATTTTTATTTAAAAATCATTTTTGTTGATTTTTTTATTTAAATCGATTGCTTTGATTTAAAAAAACACTTAAAATTGCTTGTATGCCTTTTGGCACCATACATATATATATAGTTTTTTTTTTTTAGAAAGGCTTCTTCTGGTAAACGGCCCTGTAAAATATTTGAACAGTTTCATTAAAGCAAATAAAAAAATATAAGAAAATACACATTTTTCTGTTCCTGATGCTGTACCTACTATGGAATTGTTTGTTGAGTTTGTTAATTAAACTAATAACAATTTCAGTAACTTTTCTTCCAGTGAAAATAAAACATTCTGAAATCACTATACAGGCTAATTGTAGGTTAATTTTTTTTTTTAGTCTTTGTGGCAGAATTTTGGCAATTTTATTCATGATAATTTGCAAAATATTAGTTTCCATGTTTATTTACAGTGTAATGATAATGACACTATTTACAGCTTAACATGATTAGTATTTTGTATATTTTTCTACACAAAATATTTGTTATTTTTGCCTATAAAAATTATTTAATTTTAAATCAAGAGAAATGTTATCATATTACATTTTCTTTCCTATCAGCTTCACCCAATCAATGCTTGTATCCTTTCTTTTCCTTTCTTAGAGCCTATTAAACACCACTGAATAATTACGAGATTAATTCACTTTCAACAAAAGTGAATCTGACATCTACAAAATCATTATGTACGATATTTTATAAATTATTTATTTAAAGTGGTTTAAATCGCGATTTGAATCAACCTGACTTAAATCAGTCCACCTTGGTCAAAAACCATTTTGGTGCCAGTCAGTGAACTGTGGGTACGAAATCATTTAAGATTGGTGTGGGGGGAAGGGATATCTTAATCAACACACACACACACACACACACACACACACACATATATATATAGACCAATATATAAATATTTATACATATAATACATATTTATAATAATAAATATACAAGAAAATTAAGATTTAAAATAAATTATTATTATTATTATTATTAAGTATATACATATAGTTTTATATATATCAGATATTTAAAAAGTAGCAAACTACGAGTCCTATACTGACTGGTTAATAATGTCAATAAGTGACAAAATAGTTTAAATATTTTTATTATCGTTTAAGTTTTTGTTTAGTTTTTGCTTTCTATTAGCATAAATCAATTCGATTTCATAGTTATATTTGTCTTGCATTGTTATTTTACCTCTATTATGAATGGATTATATCAATATAACATTTGTTATTGGTGTAAGATCTGTAAATGGTCTCTTGAATGAGAGAGAGAGAAAGTATGCAACACTCGATACTATCCTTAGTAAAGCATATTTCAAGTAAAAAAATAATTACTCGCTTTTTGTTTTTATAACAAACACTCTCGCCCCCGGAAATTTTTGGTGGGGGGAATTTTGAAGCCAAGACTGTTGGTGGGGGGAAACCTCCCCTCTGCCCCCCCCACAGGATTTCGCACCCTGCTGTGATAATTTCTTACACTTTTCTGCCACTTTTGGTTAATCGCACAGTAGAGGACGAGTGATGACATGATGAAATTGATGAAGGGACACTCACAAAGAACACCAATGATCAGGCAGGGTTTCGAACCCGGGATTCCTGGCGTCGTAGCGTCTGAGCTAACCACTTCGCCACTTGCATCCTCTCCGGATTTCAAGGGTTTTCGTGCTATGAGCGATCAACGTTAGGGTTGCCAGACTTTGGAAACACCCTGTACCGTGTAGTCAATAATAACTGGCCTTCAGGAACGGACATATACTTTCATTCTAATCCCTTCGCATGAAGTGGGAAAGAAAACAAGATACACAGAATTCATGCTTCTCTTTTACTTTCCTGCTATGCTTCATCTTCAGAATTCGGTTTTCTTGTTTCCTGGATGTTCTCTTCCCCTTCGGAGGCAGGTTGACCCCTGACCCTTCTCACGGGGGACTTTCTCCTCCTCGCCTTATTAGGAGGCAAAGCCTGCTCCTCCCTGCACCCGAGGCGGCCTCGCCAGACATTCGCCAGTCTCCAGAAAAGACTTCGTTGGCTCCACATCACCAAGTGGATGGGCTCTCAACTGACTCCTCGAAACAGCCCTGGTTTTTGGACAAACTGGCGCGCACTTTGCGCTTCTGCACGTTCAAGGTTTTCTTTAATAACTGTAAATTTAACACCTTTGCAGTGACGTGTCCAGAAATTTGGTAAGGTTGAGATTTGTCTGAAATTTGGGACCTTTGGCTGACGCCAGCGAAGCTGTTCACGAAATTGCCTCTCCTTTCGATAAACAGCTACGATATTCTAAATTCTTGAAATTTAGATCCTTCTGGAATATTCATGTTAATCTTCTTCTTATTTGCACTGGTTTAACAGGCTTACGTAGGCACGAAATTATTTGGTAGAGTGCAATGCACATGGGAGAACTTTACTTTTACGTTTACCCTCTTGGTAATGTGTGAGTTAACCACACATTAAAGCATGTTCACATGTGTGTTACTCCTCTCTCTCTCTCTGTTATTCTCTCTCTCTCTCTCACCTTAGTATCTCTTCTCTCTTTATTTCAATTTTTCTATTTCCTCATACTCTCTCTCTCTCTCGTTCGCTCTCTTTTTCTCTCTTCCTCTCTCTCCCTGCTTTCCTCTCTCCCCTGTCTCTCACTAACTTTCTCTCTCTGCCTTACTCCCTCTTCTGTCTCTCTCTCCCTCGAACTCTCATTCTCGCTCAGCCAGACAGGTAGCCAGAATTTTATATCGGGGGAGGGTTAATTCCTTATAGAATAGAATATAATTTATTTCCAGTATGAGCCTTTACAGCTATACATACCATACAAGTGAAAAATTTTAGTACCCTTTCTCTACACCCTACCTCCTCTTAGTCTGCCTCCACATTCACACTGCTTGGGTGTTCACAAACACTATTTCATTTCAACTCTTTCCCTATACTTGCACTGTTACCTGAGTGATTCCTAAATTTGCTCACATTTATTTATTAATTAATTTATTTAGTAACCCTCCCCCCTTTCACACATGTTCGCAATCCCCACTGAGCTTCTTTGCTCTCTTTACCCAGGCGTAGTGTAGGAAAGTTCCCAGATTCCTTATTTGCGCCTCTACCCTCTCGGTCTCTCCCTCCTAATAACGCTGGTCATTATATTCTCAATGTTATCTTCCTTTATTTCCCTGATATATTTTTGTCTTGCCTCCCCTGTTTCTTTACACTGGAGGAGAATGTGAAATTTCGTCTCGTCTTCATCCCCCAGTCTGAACCATGCCAATCCTAACCTTTCTTTTGCCTCACACAAATCTACGTAGTTCCTCCTTCCCCATACTCGATCCGTATCCACTATTTTCGCTGATGTTAACGATATCAGCAGCCGCCAACTGAAGGGGAAATAGTGGAGATAGAATCTCTGAAGATGAATTTCTCAGTATAGTACAACCTATTCAAACTGCCTATCCTGCTAAGAAAGTAAAATTAATTACCAGTACACACTATTTAAATGCGATATTTGTAGCTTCAGCCCCTCCGACCCCTCCCCCGGCTACGTGTCTGCCCTCAGCCCCCCTCTCTCTTGTTTGTTTTTGCTACCTCTCGCTCTCCTCTTTTTCATTTTCTCGTGTTGTATTTCTCCATCTCTCACTCTCTATTTCTCGCACCTTTTCTCTCTCTTTCTCGATCTTTTTCTCCCCTGCTGTCAGTGATGTGCGTTAGACTATAAGTTTACGTCTACATGTGTTGTCTACACATAATCTACGCGTAGATTACATTGCGTTGTAGTTTACATAGACTACGTAGACAATCTAAAGTACATTAAAATTAATTGTCAAGTGCTTCATGAAAGGAAAGTGACATTTTCAACTGTATTGGTTTGTAACGAAATGAAAAGAATTCTATTTACAACAAAATTTCTCTTCTCTTCTATTATCAACTATGGAGGAAGATACAGAGTATGCAAAAAACAACAACAGATGGCAGTCGTGAGGCAAGAGTGGTCTTTTTCTCATAAAACACTAGAATATTTCCTATATTAGGTTTCTTCCTAGGTGAGAAATTGTTCGAATTTGGAAGAAAGAGTATGAAAAGTTCTCCTCACACATCAGCAACTGATACGCAGTATAATTTTATTTTAATTCTACGGCGCCCTTTGCTAAGTTATCACCTTTCGCCATGTTGTTTACATAGATTACGTATACGTGTATACAATAGTCTACGTGTATAATGTAGACTATTGTTGTTTACGCGTAGACGGACATCACTGCCTGCTATCTCTAGTTCTCGCTCCGCCTCTCTCTTTCTCTATCTTGCTATTTTCTCTCTATCTCTTTCTCCCCCTCTCTGACTCGTTTTCCCTCTCTTTCTTACTGTCTTTCTCTATCCATCTCTTTCTCTCCCCCTTTCTCTCTCTGTCTTTCCTTCTCTTCAACGAAATTAGACTCTTCCTTGCCTCTATTGAAGAGATATCAGTGTCTTTATTAGTCAAGTCCCTGGTCTCTTGTCCTAAATCAAATCAATCATAACTCCACGGTTAAGATTGTAAAACCATCAAGCTGCACAGTTTACTCTGAAAGAATTCCCCCCGCTTTTTCTTCTTCTTCATGCTGTAGAAGCCTGTTGCAGTTAACTGACAAGACAGATTCGGAAAGAAGAAAAACAAAACACTGCCTTAGGGAGAAACATGAATATGGATCTGCAGCATAAACAACCCGTGGTACAATATGACACAGGAGACACAGAAGCGCTATTCATCATTTCTTGAAATGAAGCAAAACAGATTTTGACTGACATTATTTGCGGCAAGGCTTAATCAATGTTTACATGTGTGGAAGGAAGAACTATCAGAAAAAGAAGAAGCACAGACTCAAGCTTTGCTTTTTTTCTCTATGCTTTGCGTGACGGTAGTCATTTTTACTCATACATGACGTCATTTTTTAGCTGCGTGGGCTTATTTCTCGACCAGTAATTAATGCGTTCTTTCAGGACGGTTTTTCCAAACAAGGCTTTTTTCGCTTTCATTTTTTTGTCGTGTTTTGTAAACCAGATTCCCATCGTTCCCTCCTATCGTGGTTTACAAAAACATAAATACGAGGTTTGGTGCGTAAGTCATGGCAACTAGTTTTTTCTCTGGGAAAAAAAAATCAGATTATGTGTATCAGTGGTTGGCAGGGACGTGCCAAAAAAAATGCAAATTTTCTGAAACGCTAACGTACGCAGGATTTTATGGGGGGCTAGAATTATAAAAGTGGATAGCTGTTCAAGGATAAAAAATATTATCAGGGTCATTTAAAGCGCGTTTGCATTTACCACATTGATCTTTCCAAAGTTCCTTACTCTTTTGATTTGGAAATTTTGATTTACAAAAATTTTCGGGAGGGGCAGTCGTCCCATCAACTCCCCCTGCGTATACCAGTGTTCTGACATACGCCGTAAGATAAATGATGACACCTTTTTAAAGTGTCCAACGGAAAATTGCCTGTTTCTTTCCAATTTTATTTTCCTCGTCGTATTTTTTTCCCGCCCTTTCTCTTTTCCCGTTCTTTCTGTGATTTCTCTGTCGTCCTTTATAATATTTATTTTTCCGAATTCTTACCTCTTTCTCCTTAAATCTTCCTTTCTTTAATTCCCCCTCAATATTTCTAACTTTCTGTTCATTTTTAATTCCCTCATTCTCTTTCTTTTTATTTCCTTTATGCTCGTAATTTCCACTTTTAATTTTAACTTGATCGTATTGATATAATTTATGTTATTCCTTTCTTCTTGATGTACAAGCTCTCTCTGTTTTGGTTGGCAATTTAGCTCCCTTTCCTATGTAGGCCAGTAGGTTTAGCCCTGGTACAGTTCCCGCCACTGTGGTCCGAAGAGCTCGCCGTTCTCTTTGCAAGGGGAATTCGAACGCTTGGTTGCGACATTCACAGCGGAGGGGACGAAAAGGCAACCGAGAAATAGTGAGCAGGTATTTCAGAGACTTGAATAACTAACTCATTGATATTTTGTTTCTCCTTTCGAAGGACTCGTGCAACAATACGATCCGTCGCCATGTTTACATCAAACGTACGTTTGGCAACGACAGCATGTAAACAAGGGAGACCGCATGGAGGGGTTAGTGGGGGCACGCCCTCCCGGAGATATCTGGAAAAAAGTTAATGCAATTCGAATGTTGAAATTGTAGTGATACGTTATGGAAAAAGTATTCTTTTCTGTGACTTACAGCAACTACTATTATTATTATAATTATTGTTTTTAAGTAGGGTTCCATTTAAGCTTACAGTCTATTTTACATTGATTATAATCAATACATAATTATTTAACTATAAAAAGCAGCTTTGTGTCCTACATGAATTAATATGTTAAGTTTACAGTTATAAAAAAGGTAAAAAAAAGGTAAAGTGCTCCCCTGTGCTTAGCACAACGCCATGAAGGCGTATAGGGGGTGTGGGGGTAACGCCCCACACTTTCTTGATCCGGTCGTGAGTGGGGGTGATGTGATCAGCATCACGCCCCTGACCGCCTTTACCCCCCAGGGTTTCCCCCAGGTACCCATGTTATTCGACGCTGGGTGGGCGCCGGGGCCGCTTCCATCGTTAGAAAAATTCCCGGATTTGAACCGGCCGGGGATCGAACCCGGGACCTTTAGCATTTTAGTCAGACGCGTTACCGACTTTTTTTTTATATACATATAAAGGAAATACCCCCTACACGGAGGTATCCCCCACCATTCACTCTTTTTCTCACTTTTACACTTTTCAATTCTTACATTTTCTTTGTTTCTTATCAACTGGACGAACACAAATACCCATGCCTTACCCGGAACTCGAACCCAGAACCCCTGGCGTTGTAGCGCGCTCTGCTAACCACTTCGCCACGGAGGTCGACAACTGAGCCACCGCGGCCACAGTTATGCAAATTGTATATAAAGCGTTTTTCCAATAAAAATGATATGATTTTGAAATGAACTGGCAACTATGCTTCAAATGTTATAATTGTCACTAAAGTGCGCGTCAAATCTCCTGCATATGGCCTTGAACGGCTGAACAGCACCAGCGAATCACAGACCTGCGGCGTTGCCTAGTTCCTTGACAAGGCGTTTCGCTCAACCACGCTGTATCTTTTCCGTGTGAGATTTCGACATGGCACCGCTGCAGTGCGCTGCTATTGGCTATCGCCATATGCAGGAGATTTGACGCTCACTCTAGTTGTCATTTGTGTTTAGTATACTGTGACAATTCGTCATGGTTAAATACACGCTTCAAGAACGTTTGGTTATTATCCAAAAATGTTATGAAAATACACGTTCTATTGAACTTGAAACGGATCATAATTTTGGGCAAAAAAAATATCTTCTGAGATGAAGCTCATTTCTGGTTAAGTGGATATGTTAAGAAAGAAAATTGTCGTTTTTGGTGTGAAAACAATCCACAACAGATTCCAGAGAAGCCCTTGCATCCGCAAAGGGTCATTGTATGGTGTGGTTTATGGCATGGTGGCATCATCGGACCATTTTTGTTCCAAAACGAAGTAGGAGATGCGTTACGGTGACTGGTGAGCGGTACCGATTGATGTTAACAGTTTTTTTGTGGCCAAATTTAGATAAAATTGATTTAGAGGACATGTGTTTCCAACAAGACGTTGCCACATGTCACACTGCTAATGCCACTATCGACGTATTGCAAGAACAGTTTGGTGAAAGGATAATTTCAATAAATGCAACTGTTAGTTCGCCTCCAAGAAGCTGTGATTTAACTCCTTTAGATTGCTTTTTTGTGGAGTTATTTGAGATCTATATTCTATGCAAACAGACGACGAACTCTTGATGCATTAAGATTGAACATCGAACGCTGCATTCGTGACATTAGGCCCGAGTTTATTGCAAAAAGTCATCGAAAATTGGGTTCATCGAATTCACTCGTGTGCACGAAGTCGAGGTGGACACTTAAATGATGTGTTATTCAAAACATAATGTAATAAACTATGCTTTAAAATAATATAAAAACTTTGGTTGTATCTCAAATAGTTTTTATTTTATTTCATTGTAAAATCATATTGTTCTTATTGTAAAAACCCTATCGTACAAAATATTAACTAACTAACTAACTCTCTAGCCTTCTTAAACCCGAAGGTTCATGGCCATCTGTCCCTATCTTGAGCAAGATCTATATACTCTTTTCCATCCCTACCGATTTCCTTTAGGTCCATCTCAACGTTGTCCCTCCATCTTCGTCTTGGCCTTCCTACAGGTCTCTTACCATCAAATTTCCCAACAAGAATCCTGTAAACTCCTCTTTCCTCTCCCATTCGTGCTACATGGCCTGCCCACCTAAGTCTTCTTGATTTAATTATTCTAATAATATCTGGACATGAATACAAATTATGTAGTTCTAAATTATGTAACCTTCTCCACTCACCTGTCTCCTCATCCCTTTTAGGTCCAAAGATTTTCCTAAGGATCTTATTTTCAAATACTCTCAATTTATAATTCCTTTTTTAATGTAAGGGATCAAGTTTCACACCCATATAATACTACAGGCAAAATTACTGTTTTGTATATTCTAACTTTTAGTTTCTTAGATATTAAAAGAGAAGACAAAAAAGTTTATGAAAATATGGAAATTACAAATGCATGTAATTTTAAAAAAAACATTAGCCAGTAGTATTAGTAGTAATAATGATAATAATAATAACAAATAATAAATAATAACAAAAATAAAATATTAGTAATAATAATAAATTTCTATGACTCTGCCCCCCTGAGAAATATCCTGCGGGCGCCCTTGCATGCAAATAGATCACTCAGTAGCGGAAACTCGGCTTAGATCATCGAGAAAGTATCCCGATCTGTATGTAATCCGAATCACAGTATTGACGAATCGAATCTGGTTGCATATAATTCTAGGATAGCCCTAGTTTTAAAAAATCGTTTTGTTGTCGGTATCATCTCGATTTCTAAGCTCCAGTCACATTCTTATCTCGATTGGAAAGTTCGAAGTCCCCAAATAATAGCTACAAAGATTTTAAGGTAACTAACATACAACATTGCAGACATACTCCTCGTATGCCCCAATAAGTCTCATACTAAAGCAGTTTTGATTAAGGCTCAATTCTCAAACTTCTCACAAGCCTCAAACAAGTCGAGACATTCCGAGAGTAAGTCTCGGATCGTATCGACTTTACAGATATCGAATTTCGAAACGAGACAGAGAGGACAATGAGACTTTTCTCATCAAGGGGTCCCGGGTGCGATACCCGCTGGAGGCACATAGTGGTTCGGATCCCACTTTAAATTGTAGTGCCAGTCCTGATTAGCCTATCAGTGCAAGACTCAAATCGTACCAACCCTGATTTTACCAATGTGTTCGTATTCGTCACATTTGAGTTAGATTTTTTCGCAAAGTCTCTTGCAATATATTCGACAAATCAGCGAACCTAGGAGTTAGTGTTACAAACCATTGGCGTGATATGATTGGATTAGTGATTGGCTAAAATGATTGGTCGATAAGTACTGGGTGAGTCTGTTAGAAGAGGCCCCTTGGAAAATGTGCTCCTTTCATGTAGGCAACCCTTTTACACCGAAGAGAAGAGCGGGGTAGAGAACAGTCCAGGATATCGGTTCCAAGCAGTTTAGACAACTTGACATAAACGTAAATGAATGATACATCTCTTCTGTAAATACAGTACAGTGTGACAACAACCTACCTAGAGGAGGTAGGCCTCGAGGCACGTGTGCAGACGATACCACATGTTCTGAAATGCACGGGCGAGGACATCCTGCGGGATGGCATCGATAGCTGTGAAAATGTTGTTCTTCGAGTGTGTGAGGGTTGTTGCTATACACCTGTCCCTTTAGAGCTCTCCACAAGAAGAAATCACAGGGTGATAAATCTGGAGAACGAGGTGGCCAAGGTTGGTTCGTGCGGTCGTGATGAGGCGGTCAGCCGGGAACACTGACTCAATGTGCGTGATCGTTGCACATGCTGTATGCGCCGTGGCTCCATCCTGCTGAAAGTAAGCGTTCCTTCGCTCAAACACGTTGAATATGTTACTGATGTAACGAGCCGAGTTCACAGTCTCATTGAAGAACACGGGGATGATGCGGCGTGACGACACGGCACACCAGACACCGAGTTTCTGGGCGTGTAGTGGAAACTCCATGAACACGTGTGGATTGTCACCTGACCAGTGTCACGTGTTCTGGAAGTTTATGTAGCCTGACAGATGGAACCATGCTTCATCGGAAATGAACAAGTAACCATCCTGCAGCACCTCCGGAACAATATTGAACAGAAACCACTCACAAAACTGCACGCGAGCTGCCTTGTCCACATCCCGCACCTGATGCATCACGGTAACTTTGAATGCGTGCAAGTTCAAGTCCTGCTTCGGGATCCGCATAGCAGTTGACTGGAACACCTGCAACTGTTGTGCTAAACGCCGAGATGATTTTCGTGGACTGCGTATCATTAGCTGCGCCGCGTCGCCCACCTTTGCCTCAGTGCGGACAGTCTTTGGACGCACTTTTGGCCTATTCAGAACGGATCCAGTTTCCCGCCATTTTGCAATGAGTTTTTGCATTACTGATTTGGTAATGATACAAAGATACGCTGGTGCACCGTTAACACCATGCTGACCCACCGAACCACACTCAAAACTTTCCTCGCCGCTCAACTGCACTCAACTCTCAACCTCAAGGTCACTGCTGGACACTTTCCTTTCAATCCTCCTCTATGTCATGTTGTCAAAACTGCTTGGCACCGATATCCTGGAATGTCCTCTACCCCGCTCTTCTCTTCGGTGTACCAGGGTTGCCTACATGCAAGGAGCACATTTTCCACCAGGCCTCTTTTAACAGACTCACCCAGTATAATCGCCACATAATTCATGCAAATAATCACTCTTTAACCCGAAACCATCGTCAAGGGTTTGAAAACATGCAAGTGCACTACTTCCTGTCCATCTTGCAAGCCAAATCGGCTCATGGCATTACTTAGTTTCTCTTTTTTCACGTTTATACTCGTAGCTTTCATCCGCCTTCTACAAGTCGAATAGAATAGAATAGAATTTATTTTCAAGTACGAACCTTTACAGCTGTCCATACCATACAAAGGGCCTCCCCGATGGCGCAGTGGCAGCGTCATTGCATTGTAATCAAGGGCCCCGGGTTCGAACCCGGTGGAGGCTCATAGTGGTTCGGATTCCACTTTAAACTGTAATTCCAGTCCCGATTAGCCTTACTGTGCATAAAGTGGACTTTAAAACACCAAATCAATCATACCATACAAGGATGAACAATTTTAGTGCATTTTCCTAAACCCCTCCTCCTCCCAGTCTGCTTCCTCATTCACACTGCTTGGGAGTTCACAAACACCGTCTTTCCTTTCCATTACTTTCACTACACTTGCACTGTTTCACTACAGTATATCACTAAACTCTTACCTAAGTTATTCCTAACTTTTTCTTAGATTTAGTGGTACCAGTTTCATAGATCGGAGACACATTAAAATTGGATATTTTGTTTTTCGCATGGATCGTACTTACCAATTGTGTATTGCGGAACACAGTTCAAGGTGCCATTGTGCTTTTTACACGAAAACAAACGCAATTTTTCACATTCTGGGTGCTTTTTTTTATTCCTTTCTTTGTTTCCGGAACGCACAATATGGCGGGCACATCTTGACTCATGTTGTGGGTATGCAGTGTTTCAACCTTCTTTGCCGAAAAATACCTACTATCGTGTTCATCACCGGTGGAAATTATACATTATGCACGAGTAGCTGACGTATAGCCCTCGTAGCTGACGGGTAGCCCCACGAACCATACACGGATAGCACCACAAAACATTCACGGATAGCCCCACGAACCATTTCCGATAAGGTTAGGTTAGGTTTGGTTACGTTAGGCAAGCATACTAAAAAAAGGGGGGTTTGAAACACTGAAAAACGTACGCATCATCCGGTTGTCGTAGGGCAAGCAAATGAAAGCGATGGCAATTGTGCGTCGGTGAGATATTTCTCTTGAAAAATACATGATTTCCCGGTGAAATGTATTCCACGATGAAAGAAAATACCTCGACGAACGTTGTAAAACTTGGAGAAACTCATTTCCGTAAGTAGTTTCTTGTGTAAAATTGAAGAAATGTGTCTCCTATGTATGAAACTGTTACCAATGTATTTATTTATTTATTTATCTGGTATCGGCTTTGACTCATTTTCGCTTTCCACCCTGACTTCTTTGCTCTCTTTGCCCAGACACAGTGTAACAGGGTGTCTACCAAAATAACAAATCCAAAATTCTTGACTTTTTCTTGACCATTATTTACTTTCTCTTGACCTTTTCCCCTTTCTCTTAACATGTATTTAATCGTTCCCTTCTTAGGTATATTTAGAAATTAAGAAAATAGAGATTTTTATTGAATGAAAAACGTCTACCACAAATCCGGTTAAGATGAAAACTGAAGCTGTACTTTAACAAGAGATTTAGACTTGTTTAAAGTTAATGCTTCAGACTTCATCCTGGATGGGGAATGGCCACATCACTTTAAAAAAAAAAAGAAACTAACTAACTCTCTAGCCATCTTAAACCCGAAGGTTCATGGCTGCAGCAACACAGGCCTTCCATCTGTCCCTATCTTGAGCAAGATCTATATACTCTTTTCCATCCCTACCGATTTCCTTTAGGTCCATCGCAACGTTGTCCCTCCATCTTCGTCTTGGCCTTCCTACAGGTCTCTTACCACCAGGTTTCCCAACAAGAATCCTGTAAACTACTCTTTCCTCTCCCATTCGTGCCACGTGGCCTGCCCACCTAAGTCTTCTTGATTTAATTATTCTAATAACATCTGGAGATGAATACAAATTATGTAGTTCTAAATTATGTAACCTTCTCCACTCACCTGTCTCCTCATCCCTTTCAGGTCCAAATATTTTCCTAAGGATCTTATTTTCAAATACTATCAATTTATAATTCCTCTTTCAATGTAAGGGATCAAGTTTCACACCCATATAATACTACAGGCAAAATTACTGTTTTGTATATTTTAACTTTTAGTTTCTTAGATATTAAACGAGAAGACAAAAGTTTATGAAGAGAGAAGTAACATGCATTTCCTGAATTAAGCCTACTTTTTATTTCCTCTAAAATAATTTTCATTTGTTAATATTACTCCAAAGTATTTGAATTTGGAAACTGGTCCAAACGATTTGTTATCAATAATTAGATTTTGATTATTATTACCTAACACTATTACCACATTACTTTATTTAATATTTTTACAAAACTTTATGCATTTAAGAATGTAATTATTAGCAAACAAAGCAAAGAAATTTTAACCACAACTCAATACAATATTAGATTTCCAAATATTCAATTTTATCAAATCCCGGTTCAGGTATTATATATATATATATATATATATATATATATATATATATATATATATATATTGTGTGTGTGTGTGTGTGTGTGTGTGAATTCACTATACTGTAAAAAATAGCAAAAATTCTTGACCACAAGCATAATTTCTTGACTTTTTCTTGACTGGCTGACACCCTGTGTAGAAAAGTTCCTTATTTGCGCCTCCCCCCCCCCTCTCGGTCTCTCCCTCCTAATAACGGTTGTCATTATCTTCTCAATGTTAGCTTCATTTATTTCCCTGATAAGTTTTCCTTGCCCCCCCCCCCCCTCTTTCTTTGTGCTGAAGGAGAATATGAAGTTCGCCTGACCTACCAGAAAAGTGTCAAAACCGCATCAACATACTCGGAAACACTATGACATCGTGATCTATAGATCATCATGTTTTTCGGAGGACAAACTTATTGTAGAAACACGGGGGGAGGGGGGAGTACAGAGGAGAGAGTGAGTTGTCATTGGGTTTATCTTCCTTATGGCTTCAAGTCAAGCGGCAAGAACTTACGGTAGGCACCTTCTGTGGATTCTAACGAGTCGACGTGACCAGTTTGGGCCTGAACGTCAAGACTGCTTCACGTTTCTTTTTTTCAGACTTTCGTTTCTTAAAACCTGTCTCAACTTCATTGCCAAATTCTGGTATCCGCTCGACCTGGTGACTTGAGGTGGCGGAGTCCGCTTTTTGCGAGCCGTCCGTCCTCAGCGGAAGAGCAAAAGAGGGAGAGGAGAGGGGGAACCGAAAAGGCCAACGGAAGGAGAGGAGGAGGGGACGGGGATTCTCGACGAAACTAGTTCTTCGATTTGATTCATGGAGGTATATCTGGTTTGCGCCGATCTGCACTTTAAGATCGCGACCGAGTCAGACACCTTCTTGCTCGGAGATTCATTCAATCACTTTCGTTCGTGACGCGGAGACAGTGATGTGCCGTAGACTATAAGTTTACGTCTACATGCGTTGTCTACACGTAATCTACGCGTGGATTACGTTGGGTTGTAGTTTACATAGACTACGTAGACAATCTAAAGTGCATTATAATTAATTTTCAAGGGTTTCATGAAAGGAAAGTGACATTTTCAACTATATTGGTTCCTAACGAACTGAAAAGAATCCTATTTACAACAAAATTTCTCTTCTCTTCTATTATCAACTATGGAGGAAGATAAATAGTATGCAAAAGAAACAACAGATGGCAGTCGTGAGCCAAGAGTAGTCTTTTCCACATAAAGCACTAGAATATTTCCTATATTAGGTTTCTTCCTAGGTGAGAAAATGTTCGAATTTGGAAGAAAGAGTATGAAAAGTTCTCCTCACACATCAGCAACTGATACTCAGTATAATTTTCTTTTAATTCCACGGCGCCCTTTGCTAAGTTATCACATTTCGTCATGTTGTTTACATAGATTACGTCATCTACGTGTATAAAATAGTCTACGTGTAGAATGTAGACTATCGTTGTTTACGCGTAGACGCACATCACTGCGCGGAGAGCTCTACCAGCCGCCTCGACTCTCAAAAGTTACCGATTTGGCTCACGGGACAGCGCATGGATACTTCGATGTTTCTTGAACCGTCTGTTCCATATGATTTTCATTCTGCCGACCGAGAGAATGGTTAGTTCTAATCCTAGGCCTGGGCATAAGTGTTCTTCCCTTCATCAATTTTATCACTCATTCTGTTCTTCGTACCCGGTGGAGGCACATGGCACTGTTCATTTAATGTGTTAATTCAATAGACTTACGTAGGCACGAAATTATTAATAATATTTAGACAACAGCGAATGCAAGCGACACAAAGATTCACGTGAATGCTCCAGAAGAAAGTCTGCTTCCTTACAAACTTATTTCCTGGTAATTAACTATAAGTATATGTTTCAGATATTTATATTGCATACAAATCTGGCTCTAATAAAAACAATAGCCTTTCTCTGTAATGAAATGTGCTATTACTGCCATCTATCGTTCAAAATTTTTGACTTCTGTTAATTTCCTTCGTTATTTAAAAAATTTAGGCAATGTTTATGAGCAATACTAATTTCTTTTCCACCAACATTCAATTTAATCCGACGTACAGTCGCGGACATTTCTGGGTTTCAATGATCCTACTAAAAGTAAACAAAGTCGTTACAATTCAGAAATGCTGTGACTGCAATGAACTATATCAGTATTAAGTATGAAGTGACAACATGTATGAATACATTTTTTATACTCTTCACTATTGACCACAAGTGTGGGTTTACACGCATTGAGAAAACAATCATTCTTGTTTTAGTCATGTACGTAACGAATGGAGAATTCGAATCGTAAAGAAACAAATACGCGCATGTTCGTTGCTGGAGTGCATATCAAAGCAGGACATTGTAATTTCCATTCCCTCTGCTCACTTGTTAATTTGGAAAATGTCAGAAATAAATGCAACTTTTCACACCAAAGTGACAGGACAATCTGTTCATGTCGCTTCGGTCTAATGGTCGCGATTGCGCAGTAAATGTGTCTTTTCTTTCAGACTGAAGGTGTCTAGTCGCCTGTCGTTTGTCACTTTGGTGTGAAACCTCTATGTTGTGCCACTTGTCACCTGTCCCGTTGGTCTGAAAGCTCCCTAAACAACACCCCATTATTTTACGCTTTCAAGCTTTGGAGCACCCATTTCGAAAATAAATCCATGTTCTCATGAAATATTTGGTAATTTTGGCCATTTAACCTGCAGGGCTACTTCTAAATCCCTACACGCACTTTGGCAATCTTTTGTCATTATGAAGTCAGCAAATTATGTATTTTCTAGGACTACATGCATTGTACAGAGAAAAATGGCCAACACACGTAATGATTTACACCGATCAAGTGGTAGGATGTGCCTATTACATTCCAGAGAAAATAATTTACCAACAGTTTAGATTAGCTATAGACTCATCTATTTTCACCGCGGAAAGTTACGCACTATACAGGGCTTTACAATGTGGAATATCCGAAGGATATAAAAAATTCTTCTCACAGGTGCTTTGAGTGTATTACAAGCTGTATCTACATCTTATCCTAAATTATGTCATCAATCTATTCTCAATATCCTAATAATTCAACAAGTTCAATTTGCTTGTAAAAGGAACATTGATATACAATTCAGTTATGTGCATATGTGGACTTATATGTTAAACAATTGATTGATTGAGTTGGTACTTTAAGTCCACTTTATGCATAGTAAGGCTAATCGGGACTGGACCTATAGTGTAAAGTTGGATCCGAACCACTATGAGCCTCCACCGGGTATCGAACCCGGGACCCCTTGATTGCAAGGCGACGGCGCTACCACTGCGCCATCGGAGAGGCCCTATATGCTAAACAAGCCAAAGATTTACAACACATGTTTCAACAGATTATGGTATACAGATTTATTACCACGAGTGAACATCAAACTCATGAATCAATGGAACGAATGGTGCAAGGAACAATTTATGGTTGTGGGTAATACATATAGATGGGTAGCAGACTTTACAACTAAAGACCCATGGTTCTATTTGTACACACTTCCACGGCAGGTCATAGTTTTCATCAATAGGTTAAGGACTGTTCACGTGCACACTTAGCAAAAATACATATTAAAACACAACAAAATTGCAAATGTGGTAATGAAAATCCTGATGCGCAACATTTATTCTTAGAATGTCCAAATTTCTCACACCAACGAATCACATTCTATAAAGGTATACAGCATTTGAAGATTTCATTTCCCATATCACTCTCTTCCCTTCTATCAGAATTATCTCCTCCACTAATATGGCTTCTGTACGGACATGCACGAAAATGCAGGCTTGCAATATAAAATGATTGTATTAAGAAACAGCGCAAGGATAAAAGTGATTTATTCATATCATTGTTTATGTTTGTGATCCTGGTAACTTCAGAAGAACAACATTAAAACAATAACAGAAACGCTGACCAAAGTTCCACAGGATATTGTTGATAGGGTCTTGTAAAAGAAGAAGAACACTTGTTTCGTCACTATAGTCGACAGCCTGCCGAATGAACGAAGACCTATTTGCATACCATGAGTGGCATCTAGTGTTTTCTATGGATTCTCATGTTCATATTTTCTTGTGTTTATAAAAATAGTCTTTTTTGCTTAAGAAGGTTGCAACTTCAGCATTTGTGCATGCACCACAACAAACCCTGAAACAGTACAGCTGGTGCCACTGCACCAATGGTTGTTGAGCGTTTTCGTGAGACACGAAGCCAGGTTGTCATGTGCAACTGGCTTTCATGGCTGGTGAGTTATAAGCTGTGAGAGTATGTAAACGCAATGACAGCCGACACACGAGGCAACAGCTTGATGATTGTCGTAATAGAACGTTAGCACTATTATTTTCCTAATTATTTTTACGTTGCTTTTCTACTTTTCTAAGTTTGTCACGAGAACGTGAACTTTTGACATAGATGAAAGAGCAAGCACAAAGAATCAGCAAGCCTTACCGGGATTTGACCCCAGGACCCTGAAAGGTAATGGAACTTTGGGTTGTCGTGCATTATACGTCTACTGATATGCAGTATTCCACACGACCAGGAGCACTTTACGTGCATGCGTTGTTTACAGCATTTCCTACGCATTTCTGGGCACGTGTCGGAGTCCCTGTATGGTTGGTCGCAGAATTTTATGCTCCTGCCTTATTTCCTCTTAAGATTTTGAAACCACACTTCGTATTATACGAGGGCTGGGGTATAAGTCATGGCAACTATATTTTCCCTCAAAGTTAAACGGATATATATGATAGTATGTCCCGGAGAATGTGGCACCTGAAGTATGTGAACACGTCACTAGGTGGCAGTGCGATGAACGGTTGTCTTGCTGAAGGGAGTTGTAATTCATTGTTGAGGCAAACGCCGTTTCACGGGGTGAACAAAATAGCCGTTCTTCGGGTGACAAAATGCCAGAGAATGCCACATGAAGCTGGTGAAAACTGTGGAGAATAGTCTCCTAACGTAGTATATGCCTATTTTGTTCCTGTATAGCTATGCTTTCTGACTTGTAAAAACGTGACGTATACTTTACTGATGTTTTGTTCGCTTTTCTATACATGATCGTACACATGATTTGCATTGTTCATACATTCCACATTACAATGCACTGACCCCTTCCATTTGTATATTTCGGATTTTCCTGCCGGTGCCGCATTCTCGCGAAAGTAAATAGTTGGCATGACAGAACCCTCGTCGTTTTTAAACTGGTATGTCTACTTTATACAGGGAGGTTATTTCAGTCGTTCACCGCCAGCGTGGCGGCCGGTCGGCGGACTCTTCATGCAACAGGTCCCGGCAAATTGCGTTCAGGAAGTCCGTAACAGAAACCGCTTGTTTTGTAATGTTTCCACTTTTCACAATTACAGTTACAATTACAATTGAAATAAGCACGTACCTTGTCGCAAGGATGCTGGAAAAGGTGTCCTCCCACATACAAATATTTCTGGCACCTTATTTCTGACATCTAATCTTAGATTAGACATCGCTACTTAACCTCAGTTGACAGAAAGGAAGACAGCATCCCGGCGCATAAAGCAAACCGAAAGCGTAAAATGATATTTAAAAGTAATAATAATGATGATCACTAACCTCCTGTGTTATAAGAGATGTTGAAAATGACCTACTTCAACAGCAATACAACACGTTTCTTAGGTTCAAGAGATCCTGTGTCTCGTAATTGCCTGACCACTTTTCTGCAAGAGTTCGTTTTCACGTAATTATCGTACATAAAAACTCTTTGTTCAAGACTATATTTGTTTAGCAGAATAACTAATGAATGAATAACAATTAACACACAATAAAGCACTAGCACGCCAACTCAATAACACAGTATAAACAACACACGTACTGATAAATGCAGACAGAAGTGAACATGAGCTTAGACTCTCTAGCTCTACGTCTGGTAGCCGACAGTGTTGCTAACCATTTTCCGGCAATGTCCCTAAAGACGTAGTCAAAATCTCCCTACAACTGACCAAATGCCCTTAAGATAAGTAAAGCGACTAAAAAAAAACAACACCTCATTAGCATGCAAAACAGAAGATAAAATATACACATTTACTTACCAAATCTTTCTGCTCGGTGCTTCCACAATTAATGAAGGAGCGAATTTACAATACATGACCCCTCCCCGATTTTTGTAATATTTTGCATACTCACTAATTGAGGCCTCCTAATCACGAATTTCAAGTTAAGATTTGGGGGGTCACGTGTAGAAATTGCAAAATAAGTGACATTGAGTGGTCCGCGATCGGCACGATTGCTTATTATTTACCGGAAGATTTTGTGTTTCCAATACTTAAAAAACGAAATATACATTCCTGATATTACTACGACCCCAAATTTCAACTATGTTTGCCTATCCTAACCTAACCTAACCGTACCTGAATGGTTCGTGGGGCTATCCGTCAATGGTTTGTTGGGCTACCCGTGCATGTTTTTTTCGAGCCCAAATTTTAACTATGTTTGCCTAACCTAACTTAACCTAAACTTACCGAGAATGGTCAGTGGGGCTATTCCTGAATGGTTTTGCGGTAATTGTGATTACGAACCGATAAAAAATATTATTTTCGTAGCACTTTAACGGCAAACGTTCGTCATCGAAGACGCCATTTTCGTATCCTGCAATTTTATGATTGATGTACTGTTGCCAAATTTACCTGTAATCAAATCAGTTCTTCTACATCGTGATTGTCGCTGTCACATGTAAGCACGTTCTTTGGGCAATATACTGAAATCCATAAGTTTATTAATTAGCCCACAGCCATCCTCCTGCACACTCCACCTAACAATCTGTACAACATTAACAACTTTTTTACTGTTCTCTTCCGCCATTCTTACACGATCCATGCTCTCCAAGTATGAAATCAACAGTGTGGCAACGCTGTAGACAGCGTAAGTAATTTTAATTTGTTCATATCAACAAATATGGCTACCATACTTGTATACGGAGAATCATTGCGAGAATTGAAAAGCTTATTTTACAACTTCTACACGTTAATGAACATTTTTTCCCCCTCACCCCAACATGTTAACTTGAGATAAATAATCACGAATAATTATTTCGTGAGTATAAGACGTAGCATAGAAATTACAGAAGGGTCCGGTATTGTAAATTCTTGCCTTAATGAATAATAGGGGTGTGCTGGACAGAATTTTTTGGGTCGGGACGGGATCGGGACGGTAATTTTTTTAAATCCCGACATTCGGGACTGAAAAATTTGCAATTTCCCGACCAAGTCGGAAAATTTTCTGGACGGGAAATGTTCGAAATTTCCCGAAGCACTGGAAATCTCGAATTTTACAAGTCATTTTCACTTTAAGTGATTGTTTTTGCATTTCTAGAATAAAAACTTACAACTTTCGATAAGTTCCAGAAACTTACAAGGCAGAAAACGTCGAGAATTAACGACTTTTTAAAGTAAAGAATCCAGCACACCCCTAATGAATAACGTTGAGTCGTTTACTGTTGATTATGTTATTTGAAGTCATACATGCTGCTGCTGTGAAGAGATAGATGTTGGTTGGTGATGCTGTATTTCCTGCATTCTTTAACAATTTTGGTCCCATTTTATTTCCCTTTTTTGTTTTTGTATCACTTAACATTGAAAATATTCTTTCCGTTTCCGCGTTAGAATGCGGCAATGTTAGCACTATTTTCGCGAGAGTGGAAATGTTTTCAAAAAGGAACTTGCCTTGAAAGTTTTTGGTAAGCGATAACATGTTCCAAAATTCTGATGGAGATCTGTTAGTTAGTTCTTTTTTCTCCTCCTCGCTAAAGTATCCAGATAAACTAATTCATAAAATGTAATTTACCAAGATTGAAAAAAGTACCTACGTTTTCCCTCATTTGGCAAAATCTGTCCCTACGTTCCTACGCGGGCGAAATTTAGTGAAAAGTCCCTATGCGTAGGGACATGTCCCTACGGTTGGCATCACTGCCGACACGTGCAGTATGAAGCGCCATCTCGCGGCTGACAACTCACCCAACCCCCGATAAGCTGCCGGCGCTGTCGCGACAACTGAGGATAAAGTAGCGATGACTAATCTAAGATTAGACGTCAGAAATAAGGTGCCAGAAATATTTGTAATTGCGAGGACACCTTTTCCAGCATCCTTGCGACAAGGTACGTGCTTATTTCAATTGTAATTGTAACTGTAATTGTGAAAAGTGGAAACATTAGAAAACAAGCGGTTTCTGTTACGGACTTCCTGTAATGCAATTTGCCGGGACCTGTTGCATGAAGAGTACGCTGAACGGCCGCCACGCTGGCGGTGAAAGACTGAAATAACCTCCCTGTACTACTGGTGTTTCTCGTGGTACTGAATCTGAACGCAATGCTTGATAGAGAAAATCTGTGCTGAGATACATAGTACTTACACACATACACTTAAAAATAAATACCGGGTGTCCCATAAGTCTGGAGCCATGGAGAAGAACAAAACAAGTTCATAAGGGCGAAGAAAAATTAAAGTAACAAACAAAATGAAAACGACGCTAAATATCAAGAAACCAGCTTCAGTTTTAAGCCCGTCTCAAGTGATGACGTTATGAAAATTCTTCAAAAACTTAACCTCAGAAAAGGTCCAGATTTCAATGAAATAAGTAATCGCATAATATATCTACTCGCCACGTGGATTGTCGAACCTCTCACAGATATAATTAATTCATCCTTAAAAAGCGGAATCTTTCCTAACACTTGGAAACACGCAAGGGTCACACCTATATTTAAAGGGGGGTCCCCGAAGCAAATTAATAATTATCACCCCATATCAATAACTTTCTCATTAAGCAGGATTCTTGAAAAGGTAATAGACAAGCAATTAGAACAATACTTACATTCTAACAATCTACTGACGGACAGACAGTTTGCTTTTAGAAAAAATCGAACTGTTACATAATTGGCGAAATATATTAGACCGTAAAGGAAAGCAATACATTGGCATTATTTCGCTAGACATCAGTAAAGCATTCGACAGTGTTCAACCAAATTTATTAATACAGAAATTACATCAGCAATTTAATTTCTCTGCCCTTGCATGCAACTGGATCGAAAGTTATTTATGGAATAGGAGTATCGACACAAAAGTAGGCAACTCGATTTCAAACAGTTCAAATGCATCCCTCGGTGTACCACAGGGATCTATTCTAGGTCCTAAACTGTTTAACATGTTTGTGAATGACATCCCAGACAGAGAATTTGGGTTTGAATTATATTTGTATGCAGATGACTGTCTCCTGTACTGCGCGTCAAGCAAATTAGAAAAAGTAATTGCAAATATTGAGAAATATATGCCCGAAGTTCTTGAATGGTATCAATCTAACATGTTGAAAGTGAACGAGTCTAAGACGCAAGTATTAATACTATCCAGTGAAAACAATAACAATACGATAATTGACAATATTAAAATAGGAAATTCCAATATAAAACCATGCGAATCTCTAAAATATGTCGGTATGCACCTAGATAAGAGTTTTTCCTTTTCACAACATGTAAAAAAAAATGTGCGCCCGCGCAGCACCTAGAATCAAGCAGTTTCAATTTGTCTGCAAAAATGCACACCTTGCCCACAAATTAGCGTTCTACAAAGCATTTATTAGGCCGTTACTTGAATACTGTTCCTCTGTACTTTATGGTATTAATAGAAATAACACCACGAAACTAGAGAAAATGCAAATTTGGGCTATTCGTAGCATAAGAAATACAGCGCACACGACCTCACGTGCAAGCAGAGAAGAGCTCCAATTACCCACGCTGGAATCCAGACGAAAATATGCATTTCTACTAAACATTCACCAGGCAATTAACAAGCACCACCACTTATTAAAGGACAAAGTAATGATATCTAGTAATATACATTATCCCAATCTGCGATCCAACAACACCAACAGTATCCGAGTACCAAAATGTAACAAGGCAAGATACGGATCAAAATCCCTGTCATCTCTGGCAAGTAAAGCGTGGAATCAACTGCCTGTAAATTGCAGAAAGGAGTGAAATTTGGCCAAATTTAAACAAGAGATTAGGACATTAATCTATGAATCAGTGGCGGCCGGCGGCAAGTATGATGGGTAGTGCCAACGTGATCAAGAAATCGAAAAAAAAAATGCAATGCCCCCGCTCCCTCCTTGAGGTTGCCCCACTGGCCAAGATGTTTATCCTCGTGGAAAACAGTGTGGGTTTAATTAATAACACACTAATACGATTCATCTTCACTCACTAACCTATCTTTATACACTACAGGACACTTCAATAAAAACGCAATTACAAGAGGAAGGAAAAACAAATCTTCTCACCTTCTCCTCCCCCATGCACACGTATTCCAACTGGATGTTGAAAATATTCTAGACATTTGATGTAAAAAGAAATTGGTCGAAATGCCAAAGAAATCTCGCATCACCATAGGATTCTTTACTTTTATATTTTTAAAAAGTCTGGATGGCCCTCTAGGCGCATCCATCTATTATCAAAATGTTCATTTAACTTTGGAAAAATACTAGGTTCGTTTCTCCAAAAGTTGGCAGAAACGTAGATAGTACCTTCTTCAAGAATTACTTCCCCAACGGGTCTTACAAATCCGTCGTATTTAGCGACTTATCTCTGAAGATGGCAACTGTGTCAACACTGCGAAAGTTCCCTCGCTGTGCCAAAGCGAAAACGGGCACGGGAGGTGTCTTATGGGCTAACCCCATTGGCTAACACCACCCCCTGCCACCTTCTTCCCGGCTCATGGTGGAAATGTTACTCGCTGAGACTTCTCACGTGTTTCAACTTGGTTAGGCCAGCTCTTGAGTGGCGCGGACCGCTGCCTCGCCGAGGGTACGAAACAGCTGGCGATGCAGTGAGGAGGTTGGGGCTGTTCATATCTAATCTGTTGTTGGGGCGGTCGTCACGTCAGCTTGACCGATTGCAAGATTCGAATCTCCTTGTCGGTAAACTGTCAATGTATTAATTTAACAATACTTGGGCTATGTATGCATTTCTTCTGAGGGTAGTGCCATGGCACGGCGGCTCTCCCCCTTGAGCCGCCGTGCCTCATCTACCTCATTGCCTCCTTCGTATAAAGTAGCTGCAAAAATGTTTATTTTATTCTATTTGTTATATTTTTCAATTATATAAATTTATAATATTCCATTTTATGTATAGTTATAAACAAATAGCATAACTGTATATTAATTCATGTAGGGCAAAAAGCTGTTTTTGTAGTTCAGAATCAATGTAAAGAAAATTGTAAGCTTAATTGTAACCCTACTTTAATAATAATAATAATAATAATTAGGAACTTATTATTGTACAACACAGTTCAAGAGTGTGTTTAAAGTCCCCACCAGCAAAATAACTTGGATTCGCTCCTCCTTAGTCAGTGCCATGGTTTACCTGTAACAGAAGAAAATAATATATGAACAATACCTATGGTTACAGACTTATGGGGCACCCGGTATAGTAACAGTAACTCTGCGACCACCCAACTCTCGCTCTCTCAGAACCAATAATTGACCCAGCATCGTTGCCGGGGAGAGAGACGGTGTGGTGACCAATGACAGGTTAAATAATAGGCCTATTATAAACTACGCTCTTGAATTGTTTAAGCCTACCGCTGGGACGAAGGGCAGGAGGTGGGTGAGTAGGTTACTCTTCGGGAGGGGAGGAGGAGACACAAAAAAAATAGCCTCGCTTTCCAACTCGCCCCCGCCACGGGCTACATCTTCCTTTTGTGGTCGATGCGCTGTTGTCATGTCTAGCGTCTTACTAACCTTTTTTTTTATACACTGTGTTTTCAGGTTGAGACGCTGACGGATTTTTAAAATCCTTCGGGGTTTGTGTTGGACACGATTTGGACTTTTTCACAATGTCAATTGAAACATAAGCATAGGAGATAAAAGCCAGAATGTGTCTGCTGCAAACACTTTTTCCTTTCCTGTAGGTAAGCGTAAATGAGAAATGTAGGCAAATTTCGATGTTAGGAAGGTTTGATGTATTTCTTATTATTTAGCGTCGCGTTTCTGCCACTTTGGTTAATCGCGGCGATGAAGATGAGTGATGTGTTAAAACTAATGAACGGACACTGACAGAACGCAAACCCCGCGCATTGACAACTCCGAACGAAAAACGGTTAGATGTTAGAAAGAATATACATGATTTTCACGTAACGTACTGCGAGGTATGTTACTTGCTTTTCTTTTAGACGAAATATTTTATATAAAATGTAGTATTTCCGCTATTTCTCTAGTTTCCGTTGATTAATGCAGCTATATTTTGTAGGATTAACATTCAACTTATCATTTTACCAATAATTCGGTGATTTTTGTCTTCTTATTGCAGACGCGCCATCTAGATTCCACTTGTTGTTCACTACTGTCATATTGCTTCAATTAATGTTTGTTCATTCTGAGAATGATGACTTCAGTTGAACACATCAAGTAGTGACGAAATAGTAGTAAGGAAAATGACCGACGAGTACGAAAAATACTTAAATGTTATCATGAGACCGACGCCGTCGTTCAAAGAACGAAACGAGCTCACTTTGCTCGTTCGAGTAATGTGGAATGTTAATTAGATGAAAATTTCGGCCAATCAAAAATCACTTTAATGTGCGAGCTACTTTAGAAGGTAGTGATTGATGCTACAACTGTTTTAAGCATTGCCATTGGTTGGTAGCTTTGTGGGGTCTCTCCTATCGGACACGACTTAAACACCATCCGTGGTTAGGTTAAGCTTGTTGGGTTTGGTTCTGTTAGAAGACAACGAAAAATAACTGTAGCAGCAATGCCGACCGTTTGAGACATACCAAAGTGGGAACTGTTTGCGTTATTCTACATTCTGTCTCATGAGTCTGTGAAGCACACCGCGCGTCACGGTAGGGAAGGGGAGGAAGCGAGTGGTCATAATTTCCTCTGCTCTCACGTGTTCATCGGTCGAGCCAGTGGCGTGCCTAGGATTTTCGAAAAGGGGGTTACGTATGCTTTTTATAGTGGTCAGTCCTCCCAGGAATACTGGCCAAAGGGACTTGTTATGAGCTCCCCCCCCCCCCACCACCACGCTCTTGGGCACGCCTCGTGGTCGAGTCCTTCTCGAATTACTAACTGGGTAGAGGCTGGTTTTCGTTCGCTTGCTCTACACTCTCCTGGGAAAGTGTATAAAGGTTATCGACCACTGAGACGCCGTAATCACGCCACCTCGAACCCCCGAGTGGAAAATTCAATGTTCCTTTCCGAGGGTAGTCCGCCCATTTATCGCGCCTCCACGCTCCGAGCCACGGCGCTGCGCGGAACATTTTCCATGCTCAGCTACAGAGTGACCGAGCATGACGCTTGCCGAAGCTAAACGAAGAGACGGGGAATTACACGAGAAGGCATTTGGAGAACCGGCCAACGGAAATTTTGCACCCCAGGAACCTGCAGACATATGGCACAAAAATTCCGTGCGTTTCGCTGTTGTGGGCGTTACACCATTTGATTTCGATAGAAGCTGACAACAGAAGTTCTGTTGCTGCGTCTCAGTGGGCGTTAAGCTTTAAGGTGCGGGTGCTTTGCGAACACCCTGCGTTCGAATTATGTCGAAACAGAAATCCAGACATATCTTCGGACACGGGCGGGCCGGGGGGGGGGGGTGACTCGATCGAACCTGTTCCTTTCCCGTTACTCCAACCCCCAGCCTCTTGAAGAACTTCTTTGTTTTCTTTAATCGCTGTTCAGAGACCCTTCCCTGGTTGCGACCCAACGTGGTAGATCCAGGAACCAGATAAGTAATGAATAGGACTATTTTGGTGGGATGGCGAGTGACAGAGCAGTCTTTAGGTTTTGAAGGACAAGGAAGACCGTTGTCAATCGATCACGCTCGTCAGTTGGCATTGGCTCCAACCCACATCAACCACCTAGCAACAGAGCCATCTGGTATTTGGGTAGGGAAGGATATCTTTCTGCCCATCAGTGATTTCTGGAACTTTTTCTTTTTTTCACGTTTTAAAAAAGTTCGAGTATCTTAATTGCTTTCCTGTTGAGCGTGGAAGCAAAGGGGCGTGTTCTTAGTATGACTCAGGGCTTAGCCAACCGCCGTGGCGTAGTGGTTAGCACAGCGCGCTACGACGCCAGGGATTTCGAATCCCGCCCTGGGATATGTGAGTTTCCGTTCATTAATTTTATCATATCATTACTTATCATCTTCGGGATTAGCCAAAAACGGAAGAGAAGCGAAGTAAAATAAACCAAACTAATCAGTCTTAGGACTTATTTTATCCAGTGACAAAATCAACTATCATTATACGTGTTAACTTCCGCTAGATTACGCTAGTAACACCACTAAGATGCGAGCTTAAATTCCAGCCCGCTGCTCAGTTGCATGCGCAATAGTTTCCTGCACATGCACAGAAGAATGTCATGCGTTGAATGCAAAGATTTCTCTACGCTACATTAGTTGGCAAAATGCGTAAAAGCGCGAATCCCAACAACGTTCGTTGTAACTTATTACAAATTTTTAAATAAAGTTAATATTTTGTTGCTCGGATATAGACAAAATTTGTTCTACAATAAGTACTAAAATCATTGTAGAATTTGTTTTTCACGCAACATTAGACCTAATTAAGTATTGGTTGCATGTACCACGTCTGTACCCAGGATTTTGTTTATTATTATTTTCCTTTATTAAAGGGAGAGGTTGAGCCTACGGCTGTTCTGCCACCTAACTCCGATGGATACATATACATACTAAATACATTCTACATACTAAATGTTTGTACAATAACAAACAAACAAGAAAGATAGAAACATAAAGAAGACACAAAAAGAACAAATACAAAATTAAGAATAAAGGCTCGTCTACACACTAAGAAAAAAAAAAGATTGAAAAAATACACAAATTAATTGACACAATTGTGCTTGGTGTGATATCGTCAAGGGTTGGCAACATGTAAGCGGGAAAGTAAACAGCACAATGAAAATGAAAATACTGTACTTGTTTTTAGGAAGTTGGCTCAGAAGTGAGAGCTATTATTCGTGAGTGCTGGAACACAGATATTGTTCATTTAACAATAGATTTTTCAGTTTGTCTTTGAACTTGTTGCGATTAGTTTGGGATGTCATGGAGGGAAGTTCATTCCACGCTCTTGCAGCTGAATATATGAATGATGATTCGAAAAGCACTAGTGTGTGCTTTGGAAGCTCAAGTTTCGATTTTCCCCTTGTTTTGTAATCATGTATTTCCCTTCTGAATTTTAATTTCTGAAATAGAGTTTTAGGTGTTTTGGTTTGTAAAAGATTATGAATAAAGCAACACAGATGTAATTTTCGGCGTCTGGCCATGTTCAACATTTTGTTTGCGTTTAGGGTTGGGAGGATATGTTAGTATTTCCTTATATGGTACACGAAACGGAAACATGAATTTTGGACTTTCTGATTTTTTGTTTTGTTCCGAACGGATAGGTTTGGTCCGTAAATTACGTCGCAGTAGTCCAGTGTAGGAAAGATTGTATTAGTCGCATTTTAATCTAGGTTTTTAGGCATTTCTTAAAACTGTGCAGCGATCTTAGCACAGCGTAAGCTTTTTTAATTTGTTCTTGGACATGAATATCCCAGTTAAGGTGTCCATCGAAAATGACGCCTAAATTTTTCACATCGGTTGAATAAGGGATTGTAAATGTATCTAGCGTGATGCATATCTCGTTAGAATTTATCAGAGAGTGACTATTTCGGGAGCCAATAATAGAGAAAGTTGATTTTTGGTGTTTATTTACAGACCGTTACTTTTACACCAAGTATTTATGCTGGATAAATCATCATTGAGCAAAGCTAAGGCTGCATCCGGCGATTTCGGTGGAAACGGAATTTGTAGTTGAGTGTCATCTGCGTAAAATGATTGGTTGCTGTGATTGGTTGCGGTAGGTATGTCGGCTGTAAAAATGAGAAGAGGGGCTACAATGGATCCCTGTGGGACACCGGTTTGTTAGGTAACCACCAACGATATGATAGAAGCACGATTACAGAGTTGCAATATTATGGTCCGAAGTAATGGAAGAAAATCAACTCACCGATAGACCCCTCTCGCCAGACAAACATTCAGTAACACGGTGCACAGCTTGGTGCTTATTTTCACAAGCAGATGCAGTTCTCAGAGGTACTCGAATAGTACTGTATTCCACAAACTAACCATGCTTTCAAATTTTCTTTGATTTTCTTATACCAAACCATGATAATGTTTAGAAAATATATAATTTAGAAATATTATGTTTACAAAATAATATACAGTAAAACCTCGTTAATCCGGACTCCAATAAGCCAGACTTTCAATGCAAAGTTTTGAATGTGGCCAGAGGCCTGCACAAGACCTGGAGCAGACCCGTTCGCGAGACATCGCTCCTGAAATGCCATGCAACCTGCGCAACACCCTCGCTTGAGCAGCTTGTCTGACCACCTGCCCAGATCGTTCCTGGCAGGCATTGTAGACCCGCCGGGTACCCACAGTCTTACCATACCTAGTAGGTCTCAGTTCGTTCTTTCCATCAACTACAGACCCCTCCCTCTGCATGACGTAGTAGCTTAGAGTAGAAACTGCACCGGGCCCACACCGTTCTGCGGTGTTGCCAACTGCAATAGATTTTCACTACTTAAAAAAGGGAACTCAAAGCTTCGTAAGCCACATCACCAATGAAATGAGATTTACGAATGTTGCTAACCCCCCCCCCCACACACACACACACATTGAAATAGGTTTTCCGTGGCACAGGATCCATAAGTATATGTCGTAAACAACCAATATACGTATATATAGTGATATAGAGCAGGACTGAAACATGTCACGTTCGACGCCGAGGTCGCGAGTCGAACAACACACTGTTCTACTGCGTACACCAGGGCCGTAGCCAGCCAGGGGCATTGCCGTTACCCTCGTTTGGGGAGGGGGGTTTCAAGTACTTGGATAAACGTGCCAACAACAACAATCACAATAATAGTAATAAAGTAGCATGAAAGGCATTATTATCCTCATAAATCACGCAAAAAGGGCACGCAAAGAGAGGGTAGAAGTCCGTTCTCACGTATTTGTGTTGAAACAGAGGATTAGAAATATTTTTTTCCAACACGTCAATTTCACATTAGCTAATAATGGAAAACAAGCACACAAACTGTTTTTGAAAGAAAGAAAGTGCATGATAAATGCATTCCGAATGTACATACATATGGCATGTAAAATTTCTATCTACAATATTTTCTTTTCACATGGAGCGACGTATTACATAATCAATTCATCCAACTCGTAACAAACCAACATTAATAGCAAATAATATCACGGGCCGCCATAGCATTCTCTGTTTTAAAACTTTTCTCACTTAGATCGTTCGGCGCTCAGGGCCGACTCCCGTTACCCCTTTGCTACGGCATTGAACTTGATGAGACTGTATAATATTTTATAACATATTTCTACTTTCGTAAAATTTGAAATCAAGGGGTTGCAATTACCCATCCATTCCCCCCCCCCCTTTGCAGGTGCCGTTGGCCGTCTGGAATGAAAATGCAAGAAAAATTTGAAAATTAATTCCATCTTGAGTACCCTTTAGTCCTGCTACTCTTAAATTCTGCTAGCCTGTTTTTTCTTGTACTTTAATGTTTGACCCCCACCCTGACCCCTCCGCTAGACTTAATTTCCGTCCAAAGTTGTGAGCAATGCACCCTGCCCCCTCTGGTTGTGCCACTGCGTGCCTGGTTAAGGCACCATGCAATGAAAAACAATTAGTTTTCAGTGAGGAGATTTTTGTTTGCTCGATCATTCATTTAGATAAATGAAGCTGTAATACTGCGTGCATTTCCTGGCAATAAGATAAAAACTGCTTACGCTGAACTGAAATTGCTAAGTATATAAATTCTCCTTGGAGGAGAGAGCTCCTCCTAGGACTTCGTAGGATTTAGGAGCTACGTAAGTAGGCAACACTGGCTGCAGCCGTCCACGTGGTGATGAAACACCTGGAGCGACACGCTGCCGGAGGGCTGTTTCCTTCCAGCAGGTTTTGCAGGCGCCCGGGTCTTGTTTAATGCCCAGTTACCTTGTAAGCGCAGAGCGCCTTGAAAACCAAGAACCCGGGTAAAGACGCAAGTCGACTCGTTGCCGTGGGCAGGCAAGCAGGTATACCTGTCCTCGCGGGCAAGCGGGCAGTGGGTAGGTAAAAGGCAGACTATGCAGCCCTCTAAATGTGGCTAGAAGTCAACAAGAGAACTTCGCAAAGAAAAGGCAGTCAACCACGGATGAAATTCTGTTTTCCGCAGACTTTGTACTGTACTGTACAATTAATTATATAGTGTATTTAGGCCTATGCCCTTTAAATACACCATAATAAACGTGTTTTGTTGCTATAAACGGAGTTTTAATGCACTTTCTACTGTTCTTTTAGGTTGTTTCAGTTAATCCGGACTTTCGTTAAACCGGTCAACTTCCCCCCCCCCCATATCCGTATAAACGAGTTTTTACTGTATTTATAAATTAAATGATACGTATTAGCAATGCAATGATTCTTATAATAAGAAAACGTCTGAATGTGAAGTAACAACAACAACAAAAAAGACATTTTCTCATCACGACTACGGTTTGAAAAAATTCAAGACAGGGATTTAAAAGAATGAACTGTCCTGACTAAATCGGAACGTCTGGCTGCCTGTCTATAAAACTAAAATTACCAAAATATTGCAGACTGCAGACTGCTGGGGACTACCTCTCTCCCCGAACAACCCATTGATTTAATCAAGGGCAATATCGAAATTCTTGCAAAATCTGAAAAAAAATCGTCGATGTTATTTTCGAATGTTTTTATGAGTTCACATTAAAATATTTCATAATTTGTGATCACCCTGTATCATATCATTTTATGTTACTTATGACATCTTTTTTATTTCCTCCCAGTGTTCTCATCTGGTTTATTTTAAACCAAGACGGATGTTTGGGACTCTTCATGCAGGATCCTGATCGGCGAGACCAACGCAACCGATCTGTTGCTTGTGGAAAATTGATGTTGAAGGAAGAACGCTTGAGTCGTAAAAAAGCTATTCATCCGATTTTTTCTCTGGTTCTATACCTAGGCAAGCACACATATACACTAGGGTAAAGGATGCGTATAAGAATGAAGATTAATAGTTGTCACGGAGTGATTTAAAGGCTCCGGGCGGTCTTGCAATTCGCTGTTTATCATTTCTTCACTGGATGTTTTATTTTTTTCAGTTTCGCTTCACTTCCTCCTTTCTTTGGCGAATGCAGCATGACTGAAATGTCTGGAAAAAAGGAATGCTTGTTCGTCCGACAATGAAGTTCATAGAAAAACTCTTCTTTTGTCCTTACATTGGCTTTCGTCCTTCTTTTTTTGATCTTTCGATTCTTATACCCCTATTGTTTCTCTTTTTCACGCGTTCTAATTGCCGTAAGCTTCCTGTTCTATTGTCTTCATCTCTCTCTCTTTCTCCATTGGCCGACCTACGACGTCAGTGGACCCGGGTTCGAATCCCGGCTTGGGGATTGGTGTTATATTCTTTATTTGGCATCGAATCGATTATCGGGGTCAGATCTTTACATATCTGATGAATATGAGCCGAAATAGACGAAGTTGATAAGGCATATTTTGAATATAGCGTTTTTACAACATCTTTCTTCAATGTTCTCCAAATAAGACATATTTCTGTATAATTTCGTAATTATCTTGCATGTAATCGGTTATTTTATAATTTATTCTTCGTACCTTCAGCGCAACGCATAGTTCATATTATCTATGGCAGAAGAAAGGAAATTACGAAAGAAGAAATTAAAATCACATGTATTTTTTTACCAATTAGTACATAACAATAATACCCTCTTTTTTTTATTCCGCTGACAATTGATAGCCGTGCGAACATTATTGAGGAAAAATGTTCTGTGTCATTGTTGTGCTGGCACGAGAATCACCGGACAGGAGATAAACAAGTTTCAATTGTTCTCATTTCTTTACCTTTTTTTCGCTTCTCGCAACAATCAGTCAGATTTACCAGAGCTGTGGTGAGCTGCCAATTGTGCTTTAGTTTCCAGAAATGAAATATTTTGAGTGTTTTCCCACTGCTTTCTTCTGTTACAGAAATTTTTACTTCATTTAATAACTCACCCTGGTCGATCTTTCCTGGAAGATTCTGACATCCCATATAATTCGAAAGTACTGTTGTGCATTTTTTTGCTTTACTGGAAATATTTCTGCCTTTTTCTGACATATTTTGAATTTTTCATGACATATCTTTCCATTTTTATGACATAATTACATACATATCTTGCAGTTTTATAGGACATAAAGTCCCGGGCCCTTCATCACTCATCGTCATTTTCGTGATTAGCCAAAAGTTTCAGAAAAGCGAACTAAAATAAACAAAATCAATAAATGTTTTTCTTTCTCTCTCCCTCCCCCCCTCTCTCTCTTGCTATCTTACTGTTTCTCAGTAGTTGAACCATTTTCTCCAATGCCTAGCTATTTTTAATTTTTGTGACTCACTTTTACATAATAGGTAAAATATCCTTTTCTCACTTATATTGTCTTTGACGATTATGGCTGTCTTCATTCTGTTGTAAGCACACAAGACTCCAATCACCGTCGTACTGGCGCAGGGGACGCTTATGAGGCCACAGCCCCTACAGAAATTCTGAGGAAATCAGTACAGGGTGAGTCAGAAGTAAAGTGTTATTCACCTCAGCTTATATTGTCAATGTGATATGCTCAATATATTGACGCTACCAAATTTTGTTTTTATCAGTCTTGTAGTTTCACGGACAGACACACGGACAATAAGGATATTTCTTCAGCTCTGGCTGTACAGTGCCCTACTCTATGTCATCTCCTCTTCATTGCATTAGGTTAGGTCAAATGCAACACACTTGTTATCTCCATAAGAGACCCCTCTTCAGCAAGGCACATGTTCAGAAGACGTCCGGGGTGTACCTGAGCGACATCGATCATGCACACTGCTTGAAGCGTTGGAGCAACATTACGACTGCACTATGCGTGATTGGAAGTTAATCTGGGTGTAGACGGTTGAATTCTGTAGCAACATATCTGGCACTGCGATGCCAGCCAGCAGTACCACTTCAACACGCTCGTCTTTGGTCAGTACCATCTCAGCACCTGAAACACAAACTTTTGATTCACCCTGTATTTTCAAATGAAAACCGTATGAGAAAAATGAAACTGATAAATGTAGTCTCTTTTAAATGGCCCCAGGTTCTGTCTTTGAACAACGAGGTTAAGAATATGGACTTGCTATTCCAGCCGTCTCGGAATGAAAATTCTGCCTAAGCTAATAACTCCAATTACGCATTAAAGTGCATAAACTGCTAATTATACAGTTTTGGTGCATCAGAATACGCAGAGAAATGCACTATTTTTTCAGCTCCTGTTCCGTGCGATGCACTAAAGTTCATGAGTTAACACGATCATTTCAATGGAATCAAAGTTATGTGCATCAAATCAAGATTGGTGCCCTTTTGTTGAATTCACTGCAAGAAAACACAACCCTCTCTGTATGTGTCCTCTCTCATTTAGACTTTCTCACTCGCTCGCTCTCGTTTTTCATTTTTGCCTCTCTTTTCCTCTTCTCATTCTTGTTTTCTTCTGTGTCTTTCATTTATCTCCTCTATCTCTGTCTCTTCAATTTCTTTATGTTTCCTTCTCTCTTGCGCTTGTCTCTCTTTTTATCTTTCTATCTTTTCCAACTCTCTCTTTCTCTCTTCTTCTTCTCCCTCGCTCCCTCTCTCTCTTTCTCTTTTCTTCTACCCTCTACTTCGTATTTTCCATGTCTCTCTCTCTTTTCTGTCTTCCTCTCTGCCTTTTCCTTCTCTCTTCTTCTTCTTCTCTCGCTTCTCCTTCTCTCTCCATTTTTCTTTCTGCCTTTTTATTTTGTCTCCCTCTTTCCTTTCTTCCTTTTCCATCTCTCTTATTCTTCTCTCTCCATCTCTCCTTTCTGCCTTTTCCTTCAGTCTCTTCTTCTTCTCTCTCCCTCTTTCCTTTCTGGCTTTTCCTTCTCTCTTCTCTCTCCCTCTCTCTTTTTCTTTATTATTCTCTCCTTCGCATCGCCTTTGCCATTTCTCTCTCTCTTTCTTTCCTTTGCGCCTTTCCCTTGTCTCATCTATCTCTTTCTCTTATTTTCTTATCTCCTCTGCCTCTTCTTCTTTCTTCATACGGCGCTACAACTCTCTGTGCGTGTTGGCCAGCTCAACAATATTGTGCCACTGCTTTCTGTCTTTTGCTTGTTGTCTCCAATTTCTAACTTTCATTCTCTTCAAATCTTCTTCTACGTCAGCTTCCCATTTCTTTTTTTGGCCTTCCTCTTAATCTAAATGCAAATGGTTCCCATTTTGTTATTCATTTAACTGTTGGAGCTTCCTCCATCCTTTTCGATATGGCCTATCCAAGCTATTCTTCGAGAGTTCACTTCTCTTACTTTGTTTTATAAATATATTCAGTTCACTATTTGTTTTACGAACATACATTTCCTCATTCACCTTATCCGGTCCAAATATCTTCCTCAAAACTTTTCTTTCAAAGATTAGGAGATCTCCTTTGCTTCGCCTTTCCCATATCTTTCTCTCTCTCTCTTTCCTTTCTGTCTTATCCTTCGTTCCATCCTTTTCTTTCTCTTTCTCTCTCTCTCTCCAACTCTGAATTTCTACATCAGAAGCAATAGTAACAAGCTTCACAAATGTAAGGGCCATATACTCTAACGTAAAGGGTTAGTTAGACAGCCTTATCAACTCGAATTTTCTGTCACCGTCTTTTTTTTCAATCTTCGCATTGTCACATTCAGCAAACAGTACATTCTTGAATAAGACATCAGGCTTCACTGGCTCTGAAATTTGGTGTTCTTTGACGAACACTGCTCCACACAACCCTGGTACCAATAACAAGGGCCACGAATACTTCTTTTTCGATACATGTATCCAATCCTTTCTCTCCTTCGCTATTTCATAATCCCCGTCGCAGTTAACATAACGGTACAAGTAAAAGACACCTCACAGACCGTTTCGGCCATGCGAGGAGATTGAGAAAAGTTTGAAGAGACAACGGACAAGAGAATAAATTGAACGCTCAGCTCCCGCGGCGTTCTTTGACCAAATGAGTGGCCGAAAAGCTTTTTACACGGGCTAGAAGGCGTGTTACCCGAATTGTTCCTTTTCTCACTGCCACAATATTCCCATTCCTTCTGTTCCCGCCTTTAGAACTTCCTACGCTGCATCTTAGAACTCCTTTCGCACCTTAGTACAGGCTATTGTGCTCGGAGCCCCACGTGGCCAGCTGATTAGGGTGTAACTGTTTGTACGGGGCAACGGCGGTAACAAGCTCTAAACGAAGGTAACAAAAGCGAGCTATCGGTTTTTCTAAAAGAAAAGGAGGTAAGAAAAAAAACGTTCATGTTTATTACGTCGCTTCCTTCAACTTCGGGTTCAAGAGTGCAGTGTCTTATGCAGATTGCTGCTGGCTCTTCCTAGATACGGTTGCTGTACAGTTGCAGACAAAAGTATCCGTACTCTGCAGGGGAACATAAGGTATGAGATAATCTCCAAAAGGCATTGCATCCTTAACTTCGCCATGTACAGGAAGCCGAAATAAATAAATAAATATTTTGAATATGTTTCTGGTGGTAGCCGGACAATTGCGATGACAGACAATTGCGATGATGGAGAATTGCGATGACGGACAATTGCGAGGATGGTCAATTGCGATGATGGACAATTGCGATGACGGACAATTGCGATGATGGACAATTGCGATGATGGACAATTGCGATGAACACAGTTAGAAGTGAAAGGACGGGTGGACAATTGCGATGACATTTAAAATCTTTTTTCAAATTGAAGGGTAAATTAACACCTCGTACAATACCTCTTACAACAGAATTATATGAAATATTGATATTTTCGGCTGGGAATTTGGTTCAATCAATTTTCTGAACATGGGGTAGAGCCAACAGACACCCTTTGAATTTAACCCGTTTCCTCATATGTGCGAATACAGTTTCCAACTATCTCGTCACGCTTCTTCCTTTTCTGACCTTCTAGTTTAACTTCCATCCGCACGTACTTGATGTTGGTGTCTTCTGCTTGGCTCTTGAGGCAGGCCAGAACGTCATGAATTTTTGGATGCGGTCTTCCAAGCCACCTATTTACGTATATTGTTGCTCTAACCTTCAACAGCATTATTAGTTCTGTGGCGCCTCTGGTTAGGTTAGGTTAGGTCCTGATGGTCGCAATTGCAAACTAACTAACTCTCTAGCCTTCTTGAACCCGAAGGATCATGGCTGCAGCAACACAGGCCTTCCATCTGTCCCTATCCTGAGCAAGATCTATATACCTACTCTTTTCCATACCTACCAAATTCCTTTAGGTCCATCTCAACATTATCCTTCGCAATTGTCCTTTCATTAATTTGTAAAATAATCTTCACCTTCCAAATCATCGCAATTGTTCATTTTGGCTTTATTGCAATTGTCCGCCATCGCAATTGTCCTAGATTCGTTTTTGGTTTCCTAGTGTAATCAGAGCAGGCTCTATAGAGGGGTACCTCGAGTTCCTGCTCCTGTAGGCATCGCGCTAGATAAAAACAATTGTGTACGTCAGGGGTCCCGGGTTCGAATCCCGGCCCGAGCATGAACTTTTTCGTGAATGTCCTTTCTTCAATCATCATATCATCGTCGCGATTAAAGTTCCAGAAAAGCGACTAAAATAAGCTAATTAAGTGAATCACTTAATTATGTACGGTTTATTATGAGTTCATAGGACGCTGCTGTTGCCAATCAATCAATAAATTTGATTTTTCTTGACTTTGAGATTGTTTTGACACACTTTAAAGTATCCAAACTGTTTCAATCATATCCTACAAAAAGTATTACCTACAGAAAATCATGTTCAAATATTTCAATATACAATAGTTAATTTGCACTGTACGTTTAATTGTAGAATGAAATCATTATGTGAAAATATTATTTTATATGAAACAATATAATCCAATATTGCGTGAAAACAAAACATAATTATGTTATTAGATGTGATTAAAATTTACCACTTCAATAGGTACAATAATAGTTTGATTTTGAACCCACCCAGATTTGTAATTAATATAATAAACATCCCTCCAGTGACACATCCGAAATGAAAACAAACACTAACTTAGAATACTTTATTAGCGTCTCATAATTCTGTTTTAACCTTCAACATGTTCTGCTTGTTGCTTTTAGATAATAATATGAAATATGTAAGTTTACATCGTGATTATGAAGGATACCTTCTTCTTGAGACTAAGGAACAAAATTTCTGATTTATTTGGACTTTGACCCATGGCCGGTCAATACACGGAAAATTAAATACATCACATCTGTTTGATGCAACAGAAACGCAATGCCAGAGACCCGGGTTTGAATCTAGGTAGAACCTGCAATTTTCGCTACATAGCTAGCCAATTGTGTTTTTTTAATTACTTGTTTATTTTTTATTTATTTTTCTTCTTCTTCTTCTTCTTCTTCTTCTTTTCTTTAGGTGATGTGATCAGCACCGCGCTCCGGCCGCCTTTACCCCTAGGATTGCCCCCAGGTACCCATTGATTTGAGGCTGGGTGACCTTGATCACCCACACCGAGAATCGAACCCAGGTCTCCCGCACCGACTAGATCACCGCGGCTCCTTCATGGGGCTAAGGTCCCTCCCGGAATTTTAAGAAAATCAAATTTTGAAATGAAATCAATAAAGGACTCAGATGAAACCAATTCCCCTTAAAATGGCCACCGATTACTATTCCTGTATTTGAACAACTTTTAAAGCGGTTGAAATTGTCATTTACGAAGTATTTTTTACTATTTGCCGCCCAAACATAAAACGCAGTTATGTAATATCCATTTTTACAGTTCCATCCCCGCCCGGAAAAAAAAAATGAATCTTGCATAGAGCAGTGCTTTTAGTGCTTTTGAGGAATCGAACCCGGAACCAACAAGACGAGAGTGGAAACCACTAGGCTACGCGAGATCCTTCAAGTTAAAGATAATGTAAAGATATAGTAACTGTCAGTTACTTTTGAAAGTAACGTTATCTTAATTACTTTTCAGACACAATAACTGAGTTAAGTAACTGGAACTCTATTATTTTTTTTTTTTTAAAAAAAGGCAACTCTGGGAGTACTTATATGAGCCTACCAATGCACTTTCCTCACGAGGCTCAACTCGCGTAAGTACATGGTTTACAACGCTCACTTGGAGACGGGGAATAGATAAATAGCGAAGGTCATTTACTTTGGAAGTTAGAGGTGTTCCCCCCTCTTATCTCGCTGGCACGTCTTGGCTACATTCCTCCCACTCAACAAGACGTAATTCCGTTGTCAATAACCCCGCTCCGTGCATCTGTTGTGTTAAACGTTGCATGCAAATTGCATCTGTCACCACCGCAGCTTCTTCCTCGCAGGAGTCATAGGACGACACGTCCGTGCATGCATGTTCCGCTTCGAGACACACTTTTCCCTGCACTTATGAAGTTCTTGCTGCTTTAGCAATTTACGATGTGAAATGGTTTCTGGGATGGTAGAGTCAGATCATGCTACCTCGAGCTAACTGCGTGAATGAAGCCAGGGTGCTAAATCCTCACCAACAATCTTGTTCTAAGCACGTAATATTTCCTGCGGGATGGATTTAGTTTTAGTCATAATAACAAAGATATAGGCATTGAATTGAGGGCACTTGCAATTGCCGTATTAAAATCAGTACACTTTACATTGTCACGCGGACTACAGTTTTGATGTTAAAGTAACTATTTTACTGACAGTTAAGCAACATTTTTCTTACAGTTTCTGTGCAATGAAACATGAAAATGAAACACTGTTGATTAAACATAACTACCCTTACTTAAAACACTTTCCCAGATTTGTAGATTGTTCACGTAAATGAACATTTTTTGTGTCACTTAATAAAAAATAATATTTTCATTTCTGTAAATTGTCAAATTATGAAAAATTAATTATTTAAGACAAAGAGAGAAGGTAATTGACCTATCGTGTTACGTTCTTGCCGTCGGCAACATCCCGGGTCTATTCTGAGGCTATCCCAGGGTCATTGTAAACGGAAAACTCGAACTCAACTGCTTCAGTATACAAACCATTGGATGAGACAACCTACATCCATTTTAGGTTGTAGACTGAGTAGAAACTCGCTACTTCCACAAGGATTCAGGATGTTTGGTTCTCAACTGCTTAGACAGTGAGAACACAGTGTAATGCTGGAGTATCATTCGATCTAAGCCCATCTGGAGATTCCAGGCCAACCACTTCTTCGGAGATTCTGTAAGTCTGCTGGCGATTCCAGACGGTAATACGGAAATAGCAATACCACCAAATTGTCGAAATTTCGATATACTTCAGGTTCTACTCTCGAACCCCTTTGGTCCTAAGTGCATGACATCATCTTTTAATAAGAATCAACTTCAATTATTTGATTATATATTGAATAGTACAATTTTTAAAGTTGATATTTTGTACATTTCTTTCGTTTTGCTTTCTTTTTATAAAAGAGAAAATAATTTTCCAATACAAGCCATTAGCGGACTGTATACAGGTTGGTCGATATATAACAATTGAACATCGCTTTCTCTGTCGCATGTAAATTCCTAACACAACAAAACACATGCTGCAAACTTCGCAGATTTGCTATAAATGTACAGTGGGATCCATGGATATTACCATCAAATTATCCATCACCATGTTGGTGCACTTTATTTGACCCAATAAGAGCTTCAAGAAGTAAAAGAAAACACAAAACAAGCTATTGACAACTTCTGCACCAGCATACATAACAAATCATCGCTTAAAAACACACTGGATGTAAGAGAAAAATTAATGAAAATAGTGGGGGACAATTTGCACGGTAATACTCATGGATCCCACTGTGCATGGTCATTATAACCGATTACAAATACAACTTATCCGCTCGCTAACTTATAATTGCAAGCTGCTGAGGAGTTGCAATAGTAATAGTAGGAGGATTTTGTTGTAATCTGGTAATATTTCCTTTCTGATTTCTTAATTAATTACATCAGCAAGCACATTCGAGTTAATTTTTGTCGTATATTTTCTAATCCAGCGACTCTCACCTTGACAGAAGGGAGGCGGGGGGCGCTCTCCACAAATAGATTCCAGCAAAGTGCGACGAAGGTCGGCCATCATAAATGATCATAATTAGGGCAATCTGCCCCCACCAGATGCACGAGAGGCGCCATAAATTCATAACGAACCCGTAAAACCGTGGAAGCGAGTAAACCCACTGATAGAGTAGGCAGATATTCCTCCCCCTTCTCCCCCCTTCATTTTTTTATACCAGGCTTGGCCTCGACGTTAGTTAGGCCTAACAACGGAAGAGGGCAGGAGGATGGAATTATCACACTCCGTTTCATCTGGGTTTTGTGTTCTCCCGCTTAAGACAGGAAACCAATTTATCAGCACAACAAGGGCCCGCGACCTTCGCGTTATGATAATTAGCCTGTTGTGCGGGATTTTTTTTCCTCCTCTTCTTTTTTCTCGGCCGAGTTGATCTCGCACACAGGCTACACACAATCAAAGCCTGATGCATGTTTAAAAGCCCCAGACATTGCTTCCCACCCTAGTTTGTTTCGCTTTTCAAAACCTGGAAAAAAGGGATTGTCTAGCATGGTAGGCTTCTGTGTGTTCTGCTTTTTTTAAAGTATATATCTGTTGTGTCATCTTCATTGGCTTGAAAGCAAGGAAAATGATAACAGAATTACCATGCGAGATCGCCAATGATAAGACAGACATGGTTGCTGGTGTGCAAATCTTTTTCGCAGGAAAGGCCTTGATGGAATGACGTGTCCGTGTTTTTGGCGTATTGCGTGAGGTGTTGGGACACTAATGAGTGCCGCCAACATAACCTTGTAGCCAAAACCCTCTAGTGTTGTATTTCATTTTGTGCTCGGCGAACAAGCGAACTGGAAGACCAGTGGCTCGTGAAAAAAGCTGTCTTTTCGGAACACCTATGGATCATTTTGACGCAAAGACACTTCTAAGCCTAAAATGTACTTCATACTCCTCAACAGCTTACAATTACAATTACGAGCCATAGAGCAGGGGGCGCCACTTTTACCCCGCACTACGTTAAGCCTTATCTACAAAGGGAAATATACTGTCTTTGCCCCCCCCCTCCCGGTTTTGGAACCCAATCGCCGCCACTGGATACCTGTTTACTATTTTTAGAGAATATGTATGTGTTGATATTAATCAATTAGGTTGTATCTTTAACTGATATAGGCGTAACTTGGAGAATTAATTTTGAGGGGGCAGAATCAAATTTGGAACTTAACTTTGAGGGGGGCACATTCCAAGAAGTTTTCAAGCCCACAAAAAAGATCATCCAGGACTGCAAAATCATAAATAAAAAACTCGTTACTTTGCTCCCCAGGTTTCAGGAGGTTAACAAAAGTGCCATGAACTTGTAAATTTTCATAAGTAAATACCTCCCCTCCTCTTGTCCCGCCAAGTTACGCCTATGTTTTCTGAGATAAATTATCCTGTATTGAATTTTGGAACATTGATGAGAACTGTATTCATAACTAAGATACTACAGCACTTGTACACTTTGGCTGCTACGCCACACACAAAAAAATCAACAACGTCTAACAGAGCTTCACGTGAATATTCCATTAGTAAATATATATATATCATAGTTTCATGTAGCCAGTGAGAACGCTCTCGCCTTTGGTGCAAGCGGTCTCGGGTTCGATCCCGATAAGAGCTCCAAAAATTCAGTCGGCATCGTGATGTATTTGGAAGCGGTAGTAGTGAACCCATGTCCCAAAAAACAGCTGCGATAGGATTCGCTGACCACGCGTCACCCAACGAAGAGTCGCTTGGAAGGCATCGGGTGTTAAAGAACTGTTCGATAGAAAAAAGAATATTTTCACACAGTTTTTATTTTTATTTTTTTATTTACGTCACTTTTCTTCCACTTTTTGGCTGATCGCGACGGTGAGGATGAGCGATGATTGGATGATATTGATGAAGGGACACTAACAATATCAAGGCCGGAACTCGAACCTGGAAACTTCGGCGAGATCAAAAGTCACCACATACCGCCACCGAGCCGACATATTTCACACATATGAAGCAATCGTAAATTTGAATCACACCGCCACATGAAAATCGTCATTTGTAACGACGGTCATGAAAAATATATTACATTTTTTTGTCAACAAGGACAGTCGTAAACGTAATGAAAAGATTTATTTTAAAATGATTGATTTCTTTTTTTGACTGCGTATCTGCCACTTTTGACTAATTACGAAGATTAAGATGTTTGGTGACAAGATGAAGTAGATGCAGAATGCAGACACATATGGACAGGACACGAGTCCCATAGAGAATTATACTGGCTGTGAGTTCAGACGCCAGAGCCTCGCTAGTCTGCAAAATGCAGTCCAGTCTGTACTACGTGGAAGTGATGTTTACATTTGGGTGTCTTGAGAAAGGGTCACCTAGTACACCTCAGATTAAAACATTTAAACTATTTAAAAACTTTGTATGTTAAGATGTAATACATTTTGTTTTGACAAGACATTAAGAAAGAACACGTTCATGGATTTAGAATTTTCAGCACGTGTATTTCTTACGTATTAACTTTACTGAACAAACAAGCCAATCAAAACACAGTGACCCACTGGTATCGTCCTTACACACACACGCGAGCTCACGACATGGGAAATTAAATACTACGAAATATACATAAGTTACGCAAGACGTGAAACTCACAAGATCTCATCAAATTTTGTCATCCTTGAAGGTCTTTGAGTTCCATCCTCTGTTGGAAAAAAAAAGTTATATGTATAAAAATAAAAAGAAGGCTCGTACTTGAAACAAGTTGTTTTCGTAAGTTACCGAAACATCACACGCACCGCTTCGTGCGTGTGCTTTGTGCGAGTGTGTACTTACGCACTCTCAACTGGGCTGTTTCGCCACAGCTCGCATCACACAATACGTCCATTTCATTGCTCGACGTATAATGAACGCTCTTTTATAGCCAATTGCATTTACTTTGTGGTTATGGACAAGCTCCTTATCTAAGCCACTTTTTCGCGTTATCATTCAAGATGCTACGAAAATAAAGAGTGAAAAAAAAAACAGCAACCAAGGACAAGTTCTTTACAAATGAGATAAAGATCCTTGAAGACCCTTGCGATAATTGTTTACCTATATTTTAAAAAACTTTTTAAAACTTGTCTCGAGTGAAGGACTTCAGTGTTTATCTACACTTAATGTGCTTTCTTTACATCGAGATCTCTCAAAACTCAACTAGTCTCGAAAGCGAGCGTGATTCTCTGTCTCCTTAATTGATGCTTGATGTGTGATAACACACCAAGCGTCCACGTAATGTATTGCTTGGCTGAGTATATACTGTGCAGTTAGGGACATTTTTTAGAATGTTATTTTTGCTTCTTTTTCTTCTACCTTGACAGCGGGCGACTGTGTAAAGATAGTCCAGTCGCATTCTGAAGAGGTAACAAAAAAATAAACTTTCACTGGATGACGTAATTCTTTTCTGAACAGCGAGCAAAAGCGAGTTCTCGTTTTGGTAATTCCATTCTCAACCTCAGTATTTCCATTTTTACACGCACATGTTGATTCCAGTAACACATTAAAGTGCATAAACTACTAATAATGTACTTTTGGTGCGTCAAAATATACACAGAAATGTACAAGAGTACTTTTATAAGCTGCTGTCCTGTGTGGCGTACTAGGACCGCATCAATTGTGATCAGCAGAGCCCAGATTTGTATGTAATTACATATTCTAGTCCTGAACATACATACCCTGAACAGAAAAATGTCAACGAATTATATACGTTTATATTACATATTTTTATATATTTGCCAGGATATTACATATTTTACATATTTGCTAATTTACTTTACACAAAACAATATATTTCGGTATTATTTTCTTATCTCTATCCTTTTTACTGTTTTCGATCTCTGAAACATGATGAACAAAATTTGTAGCTGATGTGACGTCATATTTTCTAATCAATGAGATGAATAGTGCTACAGTCACCTAAAATTGACTGCCAAGTCGAAAAACAGGCTGAAGAAGAAAAAAACGGGAAATGTTATTTGTCGAAATATGCTGGAGTTTCTTTCGCCTCCCCCTGTATATTTTCGTTTCGCTTTTAAGTTTAGGCAAAGCATCTAGAAACTTGACATCGGTGGACAAGAAAGCTACTTTCCTGTACGTATCGAGTTACACAATATGTTGCTCCCTTGTACAAAAAGTACAAAAATGGCTATGTATTGTTTCTTCTGTAGATGCTTCTTTTTACAATTTGTTTCGAAAGTTACAAAGAGCTCTCTTACATTCTTATATATTATACAAAGCAGTCCCTGACATTCGCTACGAGACTCGGCGGCAAGCGGCCCGGCGTAAGCGCTTGTCTTTCCCGGTGAACGGGGTCCGCGACAGTCGCACACTACAGTCTCTTTTCTTCGCTCTCCCAGCCTTCGCTCTCTTTTCCATTCTGTTGACGTTGCAGACTGAAGTTGTGTTGTGTCGTGTCCGTGTGTTGAACATTGTGGCTTAATATGGCACCACAAAATTTACATTACAACAAAGGATTTATCTTGTCGAGTGTTACTTCGGAAAGAGGAATTGTGGAGAAGTGCGACGACGTTTTGCAACGAAATTTCCTGGTGTTTCCGTTCCACATAGGGGACCACTATATATTAAACCTCGTAAAAAAGTTTAGAGTAACAGGGTCAGTTCTGAATAAAAGTGGAAAGAAAAATGGGGAAATCTAAAAAATAAAGTATGCAAAGACAATCCGCACACCATCCGTGAGTTATAAGAGAGTATTGTACGAGAAATCGGGAGAATTACAGTAGACGAACTTGCACGTGTAAATGCCAATTTCCTTCGGAGATGCCAGGAATGTGTTGAAGCCGAGGGACATCATTTTCAACACCTTCTGTAGTAAAGGTTAGTACACAATATGAAAACTGTAATTTTAAAAGCCGACTCTAGCGACTGTCGCGGACCCCGTTCACCGGGAAAGACAAGCGCTGCTGCCGGGCCGCTTGCCGCCGAGTCTCGTAGCGAATGTCAGGGAATGCTCTGTACAATAATTTGCGATGTGAAAGTAAATAATAGTTGACAAAATTGGTTTCTTCAATATCGGTACACGTCGCTGTGCTTTCTTAAGTTAATAAATTTGGTACAAATTTTAATTTGGAAAACTTATGTCCTTAAAATTATGTTGAATATGTTCAAATATAATAAATATCTAGCAGAATTCTCGAAATTTCTTGCATACCCGATTGTTATAAATATATTCTTTGAGTCTACATATTTAGCTACATATTTTATCAATTATTGTTACAAAATTTGTGTACATATTTTGTACTTTGATATTACATAAAAATCCCGGATCTAGTGATCAGGCAAGATCATTTCAAATAAATGAAGTTTATCTGCGTCATTCGATACACCAAAAATTATGTATTGATTGAATTAGAAATTTTGGGTGTGTCAGCACGTAGGCTATTTGGCACTCGTCACATTATACGGGGTCCGGCCCCTTACTATAATAAAATATAATATAACTATAATGTCGGGGGACTAAAATATTCTTGTCTGGGAGGCTGGGTTAAAAGCTGAGGCTGTAAAGGGACACTCAGCACATATAAAGACAAAACAGGCCAGAGCCTCGTTAGTGTGCAAAATGCAGTCCAGGGTGTACTATGTGGAAGTGATGTTGACATTTGTGTGAACTACAACCAAAAATGATGTATTTTTAGTACTGTGTCCATTTCTGTTTTACCTCTTGTGTTGATCGCGACGATGAGGATGAATTACGAACAGGAGAAATTGATAATGGGGACGAACAAGATACATTGACTGCAATCAGTGGTTTATCTTGAGTGGTGTTTCTCCATTTGCATAAAGGTGGATCTAGGGCCAGGATATTTATGACTTAAAAATCACCAAAATATGCAAAATAAAATATGCTCTTATGACCTAAAGTTTTACAAAATATGCAAAATAAAATATGCTCTTATGACCTAAAGTTTTACAAAATATGCACTATAATTGAAAAAATTTGCCCTTCTAACTGGACTGTTTCAAACGTCAATATCTAAATGCTGAGGTATTTTCACATATTTCACTTTATGGGCCCTGATTTGCAATACACAATGAATACTTTTTCTAAATTCTCAAATAAAAATGAAAAAGATTTTGCTACAGTCAAAAAAAAACTCGAGTAAACGTGGAAGTAAGAACGAATCCACTTCGAAAATGACTGTATACTTCTTGAAAATGCAAAAATATGCTGAATAAGACCGAAAATCCATCAAAGTATGCTACATCACGCAAAAATGGCCAAAAATGTCCTTAAAAAGCGCCTTAATTAGTTTCTTCATGATATGAATTTCTATATGTTTGGGGAACACATCCTCCTTACCAAAAAAAAAATATGCAAAGGCATGAAAATCCTAGCCCTAATGATTATACAGGGTGTCCCACTCGAAATTGTATACATAAATTGTCACGTCATTGGTAAGTATTTCACCGAATGGTATCAAATTTGGACAGATTGCAGTTCAGTACATGAGAAAGTTGACGTAGCAACACTGTGCGTCGTAAAGACTGAAGAAGTGGGTCAACAGGCAGGTTCAGCGAGTCGCCGTGTTTCAGTCAAGCATAAGCGGAGGAAGTGGCTTGATGTGACTGTCATAATTGGGCCTATTTTTTTCTAATCTACTGTGACAAGTGAAGTTTACATTGACCTTTTCCGAGAGTTAGACGATCACTGATCGTCGATCAGGAACTGACACTCGGATGGTACCAACAAGACGGTGCAACGTCACTCACCTCGGGAGTGAGCATGGATGAGGTGTAATCGTTTTTACCTAACAGAGTCATTTCCAAATGATTCTGGCCCCCAAGGTCACCGGATTTGACCCCACCTGACTTTTTCTTATGGGGTAACCTTAAAGGAAAGAATTATTTTCCTGTAGTTTACGGTCATTACAAGCATAATAATAACCGTAAACTACAGGAAAATAATTCTACAATGCAAGCAATGCGTACATACAAGAAAAACTGAAAGGAAAGGTCTTCAAGAACAAACCATGAACAAGCTACGGGGAAACATCCGCCGTGAAATCCATGTCAGAACACGAGGTTCTGACAGCCACATTCACAAACTTGCAACGTCGTGTTCAACTGTGTTTACAAGTTGGTGGAGGTAATTTCTAACACCTTTTGTGATGTAATTTCTTTGCCCACAAATACAGGTAGGCCATTTTCAAATTTCGTTTCCTTACTCTTCATTTCCATTTTTTACAAAACAAATTCAGGGTTCCCTTTCGAGTGGGACACCCGTTATACTCCAGTTGTGTGAACCATAAACACACTTTCAGAAATTGAATCATAATAATTACAATAATTGCATTTACTTATATAATTCATTTTAAACTTTAAAAACGATCACGGCCATTTCTCCAATCGGGTGTTTTACAGTGTACACTTACCGGCAAAACAAATGAGACTTCTAGATCCTGAATATTCGCTTTCCTGTAAGGCGTTATGTGTGTTGTCTAAATCTACGGCGAAAAGTGGATTTTAATAGCAAATTTTCAATGTCAACTTCTACCACCGCCTGTAGAGTTAGGCAACACACATAACGCCTTGCAAGGAAGCAAATAATTCAGGATCTAGGAGATCCATTTTTATTGCTGATGAGTGTACCTGTGGGTCAGGTCAAATGAAAATATTTTCCTGTGATTTCAGTGAATGCTGTAGGGAGATTTGTATACATCTCTGATACTTCAGGATTTAGAATAGTTGCGTTCTTATTCAAGCGAGATATATCTTAGACAGTGTAGTTCCTGACATATGCCAGATGACCCTTAATGCAGTCATTTTCTCTCGGTCGTGCCTCTCCGCGTGTTGCGAAGCGTCATTTCCCATGTGCCACACGTGGGCACGCCCGAGAGGGAACATCCCAAACACGTCCTCAGCCAAGGAGGTCCATTTCAACATAGCGACACGGAAAAACATGATTTGTAGCCGCAAGCATGCAGCATCATCAACCATCGACAGACCTTGCCGAAGAGGAAATGACATCACATCCGTTCTATGATACTGTCTGGAAATGTCTCTTCTCTCTTTCTTCTTCTTCTTCTTTCTCCATCTCTCTTTTCTGTTTTCTTTATTTCCCCTTTACGGTTGAGACATCGATGACTTTTTACCCCTCTCGTTTGCTTAGCGGGTAATCGGCTTCTTCTGAGGGAAAAACAGCCGATGAGAAATGTGTGGAAGCGCTGACCGGGATGTTCTTTTTCATTTAACCAGTGTTGCAATTCCAAGTTCCTAAAATTCCCTTCAAAGTGATAATTTTCCCTTTCTTATCGATTATTTCACTCCGATGTGTGGTAAAGGCCCCCGACTCCCTTCTTTTAATCCGGCCCTTGATTATTTTCCTTCTTTAATTCTTTCAATCTCTCTCCTTCCACACCTCTCCAGTAGTTAATATTTAGATATAGTGCATAATTCGAATTATAGTGACTTTAACGTTTTTTGTTAATTTGGCGGGATGCATAACACAATCCCTCTCGCTCCTACGAAAACGTTAATTGGTCTTCATTAACATAATCAAGAGCATAAATACTTCTCCTACAAGACATCTCTTCGTGACTTAACCTCACAACAGCCAGTGGCGGCGATTAGGTGGGGCGAGGGGGGGCAACTTCCCCACTTTTCGCCACTTTTACCCCCACACTATGTTGAACCTTATGTTAACCTGAGAAATATACTGTCCTTGGCCCCCCAGTTTTGGCACCTTGCTTCCCCCCCCCCCGATTTGCTGCCACTGAGTCAGATGCTCATTCCCGCCAATTTACAAAAAAAACACGTTAAAGTCACTTTAATTCGAATTAGGCACCACATCTAAGTATTTAACTACTCTGCTCTCGCTAGGTGTCTGGAGAGCAGATTATACTAACGCCGGAAAAACTAAAGGAGAGGGGGGTTACAGGGTTACACCAGGAGCGTATATTCCATGTTAGCTATGCTATCTGCGAAGCCTGAAATCTAGAAAGTAAAATCCTGAAGAAAAATCATTTAGATACCGTGGATTAATCTGATCTCAAAGAGAAGATAATGGCGATTCTGAAGTTGTGAACTTGAATTGTTAAGAGTTGGCAACCTGAATTCTTAGGAGTTGGAAACCTGAATTCTTAGAAGTTGGCAACCTGAATTTTTAACTTGACTACCGTTGGGATGGCAACGTGGCTTCCTTGAAGACGTCAAGAATGAGTCTAGTCTTAAGACTCAGCATACGCCACTGGGTTACACATAACATTTTTTAGGTTCGTTCACTATGCACAAAGTCCAATGAGTGACTAAACAACTGGTAAAGAAGCAGAACTAAATATCTAGGAGTTAATTTCGTCAAATCAAAACATTATCTTGTATGATCACATGGGTACATACGCTGTTTTTATGTACATTTTAAAATAGCGTTGCCATATTTGCACTGACCAAATCAACTAATTTCCGTAATTCAACAAAGGCGTACCTATGGCCCATTGGTACTTTCACTAACACAGAGTTAACCTGACTATCTCTGTGGCCTACCCTCGACTTAATTATATTCCGGCCAGTAACACAACCTTAGTATAGGGAGCGTCTTATTTGAGTTTCCTTACGCAGCGTTCTTACTCAGTCGTTTAGGCACTCAGTTACGCATGGACGTCCGCAGGATTTTCTCCAGTGAGGGACAAGGAAGGTATTTTTTTCCAGGGGGTGAAACAAGGCACATTTTCCACAATAATAGTGTTCTTCCCTAAAAAAAAAACATTGCTTAAATTTGAATTTACCATGTTCGTGTAATAATTAACACATATTATTGTGGCTGAAATGAAATTATATGTTTGAAATATATAATTTATGGTTGACTTTCATTTTCCAAGGGGAGCCACGCCCCCCCCCCTTTCCGGACGCCCATGCAGATACGGCTCGGGAATATCTTACAAAATTAAAATGTTTACTAATGGGAAAACTCGGGGATTTCAAACAGGGGTTGGCTTTACCAAATGCTACATATATTTTCCATCATCAGTCTAGCCGCCATAAGTAAACTAAACGCTAGAGGAAAGGTCCCTCGTCGTCGTGAAAATGGTAAAAACTGTTTCTTTGTTAAGCCCAACTGTCCTTTTTATAATCGGGTTGGGAATCCGTGGACGTTCACCCCGTAGCACTGGAAATGTCCACGGCAACGGTCTTTTTGAAAGATATCACCCCAACGGCATAGCTAAGAACAGGACATACCGGGTGGTCCAAAAATGCCGGAACGGTCACATATCGTGAGAAATACACATCAAATCGGAAAACGAAAAAATACATGTTTAATAAGTGAAAGAAAGCTATTCAATTATATCACACTTGATTCCCCACCCCCGCCCCCTGGGGGTGGGGCGGGGGCAACTGTGAATTTTTAAATGGAAACCCCCATTTTGTATTGTAGAATCGGAAAGAGGTAGTGTTGTCCACGGGACGAGACGGGACAGGCTTTTAAAAATTCGAGACGAGACGAAATTGACCATGTGTCATGAGACAAACGAATATTTTCGAGACGAGATTGCATTTCCACGAGACGAGACAGGCCAAAGTCTCGTCTTGTGGGCAACACTAGAAAGAGGACTTCATTCCGAGTCCAACGAGCTATAATTGCTTTCAGCACTTATTAAACAAGTATTTTTTCGTTTTTCGATTCGATGTGTATTTCTCACGATATGTGACAGTTCCGAGACTTTTGGACCACCCTTGATGAAATCTTATTAATTGAACCTACAATTAGGCCAGCAATTAATTAACATAATACCAAAAAAGCAGTAATGACCAATTCGATCATTACAGATGAGATAAACTGGGATTCAAGGAGCATTTATAATTATAAATCCTGAAAGTAACCAGAGGCAAATCACAGGGGGGCAAGGCGACCACTGTCTCCCCCAATACATACATGTAAAATATATTGGGCATAACTAATGTACAACGATGTGAACTCGTGAATGCATATTTCATCTCTTGGAATTAGAAAAATACCTCATCCTGAATCACTACCTCTGTCAGGGTAGCCAGGTCAAGCTTATTCCCCCAGGCTATTGCAACAAGATAATCTTAAGTTGTAAGGCTGGAAGTTTCTCTTTTCTCCTTTGCCTCCTGGGATTGTACATGCCTCTTTCTCTTATGTCATTCCCCACTCCCATTCCCAGCCATCCTGTAAGCTAATGATTGAATATCAAGTAAGAATTTTGTCAGCAAAATATTGAAATTTTCAATAAAATGAAGACGAATTTTTCCACCCGTACTTGTCAATTAAATATACCCTTTTCATCAATGAAACACTGCTTAATTTTGCTACATGTGGCAACACTGCATTACATTTTGAATAAATCGTTCCATTTTTCTCAGAGTATTATTCTCATGATGTTGTAGCATGGATATCACCACTTTTTTTCCTTTTTTGAGAGGGGAGCAGAAATGGCCTGTTATTTCCGAAGTTGGCAACACTACTTTGAGCTCTGGTTGGACATTTCCTTTGGAAAACCTATTCCAGGGCGAGCCGCCCCCAGTAGCATTTTAATTCGAGGGAGAGCAAAGCCAGTTTGAAAGGAACTTCCTTATAAGTAACGAATGATGGATCAGCTGTTTGGCCCAGAGCCTTTAAGAAGCTGTTGAAGAGGCATGCTCACTGCGACGTGTGGATGTCGACCGTCCTTATCTCTGGACAGCCTCTTCCGCGGTCTATAACGACATCCTGTCCAAATTGTTTACAACCGACACTTCTGCTGCATTCCACACCTACATTCTGACATCTAATGACTTAGTCGTGAACTTCCGTTCTTCGGCCATTTAAGATTTGGTTTGGTTTTTGTTATTTAGCATCGCTTTTCTTCCGATTTTGAGTAATCGCGACGATGAGGATGAGTGGCGATATGATAGCTGTGCTAACCACTCCGCCACGGAGGTCGGGTAAGTTAGGTTTAAGGCATTTGCTTGGAATTTTCTCCACAAATTAGACTTTTATAGTAACGTGATCGATATTTTGCTAGAATATCTCCGATAGTCTAATCCATAATCATGTATTCATTTCCATATGTTACTGTGTATTGGTAAGCAGGAGCGTAGGCTATATTCTAGGCTAGCTAGGCTATCTGCGAAGCCTAAAGCCTAGAAAGTAAAATACTGAAGAAAAATCGATTAGCAACTGTGAATAAACCCGATTTCAATAAGAAGATAATGGCGATTCTGAAGTTGGCAACACTGAATTCTTGGGAGGTGGCAACCTGAATTCTTGGGAGTTGGCAACCTGAATTCTTAGGAGTTGGCAACCTGAATTTTTGGAAGTTGGCAACCTGAATTCTTAGGAGCTGGCAACCTGAATTCTTAAAAGTTGGCAACCTGAATTCTTAAGAGTTGGCAACCTGAATTCTTAGAGATTGGCAACCTGAATTCTTGGTAGTTGACAACCTGAATTCTTGGTAGTTGACAACCTGAATTCTTAAGAGTTGGCAACCTGAATTCTTAGAGGTTGGCAACCTGAATTCTTAAGACTTGGCAACCTAAATTCTTGAGAGTTGGCAACCTGAATTCTTGAGAGTTGGCAACCTGAATTCTTGGGAGTTGGCAACCTGAATTCTTATGAGTTGGCAACCTGAATTCTTAGGAGTTGGCAACCTGAATTCTTAGAGGTTGGCAACCTGAAGTTTTATAAGTTTGCAACCTTGACTACCGTTGGGATGGCAAAGTGGCTTCCTTGAAGACGTCAAGAATGAGCCTATAGTCTTCTCCCTTCCTTCATAGCCTAGGACGAGGTGTCATACTGACCTAGTCTAGGTTTTAGACTCAGCATACGCCACTGTTGGTAATATAGACTAAACTACATTTTAATATGGAGATGATACTTCACGATCCATATTTGAGGGCCCACTACAACAGACAAATTACGGTTATACGTGTTCTTCTTGGCTTGGAGCGTATACCGCTCGTTTTGCCTGTTCGAGACTTAAGGCTGGTCTGCGTTGGTCGAGCGAGCGGGAGAGTTACTGGGACGAGTTACTGGCCTGTCTGCTCGACTAGGCCCTTCTATGGCGAGTAGCTGTTTACACACTTTCTACCATGCGCGCCGACTACGTGGGTGCTCCGGGGCTCAAGCACCCACATAAATAATCTTGTGGGTGCGCCGCACCCACAAGATTTTTAGTTTGATAAAAACAAAATAAAATAAATATTTCTCACTTGCCATTATCAAAAAATAATAAGCAATTAAAACATTGAGATGGGACAGACTTTGATAAAGACAAGCTAACATTTCACAGGGACATGTTTCTAGATGTGTGCAGAACGAACAAAGAAAAATTGGCCAACTTGTCAGACATTACAAATATTTTAAGTAGAGAAAACAGTGGTCCCATGCGTGAAATGCTCACAGAATTTGTGAAGTTCGTACGGGTGATGATAACTATACCTGTTACTTATTGTACCTTTGAGCGGTCATTTTCAGCACTTAGACGATTGAAAACGTTTTTGCTGTCAACAATGACCCAAAAAAGATTGAATGATTTGGCAATTTTGCATGTTCATAAAGAAATGACTAAAAATATTGACATTACCAAAATTGTAAACAAATTCATAAGTGCAAATGACGTAAGAAGTAGGGTTACCAGACGTCCGGATTTTCCCGGACTTGTCCTACATTTTAGCCTTATGTCCGGTGTCCGGGAGGAATTTGAAAAATATCATGAATGTCCTACATTTTGAGCGTTACATAATATTAATTATGAAAATAGGTAACAGAAGAAAATCATGCAAGTTACAAGTCTATGGACTGCGCTTCCAAACTCAATGGTGAAATTTATTTTGATTCAGTCATTGAACAAAAAGAAAAAAAGTTTGTCCTGCTATTAAACGGAAGCACTTAATGAACAAAGTTTTGGGACCACTTTCTGATAAAGTCACTGTTCAATGCCTGAGCAGAATTTCTTGCCTTAGGGTTTATACTGATGGAACAAGGTGTTTCCCATTCTTATTCAATATAATTTTATTGTAAAGCAGAGGTATAGAGAACAAAGATATTCAGTGTCTGCCAGTCAAGAAAGTCATGGTAGTCAAGAAAAAGTAAAGAAATCAACAAGTAGGTCAAGAAGTCAATAAAAAAAATATTTTTGTGGTCAAGAACTTTTGCTATCATAATGACTGATTGGTTGATTTAGTTTATTTTACTTCACTTTTTCTGTCCTTTTGGCTAATCGCGAAGATGAAGATGAATGGTGGTAACATAAGATGGATGAAGGGACAGTCACAAACATATAGGGATAAGGGACAACCAACACAAGTCCCACATAAGATTATACTGGCTGTGAGTCCAGACGCCAAAGCCTCGCTTGTCTGCCAAACACAGTTCAGGATGCATTTATACGAGAAAGGAGATCTAATTCTCTTCTTAAATTCAGCTTCAGTTTTTATCTTAACTGGTCCTTTGGTAGGGGTTTTCATTAAACAAATATTTATTTTCTTAATTACTAATTTCCAACTTTACCTAAGTAGGGGTCGAATAAATAAACGTTAAGAAAAACGGAAAAAAGGCATAGAAGAGTCCAGAAAAATTCAAGAATTCTGGATGTGTTATTTTGGTAGACACCCTGTTATTGAACTAGAAACTACCCAAGATGAAACTTCACAAACCATTTTAAATTACGGTAATTTCTGAATATTTGTTTGTCATTACAGGTCAAAATTCAAATGTTGAGAGAGTACTTTCATTACCATCAGCACAATAGACTCACGAGAGAAATTATTTTTTCATAAAGTCTGTAAAATGTTCGTTTGGTACTGGTCCCTAATTTGAAATTGACTGTCCACTCTAACATAAATATAGTTTGACTAAACCTGAGATTTTGATAAAAATTGTCTCCTTTGAGAAGTACCACTTAAAGCATGTAGTAAGAGGTGCATTGATTAGTGTGATTGCAAGTTTTGAAATGTTGCATTTAAAAATTCATTAAGAATCCATTTTTTAAAACTGAAAAGTGTCATTTTTCAACTACTTTCTAACGTGTTCTATAGAAATATGTATTATTTATTGAGAATGTTTTGTGTCCTACATTTTGACTTAATGTCCTACATTTTGGGACAGCATGTCCTACAATTCCCTTACAGCGATCTGGTAACCCTAGTAAGAAGGAATGTGTTTTATATTAACATGTCATTATTATTATTATTATTATTATTTGGTACATAACCTTAGTCATTTTGTAGTTTCTGTTCACAACAAAAGCCTTGCATAGTTCTCTCTGCAATACAATTAAAATTATTTGCATTTATGAAGATTTTTTCATTTTAATTTGTATGAATGTGGTATTTTCTTTTAGTAACGTGTTGATAATATCATTCATTGCTTCTTGCAATCATTGTGCATGTAAGTTGTTTAAAGTATACAATACTTGATAATTACAGATCTAACCGCCATTGATGTGCACCCACAGAAATTTTGGAAAGTCGGCGCCCTTGCTTTCTACTCGACTCTAACAAAATGGATAGTGGCTGCAATTGTTCTTGCTTGTACACCCAACCGCGAAAGAAATAGTAGGCAAATTGTCCATCACAGTAGCGAAGCGTAGTCTTACGAAGGAGGCAAGCAATGTTTCAGTACAACAAAACATGTAGTACAATGGCACGCCAAGAGGGGGATTAAAGGTTTATAGCCTCATTGGCCCGGTCGCTGGATTTGTCAAAATATCATAATAAAATGACGGTTCTAAAAATAAACCATATGATCCTCAAACGTCACATTTACTTTCGAAATTCCAGGTAACGTTATTCGTATGGTAGTAAACGTCTTACATATGCGAAGTTTCCGCATACGACTAAAGGGGTACGTAATTTCTTATTTATTTATTAGTACTTTTATTTGTTCATTATTTTTTAATGTGGGCAAACGGTGACCAAACGGATTTAGGTAAAATAACTCATTTATTTAATTTACACTGCGTGATTGTAATTTAGGATTTGTGGACACCCTAAAAATCGCATTCGGAGTCAAACATTAAAATAAAAAGTTAAACACAAACTTTAAAAATTTCATTTCAAACCAAAGAAACACATGCATAGACGATGTACTCACCACAAAGAATTCCAAACTCCTTTAAATATATAGGAAATTTCCCGCTATCGAACAATTCAACAAATCTTAGGTCCTCAAGGTTCTCAAAACGTGAAGACACTCCCACGCTCTTTCCACAACTGGAAAGCATCCACGCAAGATCACTTTGGAAATCTCTGAAACGACCGAAAGTGATACCAACCTATTTCCTTAATTTTATTCATCATGGGAAGAAAATATATATCAGTTTGGAGATAGAAATTAAGCGATGGAATCAGAATCATTACAGCAGAAAGAGTATATACATAATATTTAAGTAATAAAGTGAAATACAGAGGCGTGTCCGGGGCCGGGGGAGGGTTGGCCCCCCCTTTGGCCCAGTATTCCTATGGAAAGGAAAGTCAAAGGCAGGAAAAGATGACAAAATGAGGAGACTACTACAAAAAATCCTGGGAGCACCACTTGTGTCATAATAATAAAACTTAAAACATGTTCTTGTGTTCATAATGTGTACAATGTATACGATTTAATTGTGCTGTGTAAATATCAGTAGAGAGTTCTTTTTAGATAGCTTTATTTTCACCCCAAGTTTTATTCAAAAGCAGTCAATTTATTGAATGTGGTTGTAAAATTTGTGAAACCGCTCACTTGAATTACTGTGTAAATAATTTGGCAGTTGCAAACACTGGTGTGGTCAACACTTTTGACGTAATTTGAGCTGGACCGAGCTGGACACAGGGTGCAGACCAAGGTCCGTCGAATCTTCCCTCCCTCCCTGGGGAAACTCTTCACGGGGGTGCAGACATTTCACTTGCTGGAAACACAAACCCCCGCCCTTTACCATCTCGCCCGAACTCCCAATATCCATTTTTTTACGCGTTTTACAATTCGCGAAATCTAAAATAAATTGTAATATAAAATTATATATATATATATATATATATATATATATATATATATATATATATGGAATTTAGAACAATGATAATAACTTATTTTAGTTATTTTATGACTAAGAATTATTTTTATATTCGCGATCTTGTTTACGTGTTCATGAAGACAAATATTCTTTACTCGTAGTTTTTGGTGGCAATATATCCTTCTGCTTTCGGTTGAGCTCGGCTATTTTCGGGAATAACGCAAGCTCAGCAAGCAGAGCTTTTGGTGTAAGCGTTGTGGACAGGTTCCACTCGAATTTCACGCTTCGCCATGTGACTCCTTCGGGTGCGTTATTTTCCCGCAGAGCAGCCGCAAGCATTGAGGCTGGTGCTTGCTACAGAGCTGCTGACGGAGTTTGCGGCCGCATTTTTTCGCGAAATCGAGTGCGATGGAAACTAAATACGGTTAGAACATTAAGTACATTAAATGATATTCGAATAATGCAAGCAGTGCTTGCATTGCTTGTACTATATCTTCGCCTCTGGTCCATCACCATTTTCATTCAGTCCGTTTTCCACAATGTGATGATCATGAATTGAAGTAAAAACGTCAATGGCAGAGGGCAACATCTGCTTTGTATCAACAGAAATTTATTCCTTAAAACAACACTCACACGGTGTGGAATAAAGAGTAATTAAAATACTGATGGACAATTTGCCTACTATTATCTTTGCCGTTGACTGTACGTAGAACGTAAATTTCTTATTTTTAATTTTACTTCAAATACATCAAGTTCATCCCCACACTTATTGCCTCATACGCCCGTAGTTTGTTTTGCTTGTTCCTATAAACGACACGGGCCTCCCCGATGGCGCAGTGGTAGCGTCGTCGCCTTGTAATCAAGGGGTCCCGGGTGCGCTTTTTCTTTTTCCAGTTAACTTGTGAATGCGGGTTCATTTCTTGCTCTCTGATTGGCTGTTGGAAAGTTACGGTGCTCTGATTGTGAGAATATCTTATTTGCGCTGTACGTTAGGTTAGGTTAGGTTAGATAGCAGCAAATTTGCGCTGAAAATAGGAAATAAGATATTCTCACAATCAGAGCACCGTAACTTTCCAACAGCCAATCAGAGAGCATTCACAAGTTGACTGGAAAAAAGAAATTCGCGTCCCGGGTTCGATACCCGGTGGAGGCACAAGTGGTTCGGATCCAACTTTAAACTGTAGGTCCAGTCCCGATTAGCCTTACTGTGCATAAAGTGGGCTTAAAACACCAAATCAATCAATCAATCTATAAACGACACAAATTCCATGAACACTCCACTCACACACAACACAGACACTGTCCTCAGAAAGCGTTTACGCGCGAGTGAAAAAGTCGATGGGAGAGGATGCAACTCGGTCGAGTCATTCGACTGTCTTGAGCGAGTACTGGCTCCAGTACTCTCCCCCAGTTGTTTACACGGGAGAGTAGCTCGCTTTACCCTACTCGCTCCAGCTACTCTCCCGTCTACTCGACCAATGCAAACCAGGCTTTATTCGCTCGAGCAAAGAAGCTCTCAATGCCGTACGCCATCTAGCGTCGTCCGTGCGAACTATTTGGCGCTCGAACGAAATCCTCTCTCCCTGCAGCACTGTAGTGTGAAAGGCCCCTTGATAAAAGTTTAAAGTGCAAGGGTTTAAGGAGATCTGAACAGGACAAACACAACACCTTAAAAAGCTAAGGAAACAGTAAAAAAATCATCAGAGACAGTGTAAAAGGCCATTGCTTCTCAAAGAGCTCAAAACATTATTAAAACACCGTCATAATATCCAGATTCTTCAAGAAGAGTTACTAGAATTTCCTTCCCACTGGAAATGTTTTGCCTTCTAGTGCTAGTTATAATGAAACATACAGAAGAAAAATCTTCTACAAACTGTGAATAAACCTAATTTCAATACGAAGAATGAAGATTCTGAAGTTGGCAACACTGAATTGTTAGGAGTTGGCAACCTGAATTCTTATAAGCTTGCAACCTCGCTACCGTTGAGATGGCAACGTGGCTTCCTTGAAGACGTCAAGAACGAGCCTAGGACCACTGAGAGAAGGATACTTTAGGTGAGAAATTGATGTTTAGAAGATCACTAAAAGTGGGTGCGGGAAGCATATAGGTGGTACTGGACGTCCTTGCATCGGAATTCGAACCTAGAATCCTAGCCTCAGATCGCGTCATGCTCGGCCCAACCGTAAAATTGAGCCTTTTTTTAAAGTCGTTTCCGGACCTCAAAATATCTTCTGGCGTGACGTGATTTGAAGATAACCGGTGCATAATTGTTACTTTTCACGTGTGTAATCTTCTTCGAGTCTCCGCCAGGAGCTCTGGTTGGCAATCGTCAGCTTCTTGTCTGGCGTGCATACAAACAGCTACCCTTTCTTGGAATGGTGTATTTTGGCTTCTCTTCGAATCCCGGTCAATTTGAGAGGACGTGGCGGTAGTTTTTCCTCCTCTCATGACGTCCGGAAGAGGAAAAAGGGAGGCAAGGGCCCCCATGGAAAATGAATTGTCAACCTAAAATTACATATATTTCATTTCAGTCACAGTAATTTATGTTAATTATTAGAAGGGTGATGACTGAATGAGTGATTTGGGGGGTAACAATAATATTAATATTGATTGATTTGTTTATTTTACTTCGCTTTTTTGCAACTTTTGGCTAATCGCGAAGATGAGGATGAGTGATGATATGATGAAAAGTGATGAAGGGTACTCACAAGGAACACCCATGCCCAGGCGGGAATTCGAACCCGAGACCTCTGGCGTCGTAGCTAACCACTTCTTCACTGTGGCCGGCTGAACATTATTATGATAGGATATATGCCTCATTTTCCACCCTCCTGACGGTTCGATGTGCTGACCCCGCGTCACCCCATTAGTGGTTGAAGATCTCCACACCTCTAGATAGGATTGTGGGAGGGCGACTGGCAGTCGGGAGATAGGCCTAGGCCCTACGAGGGCTGTCAATTCTATAATTAAACGAATAGTCCATATTAACTATTTTTGATTGAAGTATGTATTTGAACACGATTCTATGTATTACTTTATTTAAAATATGGTTTCAGTAGTTTTGGAGATATTTATATGTGTCAAAACAATCCATGAAGTAAGGAAATATCCACTTAGTTGCAAAATTAGAAGCTATCAGCGTCCTATAAACTCGTAATAAATCGTACACAATCAATTATTTTTATTTGGTGCGGGGGCTCAGGTGTCTGAGTTTCCCCTCCTTAAGGCCGGCTGTGCCAATCGGGACTGGACCTACAGTTTAAAGTGGGATCGAAGCCTTGAATACGACGTTACCACTACGCCATTGGCAAGGCCCGAGATACAGTAGAAGCACCGTAGGAAGAAGCTATTTTGCAGCAGCAGTTCATCCTTGATATGTCACCTAACCCGCCCGACTTGGCAAAATGCACAAGTTGAATCGAGCGCTCTGCTCACGCGTGGAAAAAAGAGGAAGCCAAAACATTTCCCCATCTAAATCTCTCGGCTCACGTAGGCAGAGAGCCAAGGTCGAGGAAGGCGACAAGCAGGCCTTCGACTGGTTTTATATCCGACCCCCTCCCAGCAAGCTCTCTTATCTCATTGACCTCCTCAGGTTTTTTATGTACGCTTTTTTCCTCGTTAAAGCGTTTGCAAATCGGGACCTGTCACACTTCCACCGCCAAGTTTAGGCATCTCCCACTCTTCCTTACCTCCTGCCGCGACTCTCCCTCCCCCCTCTCCTCCGGAAGCGAGAAGTGGTACCAACATGAGACTGACGTCATCAAAACAGGAAGTAACTGGGGACATGCATCTTCCAGAGTGGGTCCAAGGTTTTTTGGTTTGATTGGAGAAGTGTTATTTTTAGAGGCAGGATGATCAACTATAGACAGCTTCCTATGACACCACTGAATCTCTCTCTCGCTCTATTCTCGACAACACTTCTTCCATCATTTTCCGATCAGCTAGTTATTGCTTATATAGGCATTTATCGTGATCATAATTCAAACTATGGTAAAGATAGATTGATTCGTCTTTTTTTTTTTTTGGGCGTCATCCTCTTTTGTAGCGTGGGATGCATAAATATTTTCAGGCATATTGTCGTGCACAATGCAATGAGAGCCTAGCACAATGTGCTATGACGCCAGGAGTCCCGGGTTCGAATCCCGGCCAGGTCATGGGTGTTCTTTTTCAGAATCCCTTCGCTCATTCTCATCTTCGCGATGAGACAGAAAAGCGAAGCAAAATAAATCAAATCAATCAATCAAGCAATGAGAGCTTCAAGCATAGAAATTTCCAAACAAGCTACTGACAAGCTTTGCACCACCATACGTAAAAATTTATTCTCTAACAACACGTAGGATGCAAGAAAAAAAATTAACGAAAATAGACATGGACAATTTACCGGACTAAACATGCGCATCCAACTGTACAAACAATAGTAGCGACTCACAATCTCACCACGTTCGAGTTCCTGGTTCATCCATCCAGTCAGTGACATAAAGTGTCAGAATGAGAAAAATCCAATAAAACGAGGCAAATTATTACGCACCTTTTTCATTGTCTTTTCGTTTACGTAAGGAAGATAACTGTTTTGTTATAGAGCCACCTTGATGTCAGAGCGCGTTGAAAAGATCCTCTTTCCTTTAATTCTTCAACCTCGTGTTGCGCAAAACAAACTTAATGAACAGAGTGATGAGGGTTTACTAATACTTTTCAAAGCGACTATACTTTGTGGGTTCAAGTTAATCAATGGTAAAATGATAGGTTGTATTCGTACACGATTTTTTTCTGTGTTCTTGTCCGATGCCATTCTTACAAATATACGCTTGACGATTGTTCGAACAACAGTATTATCGTAATTTTCTTCCTTTTTCGAAGAATAGCGCTGCCTTAAGGCCTGCTGCAAAACCAATATGAGCAATTTGAATATTTTCTGTTGTGAGAAATGAATATTGGTTCTAAAGTTGGGTGACTTGTTGATAGGTTCATAATTGTCTGACGTCAAGTTATCCTGAGTGTTCTTGGCTGTTCTAGTGACTGTTTAACCAAAATCGTAGTCCATGGCACTTTGCACAGGAAAAACCGAGTGATTTACTAGTGTTTTCAACAGAAAATGAAAGAGCTCGAGGAACTGTTTCCAGGAAGATAACTTTGTGTCGAAATAATTTAAAGTTTTAATTATACATCACTGCTATATTAATAATACTATACGTGCATTTAATTACCTTGTGACTTTTACGTTACTTTTAAATTTGCTTCATCACAATTAAAGATCCATCACAATATCAGTAACGCAGTAAGTCTCTCAATCGACTAATGTGAGCTCTCGACAAGTGTGAACATTCAGGTAGCTCCAGTTCCACATGAACTATGTTGATTTGATTATTTTGAGAATTGCTGTGAACAGCTATTACTATAAGTGCACAATATGTACACTGACTTTAAACATATGAAATTATATTTTGGAGGAATTATTGACCATTAAGTTCACAAAGTGAACCATTCAAAGGAACACCAACAATATCTATCTAATATCACTATTCTAACATATATTTTCGTTTTAGCCATTTCTTAATGAAATACATGAATCCTATAGGTAGGGACACAAATGTATGGTAAATAAAAACTGAGGAGAGCGGTAAATAAAATGTTAGATCAGCGGTATATACCAGCTGTGAAAAAAAAATGCACACACTTTTTCATTATGAGAGGAAACAACATACAAAAGACCTATAAATTGATAAACTACTTCATTTTATATGCTGTACACATGCACAAGTACTTAGTTGTCCAACCAAAAAGAAAACATAAACACAAAATCACTTCATTTCTAAATTGCATATCTCAAGTGATTTATTCATTGTATGTATATAAAGGATATCCTTGCTGTCCAACAGATAAAATAATCACTTCTGCACATACACAAACACATGTTAAAAATCACATGATGATAAACAAAATTCATTCATGACTGAACACCAATGACACCATTGTTTCCCTTGATGTGCGGGAACAGACTAATCTTATCGCTGCTACAGCTAGCAAGTTCAATGAAACTGGAAGTTGAGTAGACATTCGGGGGAAGAAAGAAATGCAGCTTGACAGGGAACGAAGTTTTCGAACTGAGATTATGTGCATGGGAAATAACAATTTGCAGCGTCTTCCTGATGTGATCGAAGATAAAACGTTCTTCAGCTGCTAGTGGTAGGAAACTTTAGGCAAACGTTTCGTTACAAATCGACAGTTTGCGCGCGCAACCTCGATTGCCGGTTTTTGCGTGTTTTCTACTTAATTTGATGATATTTCACGATTATTTCGCGAAAAAGCGTTCATTTCGTGGAAAAGCACACATTTCGTATTACTTCGCGAATAAAACTCATGCATATTTCTTCATTGGGGGTGTAGTTACGTGCAGAATGTTCAAAATTGAATTTTTTTTTTACATTTCGCGATTTCGCGCATCGCGAAAATTCAATGTCCCTACCTATAGGTCCTAAAAACGGCTAAAAGGAGTTAAGATCCTAAAAAAGGCTAAATTGAACTTTTCAGCTAAATAAATGTAAAAAAAAAATTAAAATGCTGAAAACGTGTTTTGTTTCATTCAGAGTGAACACATTGTTAACTGTACGGCACTATGAAAACGTATTCTCTCTCCCCCCCTCTCTCTCTCTCACACACACACACACAGAAGGGGGAATGGAAATGAGAGAAGGGAAAGGGAATGAGAAAGAAAAGGGAAGCAAAATTGGCATTACAAAAGAAATAGCTTAACAATGACACATTTTAAATTTTTATTATTTTCTGTATTTTCTAAGAACTGTGTTTTGGAATGCTTTAAGTTTAGTAAACATGTAATATGTGAAGGAAAATGTGTTTGCAGTATTGATGCTCATGTAAATGCAAAGAATTGTGATTGATTTCAATAAAAATACGGATAGGGAAAAATCCTAAAAAGGGCTAAATCATCTCTTTGTAAAGCCTAGAATGATGTCTATAAAATCCTAAAAGTCCCGGCCCTAGTCATGGCCACTTTGAGCATTAAACAAAAAAAGTCGAAAACCTTGTATGCAGAAAGGTTAGTGCAGTGCATTGCAAGGAACGAGGTCCTGACTTCGTGTCATGAGTAGAGTATGAGAATTTCGTTCTGTTTCAATTTTTATGTGGTGTGGCGACGATTAGGAGGGCAGTTTCCTCCCCCCCCCTAAGCCTTGTCTACAAAGAGAAAGTAAACTGTCATTGCTCCCCACCCGCCCCCAAGTTTTGGCACCCAATCGCCACTGGTACCTATGTGTTTCATGAATTCCAATCATAGTCATTTTCTCATTGCTTCTCAGATAGTAATATATAGTAGTTTAGTGAAGACTATCACCTTGTAATCAAGGTGTTCCAGGTTAGATCCGCGGTGGAGGCATCCGTTCAGTGGTTCAAGTCCCACTTCAATCTCCAGTTCAGATTAGCCTATGTCTTCGCGAATTTTTTAGAGATGTAAAGAAAAATGACGTGTTACAACCAAACTGCGAAGTTGGAACATCAGGTAGAAGGAAGGAACGAATGAGAATGCTCCAGGCGACGTCATATTTGTAATACAATCCCAGAGCTGGCGCCAAGAAGGAACCTCCCTTCGCTGGTCTTCGTATCGGGCCTAAGGGCCTTCGTTCTGGAAGTCGAAGATTTCTACGAAAAAGTGGCGAGGTATCACATGATCTGTGAAATGATATCTATTCGTTTTCCCGCACGAATCGTGGGTAGTGGGAGAAGGAGATTGACTGGCGTCCGCCGATGCAGCACGTAATGCCGAATGCTTCAGAGAATTCTGTGTGAAAAATCGGATTGATTGCCGTTCGGATCAACTCGACGGAGTTCCTAGAAAACAAAAGAAAGGGAGGATATTTAATTATATCGAAATTCCGATTAAGGAAACTGTTTTACCAAGTGTATTGGGTGAGATGGGACTTTTGCTCCAGAAGGAGGAATTCGGTTATGTTTCTTATTAATCCCACGCAGGCCAATTCTTTTAATATGCAAAAAAACATATTTGGGAACCACAAGCATGTCAGCCCTTTCAAAATTTGGCGATTTCGACTAAATCATTTTGCAATTCTGAAGAAATGTGCCAGATTTGGTCAGAATTTTTAAACAAATTTGGTCATTAGCATTTATTTTCTGGTTTTTGTATTATTTCTATGGATGCTTAGAATTCTTGGGGAGATCAGACAGAAATTTTGTGAGGGTGTCATCTCAGAAAAAGAAATCACGCCCACCCTGTCAGTTTTCGACAAAACTCTCCCAAAATGAAGGTTAAATTCGTAATGCCAAATTAATGGTTTTAGAATCGTAAAATACCATATTCTAGTGTGTCAATCATATTTACTAATACCATTACCACACTGCTGACCTCCGTGGCGGAGTGGTTAGCACAGAGCGCTTCACCACCAGAGGTCCGAAGTTCGAATGCCGGGCCTTGGCATGATTTGTTTTGGAGTCCCTGCATCAGTTTCATCATATAATTACTTTTCCTCATCGCCGCGATTAACCAAAAGTGGAAGAAAATAAAAGTAATATAACTAAGTCAATCAGTCAACATTAACACAATGGTTTACTGCGCCTACTTGAATCTTTACCCCGATAAACTGTGAATCTTTTTACTTCTAATCCCAAATCTTATCGTTCCTCCTGTAACGAAATATACTCTGAAATACGTTGTTGGCAGTTCCAAAAATATACATTTTATACAAGAAAATACGGCATGTTTCTAATTTTCTTATACCTAATCCACATAGACGATGAAATTATCGACAAAGTCGATGATTTTGGAAGAACTTAGAAGTTTCTAGGAATCCAGGTAACAGAGGCATCGACGCATACAAATTAACATATATAAACACTCTTTGAGATATGTCAGAAGCATTCAAAAGCTGGCTGTGTCCTCATAAACAACGAGCATTAGTATGCATTAGAGGTGGGTCTCCCAGTAATGGCCCAGCAGCATAAAAGACCAGTGAACTGCAGGAGTCGACCAAAGAAAAAAAGTACTATCAAAATAAAATTTGAAGGATGACCTTGGCCATGAAATGTGTTATTCCTCTTAACCGCATGGGTAACATGTTCGGAAAGCTCCCAGCCCCGGGGAAGTACTTTCTGTTGCTGGATAGGAATCGTATTACGATGTGTGACGACCTGATGACGTCACGCAGACACGAACAGGCCTTACTCTGTGGGTGGCTTCGGTAAGAACCCATTTTTAGTAATTAAGTGGAAGTATATGTTCAATCGTGCAGCAGGTAACACCATAGATTTTATATCCAGGATAAAATCACCTTCAGAGATTATGTAATTGTACGCAGCACAATATTGACATACTCATTTTTAACATTTGGTAAACATTAGGAGTTTTTATTTTTTCTAAGAAGAAGAATGAAAGATACATTGTAGAAAGGAATAGAAAATACTATAAACGCAACCAAAACATGAAACATGGATTGTCTCTTTTACAAATATCAATCGTGAAAGATCTCGACGAACGTTCCATACTCATTAATCATCAAAAGTGGTTTATATGATGATATATATATATATATATATATATATATATATATAGTTTTCATAGATATGTGATGATATTGCAAATTAACATGTAGGTCCTGGTTTTAAGATAGAGTTATAATGTTGGTACGTGCTATAAGATAATAATTTTGAGTAATATTTTGTTTATTTTCTTGTTGAACTAATGGAAATCAATTTACCAATGAATACATGGATTAACGTTTCGTAAGTAATTACTGCCATCTGACATTGCCGTCTGTAATATTTATCTGCAAATCACGCCTTACCAGTGGCGGACAGAAAAAAAAACTGTTTTCGGGAGACTCGATGAAAAATGTATAGCCTCAACTACAGAAGGTCGATTCATGTCCATGGTAACAAAGTTAGAACCCACCTCACCTTAAGAAAAACCATGACGCCACGAGCGGTGGTGCTCCACGTGATACCCCTGTCTTGCAGCAATGGCCCTGCAGCGGAGTTTCCATTGGAGGAGATTGCGTTGAAGAACACATTGGTCCAAACGATCATATTCCTCCTGACAAGCTTTCCAAAGACCCTCAATTGTGCGGGGCCGTCTGCTTCCCAAGGCTCGTTTCAACAACGGAAGCCCACAAAAATCCATGGAAGAGGCATCGGGGGATTTCACAGGGATGTATGTAAAGGGGATTGCATGAATTTCCGTTTCACGTGCCATCCGATCAATGTATGCCTGCGTGGACTTTGCCGTGACTGGAAGCCTTGTCCTGGTGGATGACAACACGAGATGTGTCGCTGCCATAGAGAGATGGAATATCATGTCTGTAAAGTGGCTCCAAAATATACGTCTGGTAATAGGCTGCATTTATTTTAGGCTTTTTTTCCACTCTGCGCAGTGGAAGTTTGCCGTTATGGCAGTAACCACCAACAACCATGAATCCGCGTGGAAAACTTTCAGCACATTCACGTACCCACTCAGATCGACCTCTTGCATCACGTGGACGATAGTAGATGGCCTTTTTTTTTTTTACCACATCCCGACAGATAAACTCATGCTTCATCCAGGGACACCACATACTTCCAGCGGTCCCCTGCCAGATGGCGTTCGTAGATCTTCCGACTGTTTGTCTTCCTCTCTTGGACATTTGAGGCACGCAACTTATGAACTTGAGCCTTGTGCTTCCGCACAAGTTGTAAATCTTGGGCTATGATGCAATTTACAGTTGCAGGGAAACATTGCACTGCCTGTGCAATCACTCTTTGCGTTGCAGGGTTTTGACATCGCACCAAGGATCTCACTTTCCGCACAACATCGGAGGAACGCTCGGGCTTCCGATATGTCCGAGGCGCACTTTGACTGGTTTCAGCAACAGGTACGGTGCAAGCTTTATGGCGATTCAACACTGCATTGATGCCCTTTTTTGACACATGGAATGCTTTCATGTGGCACTGTTTAATTATCTGGCTATAACTATAACCAACGTCGGAAAAGGCACAGATGTACCCCTCCCAAAAGACTGGAATTTTTGGTGCCATATAAACACTCACTCACACACCAACCATCGATTTTGCAAGTCAACACACACTACTTTCGTCCTACTGGCTCTGGCTGCTCTGTGCTATGCCTACGTGCTGCTCCTTGGTGATCGAAATCGTTACCATCAACGTGAAACAACCTTCTGTATACTTCCGCCAACCTCCTTGGCAGAGTGGTTATCACAGGGCGCTTGTTCGAACTTGTGCTTGTTCGAACGAATTCCAGCCTGGACATGGGTGTTTCTTGTCAGTGTCCCTTCATCATTGTCATCATATCACCACTCATCCTCATCTTCGCGATTACCGAAAAAGTGGCAGAGAACAATAAACTATACTGCCAAGGAAACACAATAAAGAATTAGCAATTATATGTATGTAATACTTAAATATGCACGTACACGTGCTATAAAAGACTCGAGTGAGTTTAATATGTTTTAAAATGAGCATCTATTTCTACGAAGGTAGTGTTTGCTGCTACAACTGTTTCAAGCATTCCCATTGGCTGGTAGCCTTTTGGGATAGTAAATAATCTGTGGTGGATAGGTTTGCCTGGTTGGGTTTGGTTCTCTAAGAAGAAGAAGAAGACGAAAAATGGTTGTAGCAGCAATACTTATCTTCTACGAAAATACTGCCAACTAGCACATCAAAAGTCTGAAAGCTGGAAAATAATCTTAATTGATATGTTCCGAATGCAAAAAATGATATAACAAATCAGGGATGAATACATGTAGAACGTTTGAACCTTTCTCGTCATTATGGAAGGACCTGTATATAGCATAGACCACAAAACTCGCACACTCTGTATGTGCTGATTAGATATTCCGTTTACTCTGCATCGAAAAGATTTCCGTAAGGATGTACGAAAGGACATTTCTATCACCACCGCCATGGAAAAGAGTGAGTAGCCTGTGGAAATTTCCTTTTCTTTGATTTTCCAGGCTAGATGTGACTAGTGGCGCCATAAGGATCGTGATTTAGACGTGGAATCGAGTAAACACGTTCGGATTCAGCTTTTAATTACAGTTTAATTGCTACGTTGCTCTTGTGTAACAAGGAAAAGGCAGAAATTACGGAGAAAAAAAAGAAGACGCTTTTGTAGAGGCACGAGGTAGGGGGATCGTTTCTAAGACTTAACAAGCTTGAGCTATATTTCTCGCTTCAAGCTATTCGTCTCCTTCGGTGTTCGTAAAGAAAATCTTTACTTTTCTTCAAAAGAGCAGGGGGAAGCTGATTTCAAATGGATAACGTGCATTCGATTAACTCGGGTTGTTATTTTGAGGCAATAATTTCTCGGCAATTTTAACGGGTTTTGAGCTGTTGATGGTTATTGATATGACCTTCCGGGAGATTGTTATGTTGTCTCTTCACGCTCTGGTTATTGATCGCTCTTCGCTTTTGCTTTTCTTGGAATTCTGTTATTGTACCAGTTTACGCTTGGTTTTCCTGACAGTCCAAGTTGAAAGGCAGATAACTAATTGTATACACTGTTTAAGCTGTCGAGTGCTTGACTCTTCCACAAGTAGACTCGATGATAAGCTAACTATGACCTCGTGTTTGAAGTAGCTTGTGTCGTTAACGTTCCTCTCGATGCAAATGTAACAGTTTTGAGAAAAAGAAAATGCTCATTTTCTATCATGCACCGGAGGCAATTGACCTTTTTTATGTAGAAGTTCGCACATGGCACTTACAAGGTCGTTACTCCTGGGTTCGAATACCGGACATGTCACGAATCGGTTTCCACCCTGCTTATTGTCACTGTGTTCGTTGTTTGCCGTGACTTTTCCACCTGCTTATCTTAATTTAGGGCATGAGAATGGATTGTGAACCGTTGTAGCCTATGTGAAGACAGACAGGGTGGAGGAAGCGGGGTAAAGACATATGAATGCTTCGAACCCATGTTCTAAAGCCACGAAAGCGATTTGACTCTCGTCTAACCAACACTTTTATCCTTGTAGAAGTATACAGGGTTGTCCATTGATACTTAGCACTGCTATACAGGGTGTTTCCGTGATCTTGAATGAAACCGGCAGGGTGGATGGAGACTGACCCAAGTATCAATGTGAGATAACCTGGGTCAGTCTCCATCCACCCTGCCAGTTTGATTCACTTTCTGGGACTCAGTCAGCCTCCAATAAATTGATTCTGGCGGGGAGGCGGCCGGAGCATGTTTCATATCTCACCACCTCCACAAACGGCCGATATTGTGAATGTGTGGAGCCGTAACTCCACATATCCCATATGTCTTCAAGGTACGTTTCAGAAACAAGAAAATGAAAAGTAAACAAGTGTGACGTCATCTAGCAGATAAATGTGACCATATTTGTTGATTCCATCTTACTGGTTCCCATTGGTTAATATATTTTGGGGCCCTCCGTGGCTGAGTGGGTAGCGTAACGTGCTACGAAACCGAAGTTTCCAGCTTCCAACCCCTGGGTAAGTCACGGGTGTGTTCTCGTGTTTGTCCCATCAACTATTTCATCAATTCACTTTTCATCCTCATCGTCGCGATTAACCCAAGACCTGAGTAAACTATATAATATAGGGATTGTGCCGATGCGAAATAAGTATCGGTCTCGTCTCTAAATTTGGGACGAGACGAGACCGAGACTTAGTGTTAGGGTCTCTTTAGAGACTTCTGGTGTGATATTTGAAAACTATTTATGTATCTAAATAAAATTCACTTGTGCGCATATATTGCAATTGTGCTTTTATCAGTCGCCATGGTGACCGGGTTTGAGTTCGATTTTTAAGTCCAGTTTATCACAGAAAGGTTAATCGGGACTGGACCTACAGTGTAAAGTGGGATCCGAACCACTATGTGCCTCCACCGGGTATCGAACCCGGGACCCCTTGACTACAAAGCAACGAAGCTGTCACGCCATTAGGCATGCCATGATGACAAAGAACACCACTAGCCACTTTCTTTCTGCTTCAGACAATTTGCGACAATTTACAATTGCTTTTATTTGGAAAGAAAAAATACTCTTGTATATAGTGTACGATCTGTGTGCGACCGGCCTAATGGTGTAAAAATATAGAGCGATCACAAATAAAAGTACCTTCGGCCTTCTTCCCTTCCATTCGTTCAACTCGGGGCAGCGTCCGAATCGGCAGCAGATGTCACCTAGAGCACCGTTCCATCCGGGGACTCAGCCAACCTCCGTTGTCCGAATTTGAGGCAGACGTGAAGTCGGAGCGGAGAGCAGAGAGGCGCGACAGATGCACGCTTGAACTCGCTGTGGCAGCCATATTCCAGCTTTCACTTTGTACAGACATTTACTGATTAGACGATGTAAAACTCAGTGATACTTTAACATTTTATCGATAATACTGAATGTAGAAAAATTGTAAATGAAGAAATAGCATGTTACATTTTTAATATGAGTAGTAAATAGGTGGAAATCATTGTGATGTTTGTTTGGCGTCTGCCTTCTACTTCCGTACGGTGCGCGAAGTTCGGGCTGACACCTGGCGGGAAAAGTGACAACCGTACTACAAGGGGACATGTAGATTCGGACGACTTGGACATGACTTCGACGGCACGCGAGAACAACGGGAGAGAACGGGACGGAGCGCTTGCCAATCCGGACACGGCCCCGGTCATAAGCAACCCACTCTACCCCTCCTCTACATGCGCGAGTACGATGCACAGGACATGGTTCTGCGCACGTTATTTTGCCTGTGGTCCAACTATAGAAGAGACGCTCCAACTGGTGTAGTTCCGACTTATCACTTGTTAGAAACCCAAACTTATTTTTTTCTTAACTTTAAGGGGTGGCAAACATGGGCGCCAGCAGGGGGGGCAGAGGGGCACTTGCCCCCTATGAGATTTCTGGAAAGAGTTAATATTATTCTAATGGTGAAATTGTAGAGATATTTTATAACAAAAAGTATTGTTTTGTATGACTTACAGGCCGTAAGTTACATGAACTATTATTATTATTTTTTGAAATAGGGTTACATTTAAGCTTACAGTCTATTTCATACTGAACTATAAAAAAACAGCTTTATGTCCTACATAATATTGTGTGTGTGTGTGTGTGTGTGTATATATGTATGTATGTGTATATATATATATATATATATATATATATATATACAGAATATGGAAATTACAAATGTATGTAATTTTAAAAATATATAAGTAGTAGTAATAATAATAATAATAATAATAATAAATATAAAACAGTAATAATAGCAATAATAATAACTAATAATAATAAAAGTTTCTGTGACTCTGCCCCCCCCCTAAGAATAATCCTGCGGGTGCCCTTGGTGGCAAATGTCCCCCTTTGCTATCCCAAAGTTCTATCTCACGTGAAATTGGTAATTAAAAGCTAACGATGATCACATATTCAAGGACATGTGCGAATTTGTGGATAATGAGATGGAGAAGTGATTGACTAAGGAAGGAGCTTAGCTAAATGAGCGGACATAAAGTTGCCAATTACTCACTCGTAAAAAGATATGGAAGGTGATGGAACACGTCCTTCAGAGGTTACACACTGTACTCTCGCTCACAACGCAATCATTGTTGTCATACGATAGTTTGGGGGCGGGTCATTAAAATATTTCGCAAGTCACAGGATACTCAATGCAAATTGCATTGCAACAAACCACTGACCTTTGCAAAAACCCCTTCCTTCCAACCTTAGAGGTTGCAACCCAGAGAAGACGACGGAAAACCGAAAATTTGTCCCCTCACTCTCGCAAACTGAGGCCAGGTCCAAGAATTTTGAATAAGTTCAATTCCGGTCCAGGAGAGAAAATCAGCAAGCGTAAATCGGTTATGTACCCTAAATAACCTTTTCAATTCGGTCCAGGAACCTTTTTTCTGAATGGATTTAAATTCGGTCCAGGAACCTTTTTCCAAATGAATTTAAATTCGGTCCAGGAACCTTTTTTCTGAATGAATGCAAATAAGGTCCAGGAACCATTTTCCAGAATGAATTTCAATTCGGTCCAGGAACCTTTTTTTTCTGAATGAATTCAAATTCGGTCCAGGAACCTTTTTTCCTGAATGAATTTAAATTCGGTCCAGGAACTTTTTTTCTGAATGAATTTAAATTCGGCCCAGGAACCTTTTTTCTGAATGAATTTAAATTCGGTCCAGGAACCTTTTTTTCTGAATGAATTTAAATTCGGTCCAGGAACCTTTTTTCCTGAATGAATTTAAATTCGGTCCAGGAACCTTTTTTCTGAATGAATTTAAATTCGGTCCAGGAACATTTCTTCCGGAACAATTTAAATTCGGTCCAGGAACCTTTTTTCCCGATCAATTCAGATACGGTCCAGGAACCTTTTTCCAGAATGAATTTAAATTCGGTCCAGGAACCTTTTTTTCTGAATGAATTTAAATTAGGTCCAGGAACCTTTTTCCAGATGAATTTAAATTCGGTCCAGGAACATTTCTTCCGGAACAATTTGAATTCGGTCCAGGAACCTTTTTTCCGGAACAATTTAAATTCGGTCCAGGAACCTTTTTTCAAGATCAATTCAAATACGGTCCAGGAACATTTTTCCAGAATGAATTTAAATTCGGTCCAGGAACCTTTTTTCCGGAAGAATTTAAATTCGGTCCAGGAACCTTTTTTCCCGCATCAATTTAAATACGGTCCAGGAACCTTTTTCAGGAACAATTAAAATACGTTCCAGGAACCTTTCTTCAATGAAGCATGGTTCATCTGATGAAGCCTAAGCACTGGCAACACTGTGCACACGGAAAATGATATGGATCAAATGTGAATGAATGAATGTTTTGGCTGATAGCAAATATGAGGATGAGCGGGAACAAGATGAAAGAGATGAAGGGATAATCACAAACACATATGAACAGGACAGGGGATTATACTGTCTGTGAGTCCAGACGACAGAGCCTCGTTAGTCTGCAAAATGCAGTCCAGGGTGTACTACGTGGAAGAGAAGTTGACATTTGGGTTTCTTGAAAACGGTCACCCACCCTATGAATCAATTTTATTTCAAGCGCTTCAAATAAATCAAGATTGATTGAACTGTGCGTTGGTTTCTTGGTTCGTCGATTGTTGAAACTTCTGTCCCGGTGCATTTTAATTCATCAAGGGAAAATTAAGTGTTATCCCTAACTTACCGAGTTACCTGAAGGGTAACATTTTATTATCACTAAAATTCACGAAATCATTTCGTTATTGAATCACTGCTTCCTTTGTTGTTTATATAGTTGCAGCTATATAATAATTACAAAAATTACCATCATTAATAAATAACAAGAACCAATTATTGCAGGAGTGTCACACATTTTATCATTCACTAAACCTTAAAAAATGTATATATATACTTTGCATTAATGCTTTTTTATATACAGGGTGCTCGGAAATTCCCCTTACAAACTTCTAGGGCAAGTAGAGGGGACTGAGTAGACAATATTTGGAACAGGAACCCATGTCCGGAAACGTACAGTTTCCGTGCTACAACCATGACAATGTGTCGGATGTGCCTGTGTTGGTATGCAATCGGGTAGGCAGTACATGACGTCAGAAGATCACCTGATGACCTAAAGTGTAATCATTTATTGCAACCATGTCAAATGAGGTGTTACATAAGGTACAGAAGTGAATGACGTGTGACTCAGTCCATAATACAAACAAATTTATTTGGTAACAATGCCAAGGGAACAAAAAAGAAACGTACTACTGTATTCAATGATCAACACCTGTGTCGACAGTGGAACGCAACAATTTGTATACGTCACGTGCCATCAGGTGATCTTCTGACGTCATGTACTGCCTACCCGGTTGCATACCAACACAGGCACATCCGACACATTGTCATGGTTGTAGCACGGAAACTGTACGTTTCCGGACATGGGTTCCTATTCCAAATATTGTCTACTCAGTCCCATCTACTTGCCCTAGAAGTTTGTAAGGGGAATTTCCGAGCACCCTGTATAGGTGCAGTAAACATAATAATTCCAGAAATTATCATCATTACTAACCAATTGTACACTGTCACTGGCAGAAGTGTTATGTTGGAACACACATGTCCAGGGGGAGGGGTTTGATTGGCCCCACCATGTGAATTTTGCCTGCAAGTCAATGTATTCATTCCAAGCCGGCAGTGTACGTTACCTTATAATTTTCCTTTCGGAACACACTATGTAACAATGTAATATCTTTTCAATTTGTTATAAAAATGTTCACAGTCTAGAAATTGGAAAGAGAGAGAGAGAGGGGGGCCTGACAGCCCCCCCTTCCGTCACCAAGAGAGTGGTTTACCACCCTTGACCCCACAGTAATTCTCTAACGAGTGTCAGATCCCTGATCTGGGCATGTTACAGTTGACAATCTTATTTTTATAATTCCTTAAGTGGCCCCAATCACTTTACTGTTGCTAACAAAACATACTTGTCAAAGCACAGACTACTTCACAGAAACGACAATTATCGACAGTTTAAAAATAACGTGATTCCAATTTATATTTCACATAATATGGTCAATATTAAAGGTTAACAAGTCATGACACGCAAGCGCTGCTGTTTGATAATTGAAAACCTGTGCTTTTTTTCAGAGGTATCATTTTCCTCAGCACTTCCGTCTTATACCTTCCACTTCCACCCGCTGTAAATTCGTGACCAAGTGATTGTTGGAGGGGAGCGTTCAGTCCAAGCCATAAAAGTGTAATCTTTGTTGTCAGAAAGCATTCAACCCAGCTGGAAGAATATTTAAATACCAAAAAAGACCACGATGACATGCGATGTAACTTTCAACGTCCATTGTGTGAAAGGGTCATAAAACGCCCAAAGCGATAACAGAGAAACACTGCACTCTTGTGTCGTTCTTCAAGAAAGCAGTTATTTTTTTCATTCAGAAATTAGTAATTAGAGACCATGCCTGTAAAGCAAAAACCATGTAATTTTTTCATTTGTCAGCTCAAGTGCGATGGTTTTTATAACGTCTCCGGAACGGCTTGGAAGGTGTAACAACTTGACCATGATCTCAGATGGTGAACGACAGAAGGACACGTTTGTATTGCAGTCTTTCTACGCATTGCTCTGTGACGAACGAATTCCAGTAAGTGTTTACTTCAGAAACTTTCTATGTTAGTCTCGAGGATAGGTAGTGGTCTAATGTGAGACAGAAACAGCTGTCAAGTTTTCCTATTTACCTCCTTGTCCCACGCCCGCACCCCATATTCTGTGCTTCATTGATTTATTCCCTATTCAGTACTTCCCAACTCAGGAACTATAAGAATTTCAATGAAAACAGTGTAATTTCAGGAACTGTTCTATATCAGTTGCATATCTCAATGAAATGTGTTTCCAACTAATTGCCTCAGGGGAGGATGAATTGGCGTTTGAAATACAGTAAAACCTCGTTAATCCGGACTCCGATAAGCCGGACTTCGCTTAATCCGGACAGGCAAAAAAAGCAGAATGCAAGGTTTTAAATGTGGCTAGATGTCAACAAGAGAACTTCCTAAAGAAAAGGCAATCAACCACTGATGAAATTCTGTTTCCCGCAGACTTTGTACTGTACTGTATAGTGTATTTAGGCCTATGCTCTTTAAATACACCATAATAAACGGGTTTTGTTGATATAAACGGAGTTTTAATACACTTTCTACTGTTCTTTTAGGTTATTTCAGTTAATCCGGACTTTCGTTACACCGGTCAACTTATCCCCCCTTAAGTCCGGATTAACGAGGTTTTACTGTAGTTGACAATATGAACACGTATGTAACTGCTAACCTAACCTACAAGCATAAGCTCTGCAATAAACTCAAAATATATTAGAGGAAAGCAGAAACTCCCCGTAAAGCACAGCACTTTTTCTGCAAATAGATGTATGTACGTAGTATGTCAGGGTAACGTGCAGTAACGATAAGAACTTCTAAAAAAACGGTCCCTCCCTCTCCCCCTTCCCTCCCGAGGCGGCGGTTCCTGAGTTGGAAACAATCCACTTCAAGCATTCCACGCAAAAATGTCGGTTCCTGAATTGGAAATTTTCGTCGAAGTTCCTGAATTGGGAATTTGCTTGCGACAAGGTACGTGCTTATTTCAATTGTAATTGTAACTGTAATTGTGAAAAGTGGAAACATTACAAAACAAGCTGTTTCTGTTACGGACTCCCTCTAACGCAATTTGCCGAGACCTGTTGCATGAAGGGCCCGCTGAGCGGCCGGCGCTCTGGCGGTAAACGACTGAAATAACCTCCCTGTATAATATATTATGAAAATGTCCTATCTGCCTTTTCTGCTGTGCTAAATCTATTTTACGGGAATGACTGTAGCCCACGGTCGTACATTCAATGGGTCACCACTAATATAATTCCAACACTAAAGATGAACAACATTCAAAAAGGTAGAAATCTTGCAAATTATATTAAATTCTTCATGAATGTTAAAAATTATATAATATTAAACAAAAACATATTGCTTTCATTACTGTTGAATTTCTTAAGACTTTTTTACTACTGTTCAAGACTTACAGAAAAAAGTTTTATATACGTATTGCAAGGATACTATCAATATCCTAGTAAACCAACAACTTGCGAATTGTAATTTGGAAATATCTCTCGATACTTTTGTAGTTGCTCAACTAGTTATTGTAAAGTAAGATTCATTTGGGTTTCAAATACCAAACCTGAATTCGGGCATTATCAAACTTGCGTAAACTATGCGTGTGCTATTCTTGCGTAAACGCCACATGCAATTCACTATCATTCACAGCCCCTCCTTTATCCGGTCCTCTCAAATTCAAATCAACAATTGTTTCGAGAGCGATATACCCCCCTTCCCTCGCTCGGTAAACTATTCTTTCGCACAATTTAGTGAAACGACCTCCATACGCAACACGTTGATCCGCGAACGCATGGGTGCGTGCGTGTGCTAGATCCACAACTTCAAATGGATGGTGGGAGGACGGTGATACGTTGAAAAAAAAAAGAAGAAAAAAGGATCTGAAATTTCCCTTTCGTACCCGCAAACCTACATGCCCTTGAATTGTGACGTAATGGCGACAGTGACAGTGACCCACACACAGAGAGAGTAAAAGGTAGGAATACTTTCACTAGTCTGTCATCCGCGACGTGCTGTGCACGACAAAACACCAGAACAGCGATTGCACGCAAGGAAATATAACTTGTCCGGCAGGAGTTGCTTTTCTACGCTTCGCAGTTCACTTGTCTTTTTTTTTGTGCTGAACGCGAACCCTGTCGGTATGGCATGAAATGTGCGATGGGAGATGACTATCACATCGCACCCTTTTCGGTTTATATGTGCTTGTGCAGTGCGATGCATAAGTATTGCGAGGGAAATTGTCATTCATACTTAACTCTTACAGTAAATGATTTCGAGAGTTATAGCAATTCTATATTGCTCAAAATTAAAAATACTTTCCTTCGGAAAGTTGGAAACCAAATTTCTTCCTATATAGGCTATATTTCTTCTCTCCCCAGCCAGGGAGGGACCAGAACAAAAAAATACAAAAAATAACAAATAAGCCCTGTATCCCTTCGACTGGACACTGCCCATCGTCGCTGAACTAATTTAAAAAACATATAACAAAAACTAAAAAATCCAAAAAACATCTAAAAAATGCTGTTCCCACAACTTGGTCAAAACAACGCCGAACAATCTCATTGGGCCAAAAAAACACATAATCCACCAAAACCTACAGTTTTGGAAAATAATTTAAAAAAAACAACAATACATAACAAAACTTAAAATAAAAAATACACCAATAACTTACACAATAAAATATATGCATAAAAATTCAAACCCAAAACAATATTGTACTATAAATATACAATCGTATATTGCAATAAATATCAATTGGAGATACATTTTGGTTTACATATAACAAATGTATCCTTTTTATAACAAATATATCCTTTTCATATAAATATACTAAATTTAGTTGTTCATTAATTAAATGTAATAAAAATCTCTATTTGTTTCCCTTATCTACAAAATTAAAAAATTAAATATCTAATCATTGATAACTGCAACAAATAAACAAAACCAAATAACATTAAATCAAGCTCTTGGCTCACAAATTCCCCTAGCTTCCCTGGCCAAATCCTAAAACAAACCGTTACTAAACCACCAAATCTATTGTAGAGTAACAGCTAGCATTGGTCAGAGTTCTTTCACGAGCATTGTCTGTATTCGTCCGCTATCATTACCACCGTACTGTTGCTCTCACTGTCCGAAATGTTTTTTTTTTTTTTGTTTTTTTGTTTTTTTTCTTTTGGAGGTATGTAGCGCATTGGTGATTTCATTTTAGACGCATAATTGTTTGATTTGCTTTATTTTACTTCACTTCTTCTGCCACTTTTGGCTAATTTCCGAAGATGGGGATGAGTGATGATTATGATGAAATTGATGAATGGACATTCACAAACATCCATGCCCAGGCCGGGATTCGAACCCGGGTGCGATGTTCTAACCACTCCGCCACGCATTGTTTTTGGATGTGGAAATTTTTACGTATGTTACCAGTCACTAAACTAAATATATACCCTGAGGTGTTAAGTATGTTACAACATTGATACTAACTAGGTTAGACCATAAATCTTATGATAATATTTGCACATAATTTAAAAACAGTATATTTACTTTCTAAGAAAACTCATACAGAGCTATCGAACTGGTAACACCGACGAAATTTCTATTGCCAAGTTGAAATTTAACGTCATCTAACTTAGCTAGAAGTTTCTTGTGAGCCCTTAAATAAAGGGTCTGTAATGATCTTCAATTAGGCAAAACGTTAACGAACAAAACAACATTTATTTTAAATTATAACTTCATGTTATATAAACTACATGAAATACATTCAACAAAGACAAAAGACAATCTCTCTCCAACTCGACTTGTTCACAGTATCTCTTCTACAAGCTTTTATCTTTTTCTTAACTTCTATCAATTCTCCCCCTCTAACAAAAAAAAATCATTCATAGGTCTTGTTACGAAAGGTAAGTTGTAGTCTATCGGGCTCCTTCTTGGATCTAGAAGATCTTCGAAATTCTCTGTTTTCTATGTTCCTCGCTTCTGCAGGTACAACTACCTCTGGTTCCCCATGTACTGGTGCTGCCTCTGTATACCTTGGAAACGTCCAAAAGTCATCCAACTCCTCTTCTTTCTTCTCAACCTCCAATCTCTGACCTTTATAGTTGTTCTTAAGCTTTCCCACTTGATGTCTGTGCACTCTTTTTGTAAATCCATTTCTAAGTTTCACTACTAAAAGTCTTGCTCCTACTCTCTTAATCACCTGAGCTTTTATAAACTTAGGCACTAAGGATGGAAAATTTTTTACCCAAACTATCTCTCCTGATCTTGGCATCCAAGATTCTGCCTCATATTTATTATTTTCTACCTTTTCATCTATTTGGCAATTTGGTAAGTTGAATATACTTCTCGGCTGATAGCTCATAATTCTTTCTGCTGGAGACATTCCTAATCGTTGCCACTTCGAAAATCTTAGATAGTATAAGATACTATCTATAATTTTTGTCCAGTCAATTCTACGTCCCTCATTTCTACTTTGAAAATATTTCTTTCTTAATAACCCTTTAACTGTCTGCACCCACCTTTCCGCTAAACCATTACTTTCCGGATTCCAAGGCGGTGAATGTACCAATCTTATTCCATGCTTTTCACAAAATTTCTCAAATTGATTACTCCTGAAAGGCGGTCCATTATCTGACACAATAACAGAAGGATAACCAAATATCTGGAAATTTCTGTTTAAACATTCTATAGTTTCTTCTCCATTTGTCGATCGCACCTGCCATATTTCTGTCCATCTAGAGCAACTATCAATGAATAGCAAAAATTTCCTTCCTCCGTATTCAAAAAAATCAACATGTATTCTTTCAAAAGGAATATCTGTTTGTTTCCATCCGACATATTTGTTTTTCGATGTACTTCTTTGAAAACTATTGCATTCTACACATTGATTTCCCAACCTTTCAAGATCCTCGTCTATTAAAGGCCACCAGTAGAATTCTCTAGCCATCATCTTCATTTTAGGTGTACCTACATGTTCTGCATGTAACAGCTTCAACACTGTTTCCCTGCATTCTTTAGGAATTATTATACGTCTTCCCCACATAAGGCATCCTTTATTAATTGTTATTTCATTCTTCCTTCTGTAATAATGTAAGACAACAGTATTTTGAAACTCTTTTGGAAGTGAATTAGGCCACCCAACATCAACCCATTGTATAACTTTTTGTAAAATGTCATCTTCTTTCGTCTTCTTTACTATGTTATCTAACAATAGAGGTTCAATTTCAAAGGTGTCAATATAATTTAAAGATTCCTCAGCATCCCCTGTGTCTTCCTCTATTGGCAATCTAGATAAAAAATCTGCTACATCTACACGTTTTGTGTAAACAATTGTGTATGAGTATTGTGATAATAACAAGGCCCATCTCTGCAAACGTGAACAAGCTAATGATGGAATTGCTGCTGCTTCTCCAAAAATGTATTTTACAGGTAGAGAAACACTATAAACTATGAAATGTTTTCCATAAAGATATTTATGAAATTTCTTAATGCCCGTCACTAAAGCTAACGCTTCCCTTTCAAATTGGCTATAATTTCTCTCTGAAGGCGCTAGTGTCGCCGAAGTGCAGGCAATTGTTTTCAATTCACCCTCAATCTTATTACACAACTGAGCCCCAACTCCTACACCACTTCCATCTACAATCAATACAATATCTTGATCTGGATTGTATGGAGTTAATATCTCAGCTTTTCGCAATGCTTCTTTGGATTCAAGAAATTCCGCTTTATGCCGATCTGTCCACGAGCACACTGCTCCTTTCTTTAGCAATTCATAAAGATGTGTTATCTTCATAGCGAACTTTGGCATGCTCCTATGATAAAATGAAATCATTCCTAAATAGGACTTCAATTCTTTAACTTTTGTTGGCTCTGGACAATTCAATATTGCTGTCTTATTCTTGATTAAAGGTTGAAAACCATTACTAGATATCCTGTAACCTAAATAGTCTAAATTTTTTTTGAAGAACTGACATTTATCGAGATTAACTTTTATATTGTAATATGTCAATCTATCCAAAACTAGTTTTGTGTTCTTGAAACATTCTTCTTCTCCACGGCCTGTTATAATTAAATCATCCAGGTAGCATTTGGCAAATGTATAATCTAACAGTACTTGATCCATTGTTCTTTGGAAAATCTGTGCACTGCAGCTTAAACCCATTGGTAACCTGTTGTAAGTGAACAATCCCCATTTAGTATTGAGCACCAATAACTTTTTAGCACTCTCATCGAGTAATGCTTTGGTCAGGTCCAACACTACATATGTGTCTGCATTCACTAAAGAATTAAGTAAATCATCCACTCGTGGCAAAGGATAAGTTACTTTTTCTACCACTTTATTGACAGTTACCTTAAAATCAGAACACAGCCGTAGCTCACCATTAGTTTTCTTTACTACCACTAAAGGTGTACCCCAATCAGAATACTGAATAGGTGACAAAACTCCCAATTGAACTAAATTATCCAATTCAGCCTTTACTTTCGGTTGTAAACTGTATGGAACTTCGTATGCTTTCTTGAATATTGGAACTGCTCCCTCCTTGATTGGTATTGTAGCTTTAAATTGCTTAATAGGCTCACAAATATTACCAGAAAAAACTTCTTTGTACTTATTTATTAAGTATTCAACTTTCTGATTAGTAAAACTTGGTTGTTTAGATACTGTTAACACACAACTGTCCCTAGGAATCGTTAACTGAAACCACGATTTCCATTCTGGCCATAATTTATCCAACCAGGTCCTTCCTAAAATAGGTGTTTTCAATTTATTTCGGGAAATGTACAAGGGCATTTTTAATCCTCCATTTTCTAACTGCACATCCAGCATAACTCTCCCTACTATTGGTAGTGGTCTCCCATCTGCATTCCGTAAAGTGAGAACACTCTTTATAACTGGAATGTTCCTAAAATTCGTTGTATGGAATTCCTCATCCCAAACAGATACTGCTGCACCCGTATCCACTTCGAATTGGACCTGTTTGCCATTGCACATCAACCTAACTAAACAATTATCAGCTTCACTTCCAGAGCTACTCATTTCAACATCCGATTTTTGTACATATAATTGATTCTTATGTACATTATTCTCATGTGAAGGTTCACTTGAATTCTCATTAAGACTCATTAAGTCTAACCTATTTTTCTTATTACCGTACACAGGTTGTTTAACTTCCACATGTACGCCGTTTAACAACAAAGGCTTCATAGATGTATCAACATCATGTCTCACCTTAGTTGAAGCTTCGTTCCTAATAACATTGCTATTTTTATTCTTACAGCACTGCTGAAAATGACCTTTTAATCCACATTTAAAACAATGTACATTCCAAGCCGGACATTTGTACTTTTCGTGTACATTATTACACCTGGAACATTTAAAAGCACCTTTGTTACTTTGCTGACTAACTGTTCTATCTTTTTGTAGATGATGTACATTACTGGATACAATCTTATCTTTTTGATAAAACAACCTCACATCTTGTTCTACCATTTCCATGGTTGATGATAAGGATACAGCTTTTTCAAAATCAAGCTCTGGTTCAGCTAATAATTTCTTTCTTGTTACTTCACTACGTATGCCAAAAACTAATTGGTCTCTCATCATTTCATTAAGAAACGTACCAAATGAACAATTAGCTGCTTGATGCTTCAAACATATTATAAATTCAGATAACGTTTGCCCTTCCTCTTGTCTCAACAAATGAAACTTATACCTTTCAGCTATGACATTTCTTTTAGGCTTAAAATGAGTTAGCAACAAAGTACATAATTCTTCATATGTCTTGTGTGGAACTTTTGCTGGTGCTACTAAATCACTTAGTATATCGTACACTCTTCCGCCAGCTACGGAAATTAATGTACAAACTCTTTTATCTGCTGCAATATTATTTGCCAAACAGAATTGGTCAAACCTTTCAATGTATGTTTGAATATTGCCACGTTCCACATCGAACTGTTCAAAAAACTGTACATGATTACTAACCTCCATTATTCATAGCTTCTTATTCATAATAAGACTAATCTTCTTATACACATTATTCTTGTTACCTTCATTCCATTTTTATCCCATCCTCGTCGCCAATTGTAATGATCTTCAATTAGGCAAAACGTTAACGAACAAAACAACATTTATTTTAAATTATAACTTCATGTTATATAAACTACATGAAATACATTCAACAAAGACAAAAGACAATCTCTCTCCAACTCGACTTGTTCACAGTATCTCTTCTACAAGCTTTTATCTTTTTCTTAACTTCTATCAGGGTCTACCAATTTGAACGTCAGAACTTTGAAAGAGTGTTGTGGCAACACTGACTGGAATGACGAGATGGAATTGTAACATCTGTGTGCAGTAGTCTGTGGCAAGTTATCATGGAGAGATACACAATGCAACAACGCATAGAAATTATTCAAATTTATTATCAAAATTCGTGTTCAGTTCGACAGACGTTTCGTGCATTGAGAGGAATTTATGGTCAACATAATCGACCGACAGTACAAACAGAACAGTAGGATTTGGGCAGATGAAAATCCGCAAGTGATTCTGGACGTACCCCTTCATCCTAAGAAAGTGACTGTGTGGTGTGGGTTTTGGGCCAATATCGTGGACCAACATGGAAATCACGTGACTGCCAATGGGGAGCGATACAGGAATATGGTGGTGCAGGTTTTGTGGCCTAAACTGGCAAATCTTGACATCGACAATGTGTTTTTCCTACAGGACGGTGCAACTTGCTACACAGCTCGCCAAACCATGCTTCAGGAAAAGTTCCCTGGACGAGTTCTGTCCAGAAATGGTGATGTGAACTGGCCACCAAGATCATGTGACCTAACCCCCTGGATTATTTTCTATCGGGTTATGTCAAATCTAAGGTCTATGAGTCTAAGCCACGCACAGTTCGTGACCTGAAACGGAACATCGAACGAACTATTGAAGCTATACCGCTCAATATGTGTGCAGACGTGCTGGAAAATTGGACCTTCAGAATCCATTACACTCACCGAAGCAGAGGACATATGAACGACATATTGTTCAAAACATAATGCCATTGTTTCCTCTTCAAAATAAATAAAATATATATGTCATTATCACTTGTGGTTTTCATTCTATCTAATTTTATAGATCTGACGTTCAAATTGGTAGACCCTATACATGTACAATATCAGCACTATGCCATGAAAACCTTAGTGGAAAACAGCCTTCTGTTGTCTCGGTGAGGTTGGCCAGTTGCATAATGGAGTCCTTTAATCCACAAGGATCCGAGCTCTTCCGCAGGGAAATCTTTCATGTCTGGACCGTTAATGGACAAGAATGATTTTTCAGTCGTATTTTGTTAAGAAATGGTATACGATATAATATGGTCTCAATCTAATTTTCTTTGAGGGGGATAAAAACATTCCTGGTAGGGATAAAAATAATTTTCTTTTGCCGAGGATAATTTTTTTGTAGGATTTTGTAGCCAGCATTTTATTTCGGGAGGGGCGGGGGCTCATCCCTTATCAGCACAGGCGTCACCAGAAATATTTGTAGAGATGGCGCAGGCCACTGATAAAACCTGATTAGTATAAATAATAATGACAGTAATGAATATTACCACCGTTATAATTGTCATTTTATAATAATAACTATTATAAGTTATTAAAAATAATCCAAATTTTTATTATTATTATATAGATGGAGAGACTTTGCTACTTGATCCACCGTATGAGTGAATATCCAACATAAGTATTGCACAATATTTTTCTAACATTTTGTACAGTTAGTGTACTGAAATTCATAGTTATTGTATTTTATTATTAACTTTTACAGATTCCGTTAAAGAAGAGGCTTTAAAAGTTAGGGCCAAATTTTACTCATAAAGTTTATATTGTGTGACCTCTCACAAAGAAAATTACACATTTTGAGAGCTGTGGACCATTTTTTTTCTGTGTATTAAATGGTAGAAAATACAAAATATAGGCAGGTTCCTCTATAATAAACTGTTTTTCTCGAGCTAATGTTTATTCCTGCTGAGGAAGTAAAATTAATTACTACTATACACTATTTAAATTAGATATTTTGTAGGATTTCGGTGGGTGTTCAGCCCCCTTAGCCCTCCTGGCCACGTGCCTGTCACTGGCATACCCCCCTCCGGTTAATTCGCACATTGATTGCTCTGTAAGAAAAGATTCCCCGTTTATTTCAACGTTGGTTACATGAAAGCTGGTAGTTTTAAAGCTTAGAACAGATTACGTGTTTTGCCGGAACATATTTGTATCACAAATGGGCTTATGTGTGCAGCAGTGACGAATCTAGACGTTATAGTTGGGAGGGCGACTTTCAGTCTTGTACCTAACCTCGCCGAGAATCAATTCTAACCTATAATTGCACTGTCAGATGTAAACAATACATATGGTACTGTGAACAAGAGAGAAGCTAACTTTCATGTTCTATAAATTAGAGTATTTTTTTTCCAAAAATAGGGATCCAAGGCTGGAATAGGCGGTCATTATTATATGACGTTATCATAATGCACCTCATTGTTAGGTAAACTGAACGGTCAGATGTCAGGAGTAAAGTAAGTAAACAAGAAAACAAAAATATATTTTGAAAGGTTTTCGGGCTCGATCCCACATTGGAGGTACCACAGTGGTTCGGATCCAAATTTAAACTGTAGGTCCAGTTCCGATTAGCCTATCATGAGCATGAAGTGGACAGAATTCAAACTTTAAAAACTATTTTCGAACCTGTTAAATAAAAGACAGAACATGCGAGTCTTCAAAAATTAGGCATAATATATCCAAAAACAAGGTAGTTGGGAGGGGCAATCGGCCCTATCACCCTCCCCGTGGGTCCGTGCCTGAATATGTGCCACCATACTATAATCACAAGAGAATAATTAATCCGATATATTAAACTGCGAGAATACCAAAACAGTTGGCGCCAAGCGTCCCGGGTTCGAATCCCGCTCGGGCTTGGTTGTTTGTGAATGTCCATTCATCAATTTCATCACTCATCCCCATCTTCGCAAATTAGCCAGGAGGCACAAAACGCGAAGTAAAATAAACTAAATCAACCAAAACAGTTGGTTCCGCGAAGCAAATCTTCGAGCCTGAGTAACACCTGATTTAGTTACTCTTGACCAGTGGCGGCGATTAGTGTGGCAAGGGGGGCAGTTGCCACCACTATGCTAAACCTTATGTATAAAGGGAAAGTAAACTGTCCTTGCCCCCGTCCAGATTTGGGCCCAATCGCCGCCACTGCTCTTGACTGTCACTTTTCCTCTATTTTTTGGAATGGGATTGCACTGAAGTTGGAGTAAACTTTGTTGATGTTTTGCTTCAATTCTTGGCCACGAAGTGAATAAACACGGTGATGGATAACTTGCCTGGTAATATTCAAGCGCTCTACACCTACATAGTGGCTCGAAAGTGCCGGAATTTCATCTCCACTTTGTTTGGTTTCTTAGCATAGATTCAGAGGTTCCCAAACGGCGCCCTTGGTGTTTCAAGATCTTCCCGCGGCGCTCAAGTTAGAATGTAGGCCCATCCAACACTTGCAACGCTCAGTTAGTGTGGTTAGGTTGCTTGACAAATCGTACCTACCCTTGATTCACGCGTAGATCTGGCAACATTGCACTCGGTTGGCATGACGAACGGTGCTGCCATCTGTTATCGAAAAGTTACTGCAAAATTGCCTTTAGTTCCCCCTTAAGTTAAAATATAAACACATATTTCAAATTCAGAAACATTTTATGTGTAAAACGTACTAAATAAGCATATATTTGGAACAATCATATCATTGACTAACAAGCAGGGTGAATTGATTTAAATCACTCTATATAATAAATTTATAGAATAATGTACATAAAGATTTTGTAGATATCAGAAACACTTGGTGAAAGTACATTAATCTCGTAATCACTTAATGGTGATTATTAGGTTCTAAGATAGGAAAATAAAGGAAATACAATATATGTACTGATGGTGTGAAGCTTATTCGAAAGGGAATGTAAACACAGGATTTCTCTTGATTTAAAATTCAATAATTTTGTGGGCAAAAATAGCAAACCTTTTGTGTAGAAAAATATACAAGATACTAATCATGTTAAACAATAAATAGTGTCAATATCATTAAACTGTAAATAAACATGGCAGCTGATATTTTTCAAACTATCATTAAAAAAAATCTCCAAAATTCAGCTACAAAGAAATAAGAATATTTAAGTTAATATTTTAAGTTACATTTATAGAATACATCCAGAATGTTTTATTTTCACTGGAAGAAAAGTTACCGAAATTATTATTAGTTTCATTAACACACTCAACAAACATTTCCATAGAAGTTACAGTATCAGAAACAGATAAATCTATGTTCTTTTATTTGCTTTAATCAAACTGTTCAAATATTTTACAGGGTCGTTTTCTAGAAAAAGCCTTTCTATAAAAAACATATATCTATGTGCATGGTGCCAGAAACCATGCAAGCAATTTTAACCTTTTTGTTAAAAAAAATATTTAAAAGATCAACAATTTTCTTTTTAAATAAAAATAATTATTTTTATCCACCCTGCACAAGTAATTGTCATTTAAATGAAAATATTGGAACATTTAGCGGGGCACACGTTGGGAACTGCTGGATCATAGCAATAAGAGTGAAGTTTTTACATCTGTACGCGGCCATAAACTGCAACCAGAATGTACGATATATGTACGTATTTCCTTCACAGTGTCGCACGTGTTCAACGTGAGATATGCAGCATGCGTCCGTTCACGTCATTGTACTGTTTGTTTTTAAACAGGGAAGAGTAAACAGATGCAAATATTTTGGAACTCCCAAATACCATCTCTCAAGACGGGTTTATTCCGTTTTTTTTTTATTTTTTTAATGGCCTTTGCGATGCTTACTCAAGGTCCTACTAACCCTTAAATTAATCATTGCAAAACGACTCACGAACACCGAACCAGCTTTCTTCCTTCTTACCGGAAGTCATCGGTGGCAAGGTTGTCCCTTCTCCTTGTGGACAGAGCGATTATTTATGGCAGCTAGTAGAAACGGAAGGAATCATGGGCACGGACATATAGGCGTACCGGGCTTAGGCCTCTCCCGAAATTCAGCCAAATGATCTAGAATTAACTATCAATACATTGAGTATATTAGGATTGGGAAAATTCAATGTGCCATCGTATGTTGTGTAAAAATGGAACACAAATATGAACATGGGTAATATCCTTTCGAAAGGATACATACAATGTTCCATAAAATATGTCTTCTGTGTATTGCTTGTAAACATTCAGAGTTTACTGTGAGAGTAATCTGTGTCTATCGTGTTTTTACTTTTTCTTTCTACTCTATCACATTAAAAAGTTCAATGCAGTCGGAATTTGTACTGAATGGAATTTATAATTAAATATTCCTAAAAGAAATGCATGGAACGTATTCAGTGTTGTTTACAAAAAAAAATGTCTTTTCGCGCGGAAAACGTTTGACAAGTTAACTTTCCTGGCATTAAATAAGATTTCTAGGAAATCGCTTCATATCTACGCAAATTACAACCTTGAAATTATTGTGCAAGGGAAGAATTTACTGTAAATACAAAATTGAGGAAGGAACTAGGTCTATATTTTCATCGTCTTTATCTGAAGTTGAAGATAAGACCCATTTGTAAACTTTACAATATCATGTTCTTGTGTAATTAAAAAGAGTTTACTTAAAAGAAAAATGATAAGGAAGCAAATTGTAGTACCAGTCTAAATTATCTGATGTGTTTTTATGCTGTTCGAATTCCAAACTGACAGGCAACAGCTGATAATGAAATGTGATTTGAAGTAACATATTCAACTCATGAAAGTCCTCTAGCTTTTCTGAGAACTAGAACACAAAAAATGCTTACATATCGAGATTCTCGGAAAACATTGTAGAATTCATAGCTTCGGTGGTCGAGAATTAGGTTTTTAAAAAGTTAATAAAAGTGAATGATCATAGTGATGGACAATTTGCCTCGTAATATTTCTGCACCCCCACTCTACTTCTGAATTTCAACATATTTTCATTTAAATAAACCAACCTCATTCGTATTTACATATAAAACGCAGGAATAGTTTGCTATAATATGTCAACATACCAGTTAAACTCCTATATAATTTACTGGAAGAGCTTGAACAAGTAGAAAAAAAAATATAGATCCAGATCTGGCCACAGGCTACTCCGAGCTCAACCAGCTGTGACAGGACAGAAGAAGAAGAAACGCATCAATCTTTTTACAACAAACATTTGCTTCGAATGTCCAGTCGGGTTTGCAGATAAGCGACTGGGTTAGCCTCTGTAGCCTTAATTGCTGGCTTTTTTTTACGTTATGCAAAGGTTTTTTTTCTTCTGCGTCGAACAACTACATTGTCAAGAAGAAGCCACGCATGGCTCGGTACTGGAAATTCCTATAGTCTCCCTTCCCGACATGACACAGAGGAACAATTAGACAAATGGTGAGTCCGTGTAGGTAAAGATAATGTTTTTATCATTATATGGTTAGCAGCGTGAATTTTAGGGGTCGGTATTCCCTTCCACGTAGAGCACACAAACCTGTTTTTCTTCTCGTTTTGCGCATCGGGTAAATAACAACTGCTCTCCTTTACTTTATCTCTCATGACTAGTGTGCAAAAAATGCCACTGGGAAAGAATACACACATAGAGTGGAAAATGAGGGAGAGAAAAAGAAAAAAAAAGTGGTATTTCCACTGACCAATGTTAGAAGGAAGGAAATGACTTGTAATGTCGCGGTGTTTGAACTCGTGACCTTGAATTCTGCGTTCCACGAAAGTAACATTTCCCCCTCCTTTCTGCTTTGACTTTTTTTTTCAACAGCTCCCCGCCCCCCTTCCCACACACACGTCTCATAATCACCACAATTCCAAATATACTGTACACGTAATCAAAAGGGGGCAGGGATTCTCTGAAGAACGTTTCCTGTACGGTGCGTTGCGAGAATTGAGATCACATTCCGATTGGATTACATCAAGCCACCTTTTTAAAGTTATATTTTGCGTTAATGAAGTCGTACGTTAAAATGCGGTAAAGACAATAATCTGATAATGATTTCCGTGATTTTTTACCAGTGTTTTCAGACATTTAATCACGCACGTCGAGTTGTCATGTCAACTATCCTTATCTCAGTAAATAAAGTAGATAGATCGAAAGATGCAATGTACAAACTGGCGTACGCAGAAAGGGCTGATGGGGCTACAGCCCTTCCTGATATTTTGAGAAAAACATAATTTTCAAATGAAAACTGCAAAGAACTTGGGATAAACAGAAGTCGTAAGTGTAAACTCCCCTTAAAATGAGCCACGATTACAATTTTTGGCTCTGAACAAATTTTAGAAACGGACATTCCGAAACGCAACTATCAAAATCCAGCGTTACAACTCCAGCCCTGTCCGAAATAAAATAATGCGTACCAGTGAATGTACACATTTACTTTTTTCATGGCAAAGTTTTAAGCCTAATATAGTTGAATTCTTGTCCTAATTAGTGTTTAAGAGGAAGGGAACATTTAAAAAATTTGAAGCTAAGAATCTGTCTGCTAGAAACAGATGGTAAAAGCATTTTAAGATAATTATTATACTTTCTTCTCTTTTTATTCAAATCTAGCTGATTTCCCGGCGTTGCCCGGGTATTTATTTATCCCAATCGTCTATTAGACAGGAAAATAATGAATTCTAACTATAGTGTAAAATGTAACTAATTTTATTTACAGGTATTTAAAAGTATAAGTACAGTATACAAATTATAAAGTAAAATATTTTACAAATTCACTATAATATTAATTTAGCTCAAAACTTGATTATAGAAAACATTTTTAGTTTCACCTCCTGGAGCAAGAATAAAAAAATTGAATGCCACTGGGAGTGTCACTATTCTTCTTAGCGACCCCGAAAACTATGGATTCCACACTAATATCGGTTGTTTTAGATTATTTTTATGTCACCCCCTTCCCACCCCCTTCCCTAGGGGGGCCAGGTGTGTCTTACCCCCACAGTATTTCTTTCCAGATTATAAGTCATATGTGTACCAAGTTTGGTTGAAATCGCTCCAGGCGTTCGAGAGCTATGCCGGAACAAACATATATACATACATACATTTTTATATTTATATATATAGATTATTACTCGCAACACTCCGTTCAAAAATGTCATGATCTTGAGTTACAACCGAAATATCTCCGTGGCTACTTTGTGACAGCAACGAAGTTAATTATGCATAGTAATAATACATAAGTTAATTATATATAGCAGCAGAAACTAAGGTACAACACTACATATTATAATCTTCATTTTGTTCGATTTTTACTTAGTAGTTTATAAATTTGGACATCAAATGTCGTTAGTAAAACGCTTGCTGAGCCCATTGTTAAACATTTTTTTATTACACGTATATTAAAATATCAACGCAGATAATGCCTATCAATACACGTTTCTTGCTCAAGAATGTGTAATCTTATCTACTTTTCGAAAACAACAATACCTGTTCCATTTGCATTTGCGTTTTTGTTATTTCGCGTCGCTTTTCTGTCTCTCGGCTAATCACGACGATGAGGATGAGCGAGGAATAGGTGAAAGTGATGAAGGAACACTCACAAAGAACACCAAAGCTGACCTTGTACCTGTAGTGAAGAAATTAAGAATTGCTATTAATTGCAGCTTTGATTATAGCTGTAACCCATAGATTTAATCTGACACCGCATTCTCCATATCTGACGTCAGCAATCGTGGTCGGGCACTCCTGGTCGCATTTACATTCGATCACGATCTATGTTCCCAGAGGATTCTTGTGATCGTATTTTGTTAGTATTTATCTTCTGACAAGAATGGAAGGGTGGTTTAAATTATATCGGGTATCAGAGAATATGGTGATATGTGAGCCCCCCCCCCTCCCTTCCCTTGGTTTTCATCCGAAACTATGCTATTACAGAAAGATATAAAGTATGTAGTTCAGGTGGTCTGTGTAGTGCAGTGCTGAACAGTGATTTATTGCTTATATTTTAGTAGTTTTTGCCGTATATGTATCCTTACACCTCCTGAATACAAACTTGCCCCCTCCCCGACGGAGAATCCTGGATAAACCTGGTGCTGACTGAGGTGTTCACCATTTGGAGGGCGACCCTCATGAGGGTAGACCTCACCTTTACCCTCCGGAAGGCTTTTGGAGGCTAGGACTTGTGAAGGCAAGGGTGAGGACGAACCTTGCGGGTGAGATATGTAGATAGGTATCATGGCAGATGGATATATGGAGAAGGAAAAAATACGTTTATTTTATTTCTCTTGTAGTCTACGGTTACTACAAGCATAAAAAAACAGTTTTTCGTTGTGATGTTTCAGGAGAACACACGCTTCCTTCATCAGACATTTATTTTTAGTTTGACTAAAGATACAGTTATAATAATGGTTAAGAATTTTTTAAATAAAAAGATAAACTGTGTTTTTATGCTTGTAATAACCGTAGACTCAGTGATGTGCCGTCTACATGCGTTGTCTACACGTAATCTACGTGTGGATTACATTGGGTTGTAGTTTACATAGACTACGTAGACAATCTAAAGTGCATTAAAATCAATTTTCAAGGCTTTCATGAAAGGAAAGTGACATTTTCAACTATATTGGTTCCTACGAACTGAAAAGAATCCTATTTACATCAAAATTTCTCTTCTCTTCCATCATCAACTATGGAAGAAGATAAATAGTATGCAAAAAAAACAACAGATGGCAGTCGTGAGCCAAGAGTGGTCTTTTCCCCATAAAACACTAGAATATTTCCTATATTAGGTTTCTTCCTAGGCGAGAAATTGTTCGAATTTGGAAGAAAGAGTATGAAAAGTTATCCTTACACATCAGCAACTGATACGCAGTATAATTTTCTTTTAATTCTACGGCGTCCTTTGCTAAGTTATCACCTTTCGCCATGTTGTTTACATAGATTACGTAATCTACGTGTATAAAATAGTCTACGTGTAGAATGTAGACTATCGTTGTTTACGCGTAGACGCACATCACTGCGGTAGACTACAAGAGAAATAATTCTAGAATGCAAGCAATATGTACATACAAGAAAAACTAATACGTTTATTTTACCTGGAATATCTAGACATCGCCCAGAAGGTTTATGTGGATGAGTGTGACAATCACACCCCCCTCTCTCTCTCTCTAGCCTTCTTAAACCAGAAGTTTTGTACTGCAGTAGCACAAGCCTTCCATCTGTCCCTATCCTGGGCAAGATCACTCCAATCTTTTCCATCCTTACCGATTTCCTTTAGGTCCATCTCAACGTTATCCTTCCATCTTCGTCTTGGCCTTCCTACGGTCTCTTACCATCAGGTTTCCCAACAAGAATCCTGTAAACTCTTCTTTCCTCTTCCATTCGTGTTACATGCCCTGACTTCTTGATTTAATCATTCTAATAATATCTTGATATGAATACAAATTATGCAATTCTACATTTTGTAACTTTCGCCACTAATATGTCTCCTCATTTCTTTGAGGTCCAAATATTTTTCTATCGCATCCCATTTCGCTTAATGCCGTTTCGCCTAATGGCTTATCCGTAAATCAGATCTGATAGCTGTCCGCCATTTTAGGCGAAATCGGATATCCCGTTTCGCCGAATCCCATTTTGCCTAAACCGGTTGAAAGGGTCTCTAATGTAGCTAACGCTAAGTTGTCAACGTAAACGCCGAACAATGCTGAACATGTGCCAATGCTAATTAGGAATAGTCATCACATGAGACAAATGCTCATGTGTTGCTCCTAAAAAGGGCCATTGTCACGCAAACCAATAGCCGGGGCTGTTTGTTGTATTTTATATATATAAGATAAAATTACTATCTTTTAGTAAGCAGATGGGACCTAACCAAACCTAACCTAACCTAACCTATCCTATTGGCTGTAGTATCACGAAGAGCTAAAGGAGATATTGAAATATTTCCCTTTCAACCAGGCGAAATAGGATTTGACGAAAGGGGATATCCCATTTCGCCTAAAATAGCGGCCAGGTCATGAATCACATTTTCTTGCGCTGATAAGGAATTAGGCGAAACGGGACTATACGAGGCTGATGAGGGTTTTGACGATATCGTGAGAATTAAGGTGATCAAAATGAACACGAAACTCAGTCATGGATTCTGGTTCCTGTTAAGAACCTGTTCTCATGTTCACCCATTTTCAGATTACATCGTCGCGATTAACCCAAGAAGGTAGAAGAGCGACTAGAATACAACAGATATGTGTAGTTTACATGAGACATAGAGGTGTAAGGGATGATCCTTCCGTAGTACACCCTGTACCCACACGATTTCCTTGCGTCCTGTTCCCATGATTTGATCAACATCAAAGCGGGAAAAAGTAAGATTTTTAACACTTTCACAGCTGTTTTAATGCAAAAGAATTTCACCTCATTAGAAAACAAAATGGAGGGAGGGTGTCCCCCACTTTTACCTTAGCTTACATAATTTGTAAATCTTTTTCTCCCTTGCGTCAGCTTTCCACCTACATGTTCCTTTCCCTTCAGCACTCCTGCAATCCGGTTCTTCTTCCTGTCCAGACATGTTTCTGCGTTGACTCGCTCCAACTTACCAATTAGCCTGCCTCAAGTTTTGGCCTTGTACACTTTTCTACCAAGCTGCCTGCCGATACTTGTAAAATAAGTGCCCGATAGTCACATAAATGTATAATGTATGTGCGTTTACTAAATACAGTGTGCGATTGATTTGTTTTTATAGTGTGGGCACACCAGCATATAGACTAATTTTGCTCGTCAAAGACTCCCCTAACTAAAACAAAATTTAGGACAGTTCCCTAACTAGTAAAATATGTCCGTTCAGAACTTCCTCACTCAATTTGTAAAACTAAATCATTCATTCCTTGCTTAACAAGGATAATAACTATACTGTACCAGAGGCGCAACCACAAAGGGGGCAGGGGGCATTGCCCCCACCTTGGGCGGAAATGAGTTCTAGGGGGCAAGAGGGGTCAAACATTGACGGCCAAGTGTACCTGCAGGAGACAATTACCGCCCACAACTTCAAATTTTATGCAAATAAACATACTTTTCGTAAAATTTTCTTACTCGCTTCGCTCGCAATAAGGTGGGACAAGGGCGCCGACTTTCCGAAATTTCTGTGGGTGCATATCAATGGCGGTTAGATCTGTAATTATCAAGTATTGTATACTTTAAACAACTTACATGCGCAATGATTCCAAGAGGCAATGATATTATCAACACGTTACTAAAAGAAAATACCACATTCATACAAATTAAAATGAAAACATCTGCATAAATGCAAATAATTTTAATTGTATTGTAGAAAGAACTATGCAAGGATTTTGTTGTGAACAGAAACTACAAAATGACTAACTTTTTGTACCAAATAATAATAATAATAATAATCATGACATGTTAACTTTCAATATAAAACACATTCCTTCTTACGTCATTTGCAGTTCTGAATTTGTTTGCAATTTTTGTAATGTCAATATTTTTAGTCATTTCTTTATGAACATGCAAAATTGCCAAATCATTCAATATTTTTTGGGTCATTGTTGAAAGCAAAATCGTTTTCAATCGTCTAAGTGCTGAAAATGACCGCTCAGAGGTACAAGAAGTAACAGGTATAGTTAAAATCACCCGTTCAAACTTCACAAATTCTGTGCGCATATCACGCATGGGACCACTGTTTTCTCTACTTAAAATATTTGTAATGTCTGACAAGTTGGCCACTTTTTCTTTGTTCGTTCTGCACACATCTAGAAACATGTCCCTGTGCAATGTTAGCTTGTCTTTATCAAAGTCTGTCCCATCTCAATGTTTTAATTGCTTATTATTTTTTGATAATGGCAAGTGAGAAATATTTATTTTATTTTGTTTTTATCAAACTAAAAATCTTGTGGGTGCGGCGCACCCGCAAGATTATTTATGTGGGTGCTCGAGGCCCGGAGCACCCACGTAGTCGGCGCGCATGCCGAACCCGGGACCCCTTGATCACAAGGCGACGATGTTTCTACTACACCATCGGGGAGGGACAAAAGTTGTACAAGAGAGAATGCATTGGCGTCCCGTGAAATTATTTGCGCCATATTAAATCAATATTGATATCAGCCTGCACAAAAATTTTCTTGCTCGTTTCGCTCGTAATATATCATTGTTCTCTGCAATGCATTGTAAATTACCAGACAGAGAAATAAGACTTGTCTCATTTGATTTTGTTTTAAATGCATGAACGATTGTTTTGAGGAAAGGGAGCGTGCTCATTTGAGAGACAATTTATGTAATTTTTGCTGTTGGTTTATTGTGAGATGGATGAATTTGTTTGTAAAATGTATTTAAATAATATATGTTGCATATAATATGTATTAAAGAAACTTTGAATACTTACACAATTAAGTGTTTACGTTGCTCCACGTTGCATATGTGCGAAACATATATCATGCATGAAAGTTTTACATGTTAATGTAAAAAAGAATAATATTTGGAATGCATTTATCAAGCATTTTCTGTCTTTGAAAAATAGTGTGTGTGCTTGTTTTCCATTATTAATGTGAAATTGAAGGTGTTGAACAAATGATTCAAATCGTTTTTTTCGAACACAAATGCATTAGCACCAACTTCTATCCTTTTTTGCATAATTTACGAGGATAAAAGTGTATGGATGTTTGTGAGTGTCCATTCATCAATTTCATCACATCATCACTCATCCCCATCTTCGCAAATTAACCAAAAATGCCAGAAGAAGCGAAGTAAAATAAAGCAAATCAATAACAATAATAATAATAATGTTATAATAATAACATCAAAAGCCCCCCCCTCACCCCCCCCCAATAAGTGTACGAATTAACCTTCTTTGCTCAAGAGCGAGACGAAAGAAAGTTGGATATCTTTTTGGATGATACTTGTACAATGATTAATTGAAATAGACGTTTGGGTGCGTCAGCGCTTGGGCTATTTAATCCCTTTCATTATAAAGGTTCAAGCCCCTTACCAGTTTACAAGCTGTAAAAGAAGGCTCAGCACACATAACGACGATACACAGGACTTCCAATACAAAATAGTTCTAATAATGTTGACGGCAGGATGGAACTTTATCATCAAACAGAATAGTACAAGATTTTTGAATGTTTTAACTCAAAGTGTGAATATTTGCATATGTCTTGCTTATAATTACTTCGTTAAATGCTTGTAACAATAGCGAAACACTGCATGCTTAGCTGTAATTAGTGACAATGTTGTTTGTTTTCCTGCAAATAACGGAGAAATTGTTTGTAGTGAAAAGTTTGTTTACCTGTAATTAACGAGAAGTTAGAAAAGCTTGTGTCTAAATTGAAAATTTATTTGTTTGCCAGTAAAGAGCAAGAAATTTGCTTCTCAGTAATTAGCTGAAAGATATTTGCCTTTCACTATATAGTGAAAATTTTATTTTCCAGTATAACAATATTTAGCAAGGAGTTTCTTTTATTAGCTGCGATTTAGTAACATTTATTTACCTGTATTTTTCCTAAATTTGGTTTCTTTTCCAGATATTTGCGAGAAATTTAAAAGTTATTAGCGAGGAATCTGTTTATTTGTCAGTTATTAGGCAAATGTTTGCAGTTATTAGCTAGACGTTAAAGTTTGATAGTAATTACCTAGTTATTAGTTGGTTTAGTTAATTAGTTACTTAGCATTAGTTATTACTTATAAACTGAAGTTAAAGTTTGGTTGTAATTACCCAGAAGATTGCTTGCCAGTAATTATTGAAATCTTCTTCTGCTACTAAAGTTGTCTAGGTCTGTTTCTATCAATTTTTTCTTCCTCTATCTATCTCTCCTTCTCTCCCTCTCCATATACATCTTTCTCTCTTACTCTCCCTCTCTCTATCACTCTTTTTCTATCTCTCTTTAGACTCCCCGATGGCGCACTGGTGGCGTCGTCGCCTTGTAAACAAGGGGTCCTTGGTTCGATACCGGGTGGAGGCACATAGTGGTTCGGATCCCACTTTAAACTGTAGGTCCATTCCCGATTAGCCTTTCTGTGCATAAAGTGGACTTGAAACACCAAATCAATCAACCAAACAAATCTATCTCTCTTTCTCTCCCTCTCTATATCCACATCTCTTTCTTTCTCTCTATCTCTCTCTCCCTTTCTATATATCTCTCTCTCTCCCTTTCTATCTCTCTTTCTCTCCCTCTCTATATCCATCTCTATCTCTCACTCTCTCTCTCTCTCTCTCTATATATATATATATATATATATATATATATATATATATATATATATAGGCTATTCATTCATTCATTGTTTTCTGCCTAATTGGCAGGTTTGTCACTGCAATCTCCAGCTTTCCCTGTTCTCTGCCTTACGCTTCGTAATAGCATACGACCCAGTTAATTTAATATCATCCATAAGCTGATATCTCTTTCTTCCACGGACTTTTCTTCCTTCAACCATTCCCTCCAAGGCATCTCTTAGCAGGCAGTTTCTTCTTAGACAGTGTCCTAACCAGTTTCTTTTCCTCTTCTTGATGGTCTCCAGTATAGATCTTTTTTCACCAACTCTTTTCAGTACGGCTTCGTTTCTTACCTTGTCTGTCCATTTTACACGCTCCATTTTTCGCCATGTCCACATTTCAAAAGCTTCGAGTCGTTTCTCTTCATTTCTTCTCAACGTCCAGGTTTCTGCACCATATAGTGCTACACTCCACACAAAACATTTCACTACTCTCTTCCTTAGACCTATGTCCATGGGTCCACAAAAAAGATTTTTTTTTCTATTGAAAGCTTCTTTTGCTATTGCGATTCTCATTTTCACTTCTTGGTTGCAGCTCATGTCACTGCTTATAGTGCATCCGAGGTACTTGAAGCTATCCACTTGCTGGATTCTTTCACTGTTTGCTCTCACATTAATATTCCTTGGTTTCCGTCCTATAACCATTGCCTTTGTCTTCTTTACATTAATCTTCATTCCATACTGCTCACAGCTGCTGTTTAACTCTTCTAACATACTATTTATGGTTATTTCATCCTCAGTGAATAATGCCATGTCATCAGCAAATCTTATGCAGTTTATTCTTCTTCCTCCCAATTTGACACCTCCTGTGCCCTGGAAACAAGTTTTCACTATATCTTCTAAATAGATATTAAACAAAGTAGGCGATAGGCAGCATCCTTGTCGTACTCCTCTTCCAATTTCACAGCCTTCTGTCATTTCGTCTCCTGTTCTCACTTTAACTCGTTGATTCATGTATAAGTTGCTTAGAAGTCTTCTCTCTTTCCAATCTACACCAAATTTCTTCAGAATTTCTAAAAGTTTAACCCAATCCACTCTATCAAAGGCTTTCTCCAGATCTACAAATACTACAAACACCTCCTTTCCTTTCTCTAAATATCTTTCCCCAATGGTCCTCAGTAAACCAATTGCATCCCTTGTACCTCGTCCTTTCCTGAAACCAAACTGTTCTTCCTCTAACTCGCCACTGACCTTCGATTATAAGCGTCTGTTCAGAATTCTTAGAAGAATTTTTGCCGAGTGAGATATCAAGCTGATTGTCCTGTACTCAGAACATTTTCTGGCATTGCTTATATATATATATATATATTCCCCTCTCTATCCCTCTTTCTCTCTCTCTATCTCTCTCTCCCTCCCTCTTTCTCTCTATCTATCTCCCTCTCTATCTCTCTCTCCCTCTCTCTCTCTCTCTCTCTCTCTCTCTCTCTCTCTCTCTCTCTCTCTCCCTCTTTCTCTCTCTCCCTCTTTCTCTCTCTCTCCCTCTTTCTTTCTCTCTATCTCGCTCTCCCTCTTTCTCTCTCTCCCTCTTTCTCTCTCTCCCTCTTTCTCTCTATCTCTCTTTCTCTCCCTCTCTATCTCTCTCTCCCTCTCTCTCTCTCCCTTTTTTTTCTCTCTCCCTCTTTATCTCTCTCTCTCCCTCTTTCTCTCTCTCTCCCTCTTTCTCTCTATCTCTCTTTAACTCCCTCTCTATCTCTCTCTCTCCCTCCCTCTCTCTTTCTCTCTCCCTCTCTATATCCATCTCTTTATCTTTCCCTGTTTATATCTCTCTCTTTCTCGTTCTCTCTATCTCTCTCCCCCTCCTTCATCTCTCTCTTTCCCTATCTCCATCTCTCTTCCCTTCGTCCTCCCTCTCCCTATCTCTCGCTCTAGATCACTTTCCCCCTCTTTCTCACTCTCTATTTCCCTTTGTCTCGCTCTCTATCTCTCTTGCTCCTTCTCCCCTTCCCTCCTTTCTTTGCCCTTTCTCTCTCTCTCTCTCTTTCTTTCTCTCTCCCTCTCTCTGTCCATCCAGGACCCAACGCTTTGCATTGATATTTCTTTGTATTTGTCCCTTGTGTTAGTTCCAAAAGCGACACAAATTTTTTGTTAATAGTAATTTTAGGGCCAGGTGCAATAAACAGGGACAGACGGACGGACGGTCTGACCTGCGCTTTTGCCCTTCGCGTGCAGGGCTATGATAGAACCACGGCTTTTTGTGAGCCAGCATCATCATTGTATCTTCCAGGCTACATTACACGGTTAGCGGAAAAGAGGAATGCAAGCAGCACTTTTTTTTCCTTTTATTAGCACGCATTGCGACCAGATATTTCCACATTGGAACAGATAAGGCTTAAACCTCGGCTCAACGTCCCGATCGAAGGTCAACAAGATCTGTCCTCGGAACTCGATTATTTGTCTGGAAGTTAAAAGCTGAAAGAAAAACAAAAAGAAAAGATACTTTTGGGGGAGGGTGATATCGTGATGTGATTGTTCCAGGACGAGCGAAACTCTGCAGACAGGATCGAACCTCGACCTTGGAAACTGAATGGGAAAGGAGATGGAAATGGGTGGGGTTGATTTAGGAATCTTTCGGAACAATTAAAACGAGTTACACAAAGGGGGAGGCTGGGACGGATCTCTCCATTGTACAACTGTCTCTCGGTGGCGTACCCAGCCGTAGAGGAGGGGGGTGAGGGGGTGGAAAGGGTCAGCAAGGTCACCATCGAAAAGGTGTGAGGAGAAAGAAAACAGTTTGTGGGAAGATTAGTTTATTATACTCCTAAATATTTCATTCAAAATGCATAAGTAAAGTGTCGTCAAATAATTGTTTTTATTATTGGGAGTTGTGGTACCAGGCCAATTCAGTAACGTGGGATCGCTTATATGTGTGTGTCTGTGTGTATGTACACATATATAATATGCCGGCCTCGTGGCGCTACGACGCCAGGGGTTCCGGGTTCGAATCCCGGCCTGGGCATGGATGTTTTTGTGAGTGTCCATTCACCAGTTTAATCATATTACCACTCATCTCCATCTTCGGAAATTAGCCAAGAGTGGCACGAAATGCGAAGTAAAATAAGGCAAATCAATCAGTCAATCAATTTCTTGCTCTTCCACGTCAGTTGTTCGCCTTACTATATAGTCAACCAACTACACTCCAATGTAAGGTGGGGATGCATATAGAAGGGCAAATAGAGAGAATGAGAGAGACATAGAGAAGAGGAGGAAAGGCGAAGCAGAGAGAGATAGGGAGATAGTGGTGGAGAGAGGTAGAGAGGGAGAATGAGAGAGAGGGTGAGAGATTGGGTGCAAGACACAGAGAGATATGTTGGGGGATGGAGGAAAATGAGAGAGGAGTGGAGGGAGAGAAAAGATACAGAGAAAGAGTGAGAGAAAGGGAAAGAATGAAAAGAGGAAATACTGAAAAAGTGAAAAAAGAGAGAGAGAGAGAGAGGGAGAGAACTAAAAAAAAGGCTTGGCTAGCAGCTCGCAGTGGCATTCAAACAACTAAAATAGGCCTCTGTGAGTAATCGAACTCCAGACGCGTTGTTTATAGCTAAGTAAGGTTCGGAAGTTGATGAACAGTCACATTTTTTTCTGGGTCTTGAAGACAATGATAAACCTTATAGTTGTCCGTCTCCCTTCAGTTAGAACCAGAAAACATTGCTTTGTTTTTGTTTTTTCGACCTTTTTCGGTTTTAGGTCATTTTCCAGTAAATTTTACCATTTTTGTTGCATTTTATAATAATTGTTTAGGTTTATTTTTGCTGCTTCCCTGTTTCATGAATTCAAATTAATTTACTAGCATAACATATTGAAATTCCACAGTTCTTAACAAGTAGACATTAATGGAAAATATTGTCAATGCTAAAGCAATACTTTTTTATTAACTAAAATCTTTGGCAATGGATTAATTGTGGTAAATTTATTTGTTACTGTAGAAAACTTAAAATACCTTTTGTGAAGTCTATTTATTTCTTTAATTTGTCAGTTGAAAGTAATATTAGTCAGAATATGAAAACAAGAAATAGACTGATGCACGTCGAGACGCATCTCGTCCATTGCAAATGTTCTATCTCCGAACTGTAAACAAATAGAGATATTTTATCTGTGGTCTATTTAGGATGCAATTGTTTCATTTCTGCTATCGTCTGATGCCTACATACAACCAATATTGATATATTGAGAGTCCTTTTGGTCCTTGTACAGAATTTGGAAGCAGCCACGAGAGTGCAAACACAAACAATGAAACCTTACAAGCGCCATCCAAGCGTGAGACAAACCACTTGCATTCTAACCTCAGTCACTTGTGGGAGCTGCTTAGCAACAGTAGTGGTCTTCGGTTCTTACTTTTGTTGTTAACAGACAAAGATTCTGGATTATAGTGGGATCAAAAAGTAGTTGGATGATTTCCCAAAATATGAATTATGTATTTTACTTTGCTACCGAATGACAAATGTATAATGAAATTCATTCATCTCCATCTCATTTCCAGAATGCAGTGTTAAATCTGGCAGATACCACTCTCAAATCAAAACTAGTTTTGCCATGGACGTCCCCAGAATTTTTTCCAGGGAGGGGCAAGGAAGGTATTATCTTTATCAGGGAGGCAAACAAGTCATCACATTTTCCCCCAAAAGTGTGTTGTTTCCTAAGAAAACAATACTTAAATTTGATTGATGGTGTTCATGCAATAATTAACACATATTATTGTGGCTAATTTTTGTTTGACTTTCACGCCCCCCCCCCTTGCCTCCCTTCCGGACGCCCATGAGTGTTGCGTGCAATTGTTCTCTCTGAAATTTCAACAATCAATTACAGCATAAATACCTAACAAACAAGTACTTCTTTTTAGAGAGGCTTCAATATATCAGCCTTTGCAATGATACAAACTTTCAGCGCAATAGTAGCAAAGGCTCAATAAATATATCATGTTAAACTTTAAAGGGCTCTCCTGAAAAAATGAAAAATTGAACATAGAACATTTACATTCACAATGGACGAACTTTTGAGATGCAAAACCCACCCTGAAAGGAGAATGACTTATTCTGGTTTTATCGGATTATTCAACAAATCTTTTGTAATTTATGAAAATAAATCAAGCAAAAATTTTAAGAGGAAAAATAATTTGTAGATCAAACTTGTATTTTAATGATTTTAATGTCATTCTATAGGACATTTTTTAAAAAAAATTCTAGATCATCAACTTCCGAGCGTATTTATTAAGCTATAGTGTTGACCGTGAACCTAAGAACAATTTAAACACATACGTTTTCTCCCGATTCGCCAACATTATGTTTTGCGGATTGATGCGTCAACTTCAAGGTCTCGTGTCCGCAGTGGGTTAAAAAGAGCTGGGTTATTCAAGCGATTCGGGCAGTTCCCATGTTAGCGGCTGGTTTTTGCGGCGGGAACGTACGGAAACCGCCAGGATGCGGTTTACACCAAACTCCATGGAGACGCATTCTGCAGATACGAGATCAATCATCCGAGGAGAGCTTTGGAGATGCTTCATTCAGGGGATGCAACCCTATGCTGTAACAATACTTTGAAAATAGCATGTGGGTTGTGAAATTTGTACTGAGTTCCAGGGTATATTTGCATATTTTTGTTACTCCTTGATTGTTTCCGTAAAACAGGAAACAGGAAAGAAAGTAAACACTGAGAGAGAATAAAAGACACAGGAGACAAAAATTAAGAAATCTAAACAAAAGGAAATGGAAGTTAAAAGGCGAAGAGTGACAGTTTTGCACCAGCTGTACATTTATATCAATATTGTCGGAATCGTCGCTGCTACCAAAAGAGACTATAGGTGTGTTTCACCTACGTCACAAACTGTTGCATTGTGGTAAAATTGGCCGCAAACATGGCGTCTGTGCGCATCCTGACGTCTCATGAAACCCACCTATATGTGTGTTTCACCTATGTCACAAACTGTTGCATTATGGTAAAATTGGCCGCAAACATGGCGACTGTGCGCATCCTGAAACCCACCTATACACAGTATACAGGAGAGTTTTAATTTCTTCCCATGTTGTTGTTGCAAGTGAAATCTGTTATTCAAGTTCATTACTAAGCAAGACACGATGTTTGAAAAATGTCATGAAGAAGTATTTTCAGAATTCTTATGTACAGGGTGGCAACAAAGTCCCGTTACCCCTATGTAAAGTATAATAAAAGTACATGTATTTGTGTCCATTTTAGAGCGTACGGTACCACTAACGAACTGAAAGATGCTATGATACGAACTTTCACTCGTGTTAAGCCAGCATTGCTCCGCAAAATGTCGCACAGGACCTGGCTGCGTATTATCCTTTGCCCTGAGAATGATGGTGCACAGTCTGATCCCTTGGATAATTAATGGTTTATGTCACAGAGGTGTTTAGTAAATACATTGTCTGTTATCAATAAAAACTACTCAAAAGAATTATCGTTCATTGTGTTTGCGTATTATAGGGGTAACGAACAACTTCAAGTTACTACGGTTAATCAAATTGGAGTTTTTGACATTTCCGACGAATAAAATTTTCATCGTGTCCTCTTTCCGTTCATGTCTTTTTCTACGCCATCGGAAGTTTGGTATTACCAAGAGAACAAGTAAAATAATACGCCCATAAGCGTAATGCTAAGTTTTCTCCACCTCCTACAGACATCCAGCGCAGACCTCCAGGTATACCGCGTTTGTTACAACCTGTCCCGGTGCCCGGGCTAGCTGATCTCTGGCTTTTCTCGGTGCTGGGGAAGGTCAAAGCCAGGCAGCCAATTAAAATATGCAACGTCTCAACAGTGTCTACGTAAGCGCCTCTCTTCTGGCTTCCATTCGCTCCTCGCTGCCCAGCAGACGATTTTTTTCCTCGTTTCTCATTGGCACCGAAACTGTCGAGCGATTCCTAGCGCGGGAAACGGGACAGGTTCTAACAAACACGGTATAGGTATGGGGAAAGGTCTGTGGGGGAGGGGCGGTTTAGGGTCTTTCCAGAATCTAGCGTCCGGCTGGACACTGAAACTGTCCCTCGTTGAGGAAAGAGGAAATTAAGAAATCTCGAGGGAGAAAGACTTGTGTAGGAAACAAGAAATCTCTCCGTGGCTCAAACAACGCTTTCAGAGCCAAGGCATGACAAAGGGCTTTGCATTGGGTGATGAAGACCGGCTTCCACTATCATTGCCTTCAAGTTACTCATAAATGCCCTCACGATGCGTGGTCATCACCGAAATTTTGGAACTCCCATCGGAGATCGAACGCACAACCAGAGTGCTAACCATTTATCTACGTGAAAGCTCTGTAGAAACGAATAGACTGTCATGTTTGTGTGTCGTTAATGCAAAATTTATCATTTCTCCAGCTTTTCTGTCGAGTAACTCACAAGCTGCAGTCTCGAATTGTGTCAGTATAATTCCATGTCTCGCATATAGCCACCGAAATTCTGTTTTTCCCACGTGTTTCTAAAATGTACAGCATTTGCAGGATGCTGCTAATTAAAATCAGCGAAAAAGAGAGGTAAGGAGAGGAAAAGAGGAAAAGGAAGAAGACGTAGAGAGGCTATTTCTTTCCCTCTCTCTCTCTCTCTTCTCTCTCATAGGGAAAGGGGAGAGAAAGAAAAACATACGCTCTCTCTCGAACCTCTCCATCTTTCTCTAAGAGGCGAGAAAGAGAGAGAGAGAGAGAGAAAGAAGGAAAAGAGAGAGAGATAGTCTTACTCCCCTTCCTCGCTCTCTCTTATCGAGAGAAAGAATCAATGTGATCAAGAGGTCCTGGGTTCGATACCCAGTGGAAGCACATTGCACAGTCGTTCGGGTCCCACTTTAAACTGTAGGTCCAGTCCCGGTTAGCCTATCTGTAGATAAAGTGGACTTAAAACAATAATTCAATTAAAAAATCGAGATAAAGAAAGAAGAAGAGAAGAGAAGGGTAAAAAGAGAAACAGGCGCTCGCTCCCTTTTCTCTCTCTCTCTCTCTCTCTCTGTTATCTTTCTTTCCCCTTTCTCTTCCATTCCTCACTCTCGGAGAGAGAAAAAGAGACAGGGAAGAAAGAGAGAAAAAGAGTCGCGAAGCTCCTATGAGGCTTTTGAGTCTTAGCCTACCCACAAAATGTTGAAATAAAAATGTTCTTGTACCCTGTAACAATCAAAGTTCGTTAAAACGAATTAAATATGTAATCCGAACGTTTGGTTCCGCCGATCCTTCCAGATACCTCAGAACCAACCTGTTGTGCTTCTAGTCTTCTTGTGCAAAGTGCGTCGTTCACGCGCTGCATTGTTGAATGTTAATTTACATCAAGTGCATGCGCGCGTGTGTTTGTGTGTGTGTCACATAGTGTATTTATGTTATAAAAATATAATACTGTGAAATTATGTGTAGAAAACTCTAAGAGGATTTGCAGTGAAATAAATGTAAGTGAACAAGACTTCGTGGCTCTCAGATGCTTAACCTACGAAATCTTGGACACACTGACTGTACAAATGGAAATACGTTTTTGAGATCTTGAAAAGATAAAATTTGTTGAATTGCTAGACCAAAATAGCTTCGGGGGATATAAACTACATTTTCCTGTGATGAAATTAAATAACCTTCTGTCCACATATCAATTTTTCAACAAAGAACGATTAGAAAATGATTTTAAGAATATCTGTGCTGATGAAGAAAAGCATTTACCTCCTGCAGACCTTCTAAAATTCATAGTTAGCAATGATCTTCAAACAATCTACAAAGAAGTAACACAACTTATCAAGTTGGTCTTGACATTCCCTGTTACAACAGCTTCCTCCGAAAGAAGTATGAGCACCCTCAAGAGAGTAAAAAATTTTCTCCGTAATTCAATGAAAAATGAAAGATTAAGTTCTCTCAGTACAATAGCCATGGACAAAAAAATGGTTAAAGAACTTTCTATTGATCAAGGCTTCAAGGAAAGAGTAATTGATACTTTTGTGACCAACAAGAATCGACGCATGGACCTTCTGTATAAAAAATATAAGCAGATTTTTCAGCCAACCCAGTATTTACGCCTTAGCTTCGCCACTGGAGAGGGAGAACAAGGGAAGAGGGAAAAATAAAAAATAAGAGTGAGAAAGAGAGAGAACAGAATATATAGAGAGAAATAGAGTGAAAGAGTTAAAGAGAGAGAAACTGAGGAAAGGGACGAGAAAAAGAGAGAAGGAAGGACGGTTTGAAATTATAATAATTATTAAGCTGTTACCATGGTTACTTTGACGCTCAACCCACAATTGCACTTCTATGCAGGCACTCTGATAAACCTTTGCCAGTATTGAGTGGGAGTAACTCTAAACCATAAACCCTACAAGAAGATGCATGTAGTTCTGAGAAGCAACATCATTCATTCTTTCCTTCCAACTCATTCAGCATCCGTCTCCATTGAAACGAGATGGGATGCTCCATTGTCTCTTCCCTCTGCGGTAGCAATGCATTGTCTGCCAACAAATTGTCTTACAAGGCGTAAGCTGGGAGCCTTCCACGAAGGGCTCCCGAAGGAATGTGCAGTCTGGATGACCTTCTCCGTAATTGAATGTTGTAAGCAGGAGTTTCCTATTATCTCACCTCTGCTGTTCGCATCGCGAAAGCATCGCTGAGCTGGAGGTACCAGAAGAGTGGCTATGGTACCATTTTTCTTCTCTGGTCGAAGTGCGTTTGAATCATGTCGTGTTTATGTACTTTGCCTATATTTACTCCTTGCTGCTTCCTTAGGAAATCAAGGGTCGAACTATATGCGAGATCATTACATGGATCTTTGGTAGAGAAGTTGCGTTTCCTAAAGGGTGTAGCAAGGATCTCATGGAATATTATCTCTCTAAATTTTTTCTCTCTTTATTTATCTCTCCTCTCTCTCTCTCTCTCTCTCTCTCTTTCTCTCTCTCTCTCTCTCTCTCTCTTGATAGTTCTCTCTCCTATCTCTCCATCCCACTCTGTGTGTCTGTCTCTGTCTCTCTCTCTCACACACACACACCTCTTGCCTCTTTATCTACTGTCTATATATATATATATATATATATAATAATAATAATAATAATAATAACAGTTGGGCTGAAAAGTTCTTAGGCTGACTCATAGATGGCGTTACTAGAATTAAATCCATGTGATTTTTACTTAGTACTAACCTTCAAAAGATACGTGTATAAATTTCACAGCTGCCGGATAATTAGTTCGTGAGATATAGCATTGTGAGTGAAGCAGCTTTTGTTATTGTGAAAAAATGGATAAAAAAGAATTTCGTGTGTTAATAAAGCATGGCTTTTTGGCGAAAAAAATACTGTTGAAGCCAAGGCTTGGCTTGATAAACATTATTCGAACTCTGCACCAGGAAAATCAACCGTTGAGAAGTGGTTTGCTAAATTTAAACGAGGCGAAATGAGCATCGAAGACGATGCACGCAGTGGACGCCCCAAAGAGGCTGTTACCGACGAAAACATCAAAAAAAGTCCACAAAATAATTTTAAATGATCGTAAAGTGAAGTTGATCGAGATAGCTGAGACCTTAAAAATATCAAAGGAACGTGTTGGACATATTGTGCATGAATATTTGAACATGCGAAAGCTGTGTGCAAAATGGGTGCCGCGCGTGATGATTCGGAGCAATGTTTAGCGATATTCAACCGTAATAAACATGAATTTTTCCGTCGATATATTACAATGGATGAAACATGGCTCCATAACTACACTCCAGAGTCCAATCGACAGTCAGCCGAGTGGACTGCACGTGATGAACCGAATCCAAAGCGTGGAAAGACGCAACAGTCGGCTGGCAAGGTTATGGCATCAGTATTCTGGGATGCGCATGGTATTATATTCATCGATTACCTCAAAAAGGGCCAGACCATCAACAGCGATTATTACATAGCGTTGTTGGAGCGTTTAAAGGACGAAATCACGAAAAAACGGCCCCATTTGAAGAAGAAAAAGTGCTGTTTCATCAAGACAATGCACCGTGTCACAAATCAATGAAAACGATGGCAAAATTATATGAATTAGACTACGAATTGCTTCCCCATCCACCATATTCTCCAGATCTGGCCCCCAGTGACTTTTTCCTGTTTGCAGACCTTAAAAGAATGCTCGCTGGAAAGAAATTTAGCACTGATGAAGAGGTAATCGCCGAAACTGAGGCCTATTTTGAGGCTAAAGAGAAATCGTACTATAAAAATGGCATCGAAAAATTGTATGACCGCTATAATCGTTGTATCGCCCTCGAAGGCAACTATATTGAATAATAAAATCTAATTTTGTCAAAAAAATATTTTTTACTATGTTAGCCTACGAACTTCAGCCCAACTGTTATATATATATATGTCTCTCTCTATCGTTCTCTCTCCCATCTCTCCATCCCATTCTCTGTCTCACTCTCTCTCTCTTCCTCTCTCTCTTTAGGTCTCTCTCTATTTATCGTTCTCTCTCCATCTCACTCTCTGCCTCTCCCTCCTTCTCTCCCAACTCTCTCTCTCTCTCTTTCTGCCCCACTCTCTTTATTTATCTCCCTCTCTCTCTCTCTCACACACACACACACACATTCTCTCCTCCTCTCCTAACTCTCTGTCCCTTTCTGTCCCGCTCTCTTTATTTATCTCCCTCTCTCTCTCTCTGTCTCACACTCTCTCTCTATGTATCTCTCTATTTATCTCTTTATCTCCGAACTCTCTTCTCTCTTTCTGCCCCACTCTCTTCATTTATCTCTCTCTCTATCTCACTCTCAGTCTCTCTCTCTCTCTTTATCTCATACACACCCACTCTCTCTCTCTCTCTCTCTCTCTCTCTCTCTCTCTCTCTCTCTCACACACACACACACACACTCTATTTATCTCTCCTATCTCTCTCCATCCCACTCTCTATCTTTTTCATGTCTCTCTCTGCCACCCTCTATTTATACCTCTCTCTATCGCACTCTCTGTCTATCTATTCTATCTCTATCTCCTCTGGTCATGTTTTGAACGCTTCAGACAACGGACTGCCTAAAGCAGATGAAAGCAGTGACTTAAAGAATTTTATTTGGGCAGGCAAAATATTTTCAGATATTTTCGATGGTCACGGGTGCTAAGATTCTGTCCTTCTCGCCCCATTTTCTTTTGTCCTTTCTTTCTAGTTATTCCTGTCTCGTTCTTTCAATTTCTTAATATTTCCTTCTGCCTCGTTCACTCTCTCTACTTATTCGCCTGTGTAGGCGGCGAGGATTTGAGTGAGCTAAGGTGATTTCACTAAGAATCTTAGAATTTGCTCGAAGTGGTTGCACGTGAATCCACTGATGTCTCCGAGGACAACACGAAGCTACAAGGCCGTCGTTCTAATCACTCACCTTAGCTGCCTTGTCGGGACAGATGTTTTGCGTTGCCTGCCTGCTCCCAACGCACACTTGAACCTTGAAGGTCGCAGGGGTTTTCACCTTTTCGATTGTGCCAAGCTGAGCACATCCAGATATGGGATTCTGCGACTTCTCAGCCAAGATCCTAAACGGGCACATGACGTCATTGCTCTTATTCGCATCTCTTCTCGTAGGAAACTTCTAACGTACCGTGTTATGGCTGCACGTTGAGATAATTTAGCATATATTTACCTATTCTCGCAGTCTTCTTGTGTTTTCCACTTTCTTCTTTTCCTCAAGTATTCTCCTGGTCTTTTCCCTCTTAATAATTTTAGACATGGGCGTAACTTGGGACTTAATTTTGAGGGGGCAGAATCAAACTGGACCTAATTTTGAGAGGGGAGAATCAAACTAGGCCTAATTTTAGGGGGCAGAATTAAACTTGAGCCTAATTTCGAGGTGACAGAATTACACTTGGGACCTAATTTTGAGGGAGCAGAATCAAACTGGACCTAATTTTGAGAGGGGAGAATCAAACTTTGCCTAATTTTAGGGGGCAGAATTAAACTTGAGCCTAATTTCGAGGTGACAGAATTACACTTGGGACCTAATTTTGAGGGGACAGAATCAAACTGGACCTAATTTTGAGAGGGGAGAATCAAACTTTGCCTAATTTTAGGGGGCAGAATTAAACTTGAGCCTAATTTCGAGGTGACAGAATTACACTTGGGACCTAATTTTGAGGGAGCAGAATCAAACTGGACCTAATTTTGAGAGGGGAGAATCAAACTAGGCCTAATTTTGAGGGGACAGAATTAATCTTGGGCCCTAATTTTGAGGGGACAGAATCAAACTGGACCTAATTTTGAGAGGGGAGAATCAAACTTTGCCTAATTTTGAGGGACAGAATTAAACTGGACCTAATTTTGAGAGGGGAGAATCAAACTAGGCCTAATTTTGAGGTGGCAGAATTAAACTTGGGACCTAATTTTGAGGGGCAGAATCAAACTGGACCTAATTTTGAGAGGGGAGAATCACACTGCCTAATTTTAAGGGGGCAGAATTAAACGGGCCTAATTTTGAGGTGGCAGAATTAAACTGGGTCTAACTTTGAGGGGGCAGAATCACACTGGACCTAATTTTGAGGGGGCAGAAGTAAACGAGCCTAATTTTGAGTGGCAGAATTAAACTCGGCCTAATTTTGAGGGGACAGAATTAAACTGGACCTAATTTTGAGGGGGCAGAAATAAACGATCCTAATTTTGAGGGGCACAATCAAACTGGACCTAATTTTGAGGGGGAGAATTAAAGTGGGCCTGATTTTGAGGGGACAGAGTCAAACCTGGGTCTTAACTTTGGGGGAAAACTCAAAAAGTTTTCTATCCCATAAAAACAGCGTCCAGGATTATTTGCTACATAACTGTGACGTTGGCGAAATCATAAATATTACTCTTTATTTCTTTACCCCTCAGGTCCCAGAGATAAACCCGAAATTTGGCGAGGGAACAAACGCCACCCTTGCCCCCGCCAAGTTACGCCCATGCATTTAGACGTGTCTGGGCTTGGATGATTGTGAGTGTCCATTCATCAATTTCATCATATCGTCACTCATCCCCATCTTTGCAAATTAGCCAAAAGTAACAGAAGAAGCGAAGTTAAAATATAGCAAATCAATCAATTTTATACGTGTGTACTTCAACCGTCTTCTCGACCTTGCACCATCAGGGCGGGCGAGGAAGACCTCAATTTACACACACACTCACGCACACATGTATTAATTTTATGGTATACATATTTATTATATCGTTACATATAAAATTAAATTACTAAATATTTGCAATTCATTTGTTACTTTTATATTTACATCAGATAAATAATAAAGTGAAAAACTGACACCTTTTCGAGCTGGTTCATAGTGTAAAAAATAACAAAATAGTCGAATTTCTTTTGTTCTAGTTTTCATTTTATTTTTGCTTTTTATTAAATATAAATCAATTACATGTCATACTTATTTGCCTTGTGCTGTTGTGTTACTTTTATTGTGCATTGTTATTGGCGCAATACTCACGAACACACACAGATATAGGCAGTGGAGGTGATTAGGGGAGCGAGGGGGGCAGTTTCCCCCCACATTTCGCCACTTTTGCCCCTGCACTATGCTAAACCTTATCTATACTGTATTTGCCCCCCCCTCGCAGTTTTGGCACCTTGCCCCCCTTCCCCGGTTTTGGAACCAATCGCCTCCACTGGAGATAGACATTGTCCTTCGTTCTTTTTATGTGCATTTGATTATTTCTTAGTAAAGAACATTTGAAGTTAGAACTAATTGCTTTCTTCGTTCTCATAACAAACTCCTACCCCGGGTAATTTGGTGGGGAAAATCTCCTCTGTCCCCCCAAGATCTCGCATCCTCTGTGCCGTTCTTTTAGATTTTGGTAATTTCTTCCCTCTCTTTTCTTTCAAGAATCTCGATCATTCTGTTCTTGCCTTATTTTCTCCGAGCATGCGTCGAACATTTCCACAAGTATTTACCTTTCCATGTCCTCAGCTGTAGTTGCTTCAGAATATTAATATTTCTCAATCTGTATTTCGTTTTCCTACTATCCTTCTGGTGTGTTCGGTATCCACAAATAAGTCAGTTGACAAAAATGCATTATCAATGTAAACAGATACCTAGAGCCGTACAGGCAATATTTATTTAACAAAAATAGTTGTGTACACTGTAATAACATGTCTCCTAGTCTACATTACGTTTTCAAAGTGTCTTCTAAATGCAAAGCTGAACTCTCCCTCCCTCTGTCTTTCTCTCAGGGAGAGAGAGAGAAAGAGAAAGAAAATAAAGGAGAGAGAGAGAAAGAAATAAAATAGCTCTCTATCCTCTTTCCCTTTCCTTCGCCTTTCTCTTGCCCCCTCCCCCCCTCCCCATGGAGTAGTGACAACGTGGCCTTGTAATCAAGGGGTTCTTGTTTCGATACCCGCTGTAGGCACATAGTAGTTCGGATCCTACTTTAAACTGTAGTCCAGTCTCAATTAGCCTATCTGTGCGTAAAAGTTGGGTTAAAACAAAATTCAAAAACTCTTTCATTCATTCTCCCATCTCCAAAAATGCCATTAAATTTGTTATAGTTTCAGGTTAAAAATTGAAATGACAAGGAAATTAAACGAAATGCAATCTTGCTTTAAAAAAAAAGAGCACCAAATAATACCAGATGCACATTCAACTAACATATGCAACGAGGATTCCAATTGAATCAACCTAATAATTTTAAAACAATTTCATGAAAAAGTCGTATACACTGAATGAATTGGTGGAAAATGCATTAATTTCCTGCATCTTTGCCTGATGATGTAGTGCGGTGTGTTTCTGTGACACTGTAAAGAAAAATAAATTATCATGATCACCGTAAGACAACTTTTATTTAGAAATTTAACAAATTGTATAATAAGTAGGGAACCAAAATGAGGGACGCATCCGAAAAAGGATTCATGGACACGCCCCTCCCCAGGAAAAGTACGTCGGGAAAGTAATTTTTAACATCAAAAATTGTTTGAAATATCTGAGTTTGCCTTAGACGGGCACCTGGTGGTTTCCCCCGACAAAACAAAGTCTGTCACCAGTTCAGCATTTCTTTTGCATATAGGCCCATGTTCACCTTGGTGAAAAGACTCAAGAATATTACCAAAATGAAAGAAGTGACAAAATATGACGAAAGAATACACCGAATATTGCGAAAAATGACGGGAAAATGCCGAAAATCGGGGAAAATGACCTAAAACCTGAAAATTGGCAAAAAAAAATGCAAAAAATGCACTTTAACATTACCTTTTTGGGGTTCTAAACGAAGTGTAATATTGTGTATATTTAATGTGCATCGTGTCCGAGATGTCAGAAAAAAGATGACATTTAATCAGATCCGCTTCCTAGTGATAACGAACATACTGGAGCGAGTGTAGCACGAATTCCTGTATCACCTTGATGTCGTTCGTGTTTGCTAAAGACAGTTACCCAGAGTTCTCATAAGGTATGATAAACTTATTGATTGTCATGAGTTTTCCTTCAGAATAACGTACCACTTACCACTATGATCTTGTACACTTCAAACATAAGACAATTTGAAATCCGATTAATTATTTGGCAACACTGTGGTACTTCTTCACAGAGCTAACTTACTTACCATCCGGCTCTACAGCCCCTCGTGGTCCTTGGCCTCTTCCACGACGGCAACACCCTGGTCTTCTCTATTTTGTATTCTTCTCTCCCATTCTCTTATTTCCATCTTCTTCAGGTCCTGCATGACTTCATCCCTCCATCTTGATTTTGGTCTCCCTCTTCTTTGAATACATTCTTTCTTTCTTTATTTTCTTTGGCAATCTTTCCTCTCCCATTCTTTCGACGTGCCCCATCCATCTGATTCTTTGTGATTTTATGAATCTAATTATATCTTGTCCATCAAGTGTACAGTGGGATCCATGAGTATTACCGAGCAAATTGTCCATCACCATGTTCGTGTACTTTATTTGACCCAATAGGAGCTTCAAGAATTAAAAGAAAACTCAAAACAAGCTGTTGACAACTTCTGCACCATCATACATAAAAATCCATCGCTTAAAAACACATCGGATGTAAGATAAAAATTAATGAAAATAGTCATGGACAATTTGCACGGTAATACTCAAGGATCCCACTGTACCATCTATTTCTTTCTTACGTTCCATGTTGCTATAGTAATGTCATTATCTTTTTTTTTTCTGGGGTCGTCTTCTCTTGTTTCCATCCTTCATCCGAGGCTGTCGCGTTGTTTCCGTAACTGCAGGTTCTTTTATGGGGTCTGGTAGTTGGCCAACCCCCAACCTGGAGGACCAGGTGATTTGTTTTAACGCATCCATTGATGCACTAAAGTGTGTTTTATGGCCTCTGCGAAGAATCAGATTCATATTTGATGCATTTTGGTGCATTTTTATATGCCGTAAAAGAAACAGCAAAATGCATCAGTCGATGCACCTTGATGCACCTTCCTGCATCTCAATCGATGATGCAGGAAGGTGCATCAAAATGCATCAAGGTGAAGCAAAACGCATGAACGGATGCATTAAAGTGCATCTCGACTGAAAGAAATTCTAATTTGCATCACATAATGCACTTTGGTGTTTACGACATATAAAAATGCACCAAAATGCATCAAATGTGAATCTGATTCTTCGCAGAGGCCATAAAATACACTTTAGTGCATCAATGGATGCGTTCTGCTGTATCAATCGATATGATGCATTTAGTTTTCTGTGTGTAGATCCATCTACTAACTGCAGGCCAGCAGTTCTAGTTTTGGTCCGCTCTGGGTAATTTGATTGCCCAGTACCCACTATATGTAGAGGACATCCCACTATCCGCCACCTGGGGAGGCGCACATTAGAAGACCAGTAACTCCACGTGGGTCACAGAGCTACCTACAATCTTATTATTGAGCAATGTACAGTTACATTTCAGAGTTCCTTGTGGTGTAAGGAGTGACCTTTCTCAAGACACCAAAATGTCACCCTCACTTCCACGTAGAACACCCTGGACTGCATTTAGCAGACTAACAAGTCTCTGGCGTCTGGACCTCATACCCAGTATAATTCTCTATGGAACTTGTGTTATGTGCTGTCCATATGTGTATGTGATTGCACCTTCATCACCACTCTTCCTCACCTTCGCAATTAGCCAAAAGTGACAGAAACGCGAAGTAAAATAAAGCTATTCATTCCAGAGTTCCTGGACCATAATGCTTTGCACGAGAAGCAGCATTTTCTAGAGATAAAGAGGATACAACTGCAATGTTGATTTGAGAAGTCATCTTCCCTTACACAAGAGCTTTGCAATAGAAATACGCCGAAGCAAAGTTGCAAAATAGAATAAGTTAAACGAGAAGCTTGTGCCAAAAGCCACAACGTAAAACCATTGAAAGGTTAAGAAGTTCCTCTTGCAAAACTGGTGACGACATAAATCGACCTAGAGTACAAACTCCGAAGGATCTAAAGGTAAGAAATTAGAATAAGAATCAAGCAAGGAACCTGTATTGCACATTGCCGACAGTGTGGACAAACAAGGTTGAGTAATCTTTGCAAGCACCGCCGTGTTTATGGACCAGAGACAGCATCTAGAGTGTACGCACAGCTCTTCAGCATCCAATGACAACAATGTTTGCTGACAGAGGATGGCAACACATACAAATGAAGCCTATTTGTAGGTTTTTCCTATCGTGAAGACCAAAAATAAATTATTTTTACCCTTTTATGTTAGGACGCTTGATACATTGTGGGAGTGAACTCACCTCCCCAGAAACGTCCAAAGTCAACAATAATTCGTCAACATGGAGTATATAGCAATTCCATACCTCCTTGAACCAACCACCTTAGTGTATGGTTGTAACTAGATATTTTCATTTGATATAGCAGTAAATATCGGATGTCAGCAATAAATCGTCAACATAAGACTAAATCGTGATCGTCTCTAACACGTCTAAGAGGCGATCACCCATCTGTATGTCTAAAATTAAGTGATCACCCCAGGAGACAACGTTGAAAACTAAAAATCAAGCTTCAGTGTACAAAAGATTTGGGGGGTTAGTAACGGTCCGTTCCAGGATTCGGCCAGGGAAGCTAGGGGAATTTATGAGCCAAGAGCTCGACCTAACATTACCTGGTCTTGTTTACCCGTTGCACTTACCAATGATCAGATACTTAATTTCTACTTCTTGCACATGAGGGAAACGAATAGAGATTTGTAACATATTTAATTAATGAAGACATAAACCTAACATACTTACACAAGGAAAAGGATACACTTGTTACACATGTAAACAGAAACTTCTCTCCAATTGGCACTTATCGCCACACACGACTGTATAGTCACAGCACAATACTGTCCCGTGTTCGGACTCTTATGCAGACACTCTACCGTATAAATTACTGGCGCACTCTCGTCGCACACTGTCCTCTTCTCAAAACTATTTCCCCAAAACTGTAGCTTTTGGTGGATCACGTGTCCCCCTGGCCCAATGAGATTGTCCGGCGTTATTTTGACCAAGCCGTGGGAACAGCATCTCCCGGTCATTCTCTGGGTCCTCCAGTTTCTGCCACATGTTAGCTAAATTAGTTCAGCGACGATGGACCATGTCCAGTCGAAGGGATACAGGCTCATTTGTCACTTCTCGCATTCCTTCGTCCTGGTCCCTTCTGGGCTGGGGAGGGAAGAAACGTATTTTCAACATGCAGCAACATAGAATTGCTATAAGTGAACCAGTGGCGTGCATGTAACCGGTGTTACCAAAGGTAACAGGAAAATGTAAATAAATTAAAAAGTTTTTTGTTAATAAAATAACAACATTGCTAAATAAGTTAACCGAGTTGAGTGTATATTGCAGAGGACATTTTTTCTGCAGCCGATAAAAGCGAAGAGACAGGCCGTTCCGCTACCCTCAAGAGGCAACAGGAGGAAGGGGCACCAATGCAAGGGAACGGCGGGGAGAGATTTGAGGAGGCAAGTGTGCTAGGGCGTTATTCATATGCCTGTTTAGGGGCCCTGTTGCCGCTGCGGCCTACCGGATCAGCAAGTGTTGTCACATTGGATTTCCAGAAAAGAGCTAAATCCCGCCTAAAACGTGGATACTATTTCTCTGAAGCAACAAGAGCTAGACTGCAAAGCCAAAGCTGGATTTAACTAAAACTGAGACCGTTTAGTAATAGACGAAAAGATAAGTACTTGATGCGATTCGTCATTTGGACAAACCTTGCTCCAAAAAGCTAAGTTGGCGACAATAGAACGTACATCTCGCCTTCCCTTCCGCCACTGGAGGAGGGGAATTCTGTCAGCAGAAACGTCAAACTGACCCGAATGTGTGGTTCTTCTTCCCCTTGCCACCTCGACTAATATTCACTGGATTCTCGCGGCAACTCTCTCATGAGTGGTAGTTCTTTCTAGGAGCGATTGCGGCTAAATAAATCACTGAGCGGATTGCAAAAAACCGAAATGAACAAAAATCCAGATCAAAGGCATGTTTTTTTTTGGGGGGGTAGGGGGTGGAGATGATAACGTCTGATGACCGCGACTGGTACCACTTTTGAAAAAGTCACGCCACGCCACTGAAGTGAACCTATCTTAAAGCAGCTAAGGGAAAAGCTCACCCACCCCCATGAGAGGCCATTAAACCGCCACTGCATAAGGCATAAGTAGGTAGATATCCGGTTGATATGTCCGAGGAAGTTGCATGGTTTGGACAAATATTTCAGATATCATGCCAAAACCTACAATGATACCAAGAGTAGTCTAGGTCTCGTATCGACAAGACGAACGATCTGATGGTATAAGGGGTGATCCTTTCGAAAGACACCCAATTATCAAGTTTGTGAACCTCCCTTCCACGTAGTACACACTGGACTGCATTTAGTGGGACAGCGAGGCTCTGGCGTCTGAACTCACAGCCAGTATAATCCTCCGTGTGCTGTCCTTGTGTGTTTGTGATTGTCCGTCCCTTCATCCTCATCTTCCCGATGACAGAAAAGGGAAGTAAAATAAACCAAATCAAATCGAACGATCTGGTCTCGTACACGTATCGATTCTTAACAGTCCATTTCTGTCTCGACTTATCGAACCCTACTGGAACACTCAACACCCTTTTCTGTAATCTCAAGCTTAATCCCGTTCATGCCCTGCCCTTGAATGAAAATTGTGTAACATCGTTTCTTGTTATCACACGAGCCTCTAAATACATATTTCAGTCTGGCACATAACCCGATTTATCTTCATCCACTTGCCGACGAAAAGGACACCTTCAGCCGTGTCACGTGGTACAATGGCTTTATCATTACTTTCACACGTCTTGAAATATTACAAGAGCTGGGCTTCACATCATCAGAAAACGATAGCTTTGGGTTCATATTCGTTGCTTGTCCTTGTTCACACCATCATGTGCGTATTATTATGAAGTAAGTTGTCAGCCTAATAAACTAGTTCTAGGTGGTTGCTATTTTGAAACTAATTGCTTTGAGCCAGATGCCCTCTCGAAAACTGGTACAACGCATGATAATGCTGCGTGTATAATATATACTGGTTCAGGTGCAAAGAGGATATGCTTGAACCTTATGAATCTTTATAGACATAGAACGAAAACTGTGTCAAGACACATATAATTTTGATTTCAATAACACGTTAACGTGCATAAACTGCAAATTATGCACCTTTTAGTGTGTCAAACTGCACATAGGAATGTATTAAAGGGTATTTTTATGAGATGAAGTCCCGTGTGATGCAGCAAAATGCATCAATTTGGAAGATGAGACAAGATCATTTCGACGATAACAAACTTTCACTTTTAATGCATCAATTGACACAGCTAAATGTGTAATTTTGTTATCTTCGAAATGATCTTGTCTGATCTTCCAAATTGATGCATTTTGGTGCATCACACGGGACTTCATCTCATAAAATACCCTTTAATACATTCCTATGTGCATTATGACACACTAAAAGGTGTATAATTTGCAGTTTATGCACGTTAACGTGTTATTGAAATCAAAATTATATGTGTCAATTGACACGTTTTTGGTTAAGTATGTAGTGTTATTTTTAAACCCTCATTATGTTCTAGTAAAAGATACCCCCGGTTGTATGTGCTGAACTGTTTCTTTCGTATTTCCAGCGATACTAAACATGTAACCTTTTATTCAGGATGTACCACGTGGTTGTATGATCAGTACTTGAGAAGTGAGATCCCTAGCTGCTCCTCACTTGTAGCTTGGAAGCGAGTTACAACTCCAGAAAGTCACCAATCAACAAGCGAGACGCGGACGTCATCACAACAGTACTAGAGTTGCACGCTGCATTATTCTGTGCCTTGAAAGATTCATTCATTCATTTGTTATTTTGCTTCCCATTTTCTACCACCTTTGGCTAATCGCTAAGATTGAGGATGAGTGATGATGTGATGAAATTGATGAAAGAAAACTCACAAATAACCAACCATGCCCAGGTTGGGATTCGAACCCAGGAACCCTTGGCGTCGTGATAACCACAGAGATCGGCGAAAGAGTTGAAATAGGCAGTGTTTGGAAGTAACTAGTTACAAGTAACAGTTATTATTTTGCACAAATTCTACTTGTAACTACTTTTAAAAGTAAGAGTTGTAACCGTAACAAAATTACATTTCGCAACAGTAGTAACTTTATTTACAGTTACTTCACAACACTTTAATTGTTCAACTTGAAAATTTGTAGCATGTAACGAATAAAGCAATTTGGCAACTCTGTTTTCAACCATGTGTCCTCTCAGGATGCTAAGGTGAAACGATTTTCGCGGAATCGGCTAAGGTGACGGAGCTGTACTTGGTTGGATACTACTAAATTTATTGTAATTTACAATTTCTAACTCTAAATTGGTTTTGTTGAGCCGAGATGAAAGAGAAAACAACAGGTGCAATTTATGCCACAACGTGAAAAAGTTTCGTGGTTTACATAGGATCAATCTTTCAAATCAAAAGAACTGAAGCAAACATGATTCTTTGTTCAATCCTTTATTTGCTGTAATAATATAATTACATGAAGACTTAGGTTATGTACAAGAAACATAAATAAAGTACATGAAATTTCTCCTTGCATATATTTTTAGGGGCCTCCCCGATGGCGTAGTGGTAACGCCATCACCTTGTAATCAAGGGGTGCCGGGTTTGATACCTTGTGGAGGCAGATAGCCATTTTAAACTTATAGGCCCAGTTATCCTACCTATGCACGAAGTGGACTTAAAATCCAAACATTTACAATTAATGATTATTGATTGTATTTAATTTCATTGCAATAAAATTTCGGGCAGAAAGTAACTGTAAAAGTATATTTAAGTTACTTTTCAAGCAAAAATAACTGAGTTACTTTCTACAATGAGTAACTCTTGGTCAGATACATTTTGAGCCAAGTAACTTTAACTCAGTTACTTCTTGAACCAAGTAACTGTAACTCAGTTACTTTTTGAGCCAAGTAACTGTAACTCAGTTACTTTTTGAGCCAAGTAACTACAACTCAGTTACTTTTTGAGCTAACTAACTATAACTCAGTTACATTTTGAGCCAAGTAACTGTAACTCAGTTACTTTTTGAGCCAAGTAACTACAACTCAGTTGCTTTTTGAGCCAACTAAGTGTAACTTAGTTACTTTTTGAGCCAACTAACTGTAACTCAGTTACTTTTGAACCAAGTAAATGTAACTCAGTTACATTTTAAGCCAAGTAACTGTAACTCAGTTACTTCTTGAGCCAAGTAACTACAACTAAGTTGCTTTTGAGCCAACTAACTTTAACTAAGTTACTTTTTCAGCCAAGTAACTGTAACTCAGTTATATTTTGAGCCAAATAACTACAACTCGGTTGCTTTTTGAGCCAAGTAACTGTAACTCAGTTACATTTTGAGCCAACTAACTGCAACTCAGTTACTTTTTGAGCCAAGTAACTACAACTCAGTTACTTTTTGAGCTAACTTACTATAACTCAGTTACATTTTAAGCCAAGTAACTGTAACTCAGTTACTTTTTGAGCCAAGTAACTACAACCCAGTTACTTTTTGAGCCAAGTAACTGTAACTCAGTTACTTTTGAGCTTAGTAACTGTAATGCAGTTACTTTTTGAGCCAAATAAATGTAAGTCAGTCACTTTTAAAACGTAACTCTCAGAGCACTAGAAATAGATTGTGCTCAAGTTGTGAACCTTGACATTAACAGTTCAAATGCTCATGGGAAGTCAGACGTCACTGGTTGCACTTCAACAAGAGTCCTTAATAAATCTTACTGCTGAAACAGATTTTTACTCGTTTCTATGAACGGAAGCGGAAATCACCTTTTGTGAGTGCCTGTGCGTTCACCCTGTGCATTCCTTGCTCATGACTACAGAGGCACCATTTAGAGGTTGCACGTATAACAGCTTCCCAGTGACATTTAGGAGGCGAGTAAATGCATCGCATTCCTTGTCTAGGAACAGAGGAGAGGCTTTGTCAACACAAAAGAGGTTCACGGACAAAATATCCCGGCGGTGTTTACCGAGGGATCTGTGAAGATAAAGCCCATGTATCAGCGCACTGTTTCCTCTACCCCTTTGAGTATGTTCACAGTGCGTTGGATTTTGATAACGAATAGAAATGTAAAGTATGCGACCTTAGAGGGTCTAGGTAGTTTTCCAACAATGCTGCGTCAATGTCGACAATAGAGGATCGAACCACAAACCTTTCGCACCAAAGGTAACGGTGCTGATCATTAGGGTCCCTCACGAGATGTGCCGACCTCCGTGGTGGAGTGGTACAGCGCGCTGCGACGCCAAGGGTCCCGGGTTCGAATCCTGGCATGGACGTGGGTGTTCTTTGTGAGTGTCGTATCATCACTCATTCTCATTGTCACGATTAGCCAATACTGGCAGAAAAGCCACGTAAAATCGTTGTATGAGAACTAGATTAACCTTTTCGGTTTTGTTTAAGGCGAGGAGGGACAATTACGCACTAGTTGTGCATTTATTTCAATATCGTCGGATTGGGCACTGCTATTTAAAAAAGGAACCAGTATGCAAGAGAGTATGAATTTCTCTCCATGTTACAAGTGCAAACTGTTTTTCAAGTTGATTAGTAAGCTAGACATGATGTTTGAAAAATATGATTAATAAGTATTTACAGAATCCCATGTATTCCTTATGGGAAATCAACTTCAAGTTGCGGCTAATCAAATGGGAGTTTCGACTTTTTCTACTACTATGATATAGTTCAACGTGTCCTCTTTCCGTCCATCTACTTTTCTACGTCATTGGATGTTTGATATTCCCGAGAGAACGAATAAAATAATGGTCCCATAAGGCTAGTGCATTTCTCCTTGCCTCCTACGGCCATCCTGGCAGTGTTGCCAAACCTGATGTGCATAAAAGAGCTAAATTTTACCATTAATAGAGCTAAAGATGACTTTCAAGGAGCTAGATTAACGAAGGCTGCATAAAGAGCCTCCTAGGATAATTTTAGGTGTCAGAGGGATGGGGGCACTGCTATTGCCGTTAGCTTTAAAGTGATGGCAATTTATTCTTAATTTTCACCGCCTAGATCTAGCGGCATCACCCATCTCAATAATCCACTGATGCTCAAATGAAATCAAAAATGAAGGATTTCCGGATAACAATATTGTCATCTTCACCTTAACCACGGCCCTATATAAAAGTAAGGGGAGGGGTGGGTGACGCAGCCAATATAACAATATCAAGTTATGTGTAAAATGTACACTCATGGCAAAAGTTGGACTTTGTGGGCCGTAGCCAGTGGTGGCATCATAGTGTGGCAGAGGCGGGTGCCACTGTTCACAGCCAAACGAGTGCACGAAAGAGCCAGATCTGGTTCCAAAAGAGCGAAGTTGGCAACAGTGATCGGCAGCTGCCGCAGCGAGAAAGACCTAGGTGAAATTTCCCTCTCCCCCTTAACGCAATGGCGTGTCCAATGGGGATTCGTGGAGGTTATAAACCCCATCTTTGGTCCAGCATTCCTAAAAAAAAAAATAATGTCAAAGGCAGGAAAAGATGACTACGTACTAGCAAGAAGTGTACATAACCCCTCCCTTTCGAAAATCTGGGCACACCACTGGTTTATCGTATTTCCTCTGAAGAGCTTTACTTGGAGTCAATTATATCTCCACTTGTACTCCTTAGCAGTAAGGTGGATTCACGTATCTCCAATTTACTGACTTTTTTAGAGTCAGACATATTCCTAAGAATACATTATTTCCTCTTACTGTACATTTGATAAATTGAAGTTACGTCCTCTGGTTCTCACACGACGAAATAAACTAATTCAATCAATCATCGAAATTAAGCAAAAGTGGTCGAGTTCATAATAAACCATATAGGGAAATCAGCATTTGAATTAGAAACAACGCATGAATCCTGTCGGATAGGCAACCGGAAACATGTTGTAGTTTTGTGCATTGCATAACGTGCTAGGGGGTCAGTTCGTAACCTGTGAACGGAGGACCCTCAAGGGGTTGCCACACCGTACCAAGAAGTCCGTGAGGAATTGTAATTAGCTTTTAAACGTACCGTGAAAATTTGAGAAAGATCAAGTCCTTGATTTGTAAATTAAGTATGTTCCGCAACTATCTACAACTGAAAATATGTGTATTAATATTAGGTACTGATTATATACAATCTTAATTCTCGTATTACGAAATCCACGTTTCTAGATCTCTCGTCAAGGATTGTCAAGAAAAGTCTCTTTCGAAGTACTAGGTTTTATCGAAGACGGCTCTGAAGGTATCCATGCCTTTCGTGGCGTCATACTTGTGTGAAAAATCGTTCTCTCTTCTCCTTTATGTCAAAGGACTGTGTGGTAGTCGTAGGGTAAAAGGTGACAAGGTAAAGATCCCCGTGCTCCACACATTCTCGATCTCGGAGGTGTGATCAGCACCATCTTTAGCAGCCTTTACCTGCCAAGATTGCCTCAAGTTACCCATTTACTTGAGGCTGGGTGAACCCCACTCACTCTGGGAATCGAACATTACAGTCAGATGTCCCACCGACTTTTTTTAAAAGGAAAATCCTAAGGGATAGTTTCCCCGTTATCCTTTTCTTTCATTTAGGAAAAACACAAATATTCATGTATTCCTCGGTATCCCTGGCGTTGTGCGCTGTGCTAATTTAAAGAATTCGATACCACGATCTCAACAATTTTTCTCGTAAAAGCTTTCTACTTTTTTATACGTTAATTCATATGTACCTTTCAAATTTAATATTAATAAATAAATTATGACATAATAAGATAGTATATGTCTAGGTTTGTTGATAAATGTAAAGCTTCGCTTAAATTAGTTGACAACGATTGATCTAATGCAATACGAGGCGTATTCGGAAAGTAAGTACCGAAAGGGTGCAAGAAATAAAGTAAAATAGTTTTGTACCTTTTTTATTTCAATTGCATTCTACAGATCTTAAACTACTTTTCTACGTAGTTTCCACCATTTTTCAAGCATTTGTCATAGCGTGGCACTAATTTTTGTATCCCATCGTCATAGAATGTTCCCGCCTGTGATGAAGGACATCCATGCACTCTTGATTCGACGTCATCATCCTCGTCGAAACGCTGACCACAATTTTCGATTACAGGCGATCTGTCACATTTTCGTAGAGGACTGTTTTCTTGAAATTTGTGGAAATTCCATGGAAGGCGGCGATATTGTGAAGCGTCTGTTTTCACGAATTTCCGCGTCTACCGCACGCGCCAAATCCTTGGTCACAACAAATGGCCGACCGCTCCTTGGCTCATCGTAAACTGTCTCACGACCTTCTTTAAACATCAAAAATAAAGACCTCTCACAGTTGACGGTGGATGTCTACCGGTTTCACGTTTCTTGCATTAAGAAAACGAAACACAGACCGGACTTCACAGTCGGCGGGGCGATTGATTTTCTTGAACATTTCAAACCTTCATTAACTTACGAAGAAAAAGCATGACCTGCTCCCACGACTGCCTGTGGCTTACTAACGGATGAAGGATGTCAGCGAGAACTCACACGTTCGCGACTGCAGCGCTACAGCGGCAATATTTGCCAACGGTACTTTACAACAGATTTGGTGGGTTAGCTACGGTCCGTTCCAGGATTCGGCCAGAAAAGCTAGGGGAATTTACGAGCCAAGAGCTCGACCTAACGTTACCTGGTCTTGTTTACCCGTTGCATTTACCAATTATCAGATTCTTAATATCTACCTCTTGCAGATAAGGGAAACCAATATAGATTTTAACATATTTAATTAATAAAGACATAAACCTAACATACTTACACAAGAAAAAGGATACACTTGTTACACATGATTGGCACTTATCGCCACACACGATTGTACACTTATAACACAATACTGTCCCGGGTTCGAACTCTTATGCACACACTCTACCGTGTAAGTTACTCTATTCCAAGTCTCGTCACGCACTTTGGAGGATAATGTTCCTTTTCGAGCCTACTCGCACACTGTCCTTTTTTCAAAACTGTTTTCCAAAAACTGTTGCTTTTGCTGGATCACGTGTCCCCCTGGCCCAATGAGATTGTCCGGCGTTGTTTAGGCTAAACTGTGGGAACAGCATCTCCTGGTCATTCTCTGGGTCCTCCAGTTTCTGCCACATGTTACATAAATTAGTTCGGCGACGATGGACCGTGTCCAGTCGAAGGGATACAGGGCTGGCTCATTTGTCACTTCTCCCATTCCTTCGTCCTGGTCCCTCCCTGGCTGGGGAGAGAAGAGCCCACACAGGAAGAAACATAGTTCCCAACTTTCCGAAGGAAAGTATTCTCAACTTTGAGCAACATAGAATTGCTAAAACTTACTTTACGAATACTCCTCGTATTTTAGTTTACTCTGGCCAGTATCATTAATTTAATTTGGCAAGTGCTGGTTTTCATTGCCACGTTAAATTTTGGACACCCAAAAAATTCCAATTAAACAGAATATTTCCACTTCATTATATTTGTTAATGAAAATTGCTGCGAGAAACTAAATTCACAGAACGAAAGTCCATCTTTCCAAGTGGTTTCCAGCTCTGGCTGCAAGTCACTTCACCCTTCCGGCTCTGACTTGAGAAAAGATCGAAACTTGTAATTCAAATTTTGAGGCTGCACAGGTGACAGTACCTTTTCAGAGGCTTTAATTCTCACTGTTGAGAAATAATTTTCTCTTATCGATGTTGAACCTTCGATGAAAGGCCATCTTTCAAGATGGTTGCCAGCTCGGGCTGCAAATCTCAAAGTTCTCGCGGCCTGGCGGTTGAGAAGCGATTGTCTAGACCATGGCTCTCCGTAGAGTTTGAACTCAGAACACAAGTTACAGCTATTTAACCCATTATAACTAAACTTGTAAGTGAAATATAGTACTAAACCTTCTTGCTAAAGTAATATGTCTTCCTCTCTCTCTCTCTCTCTCTCGCTCTGTGTGTGTGTGTGTGTTTCCTCTGTATTTCCCTCTCTATTTCTCTCTCTCTCATTCTCTTTCTCTCTTTCTTGAAGTGCGTTTCTTTGTGCTTCTCTATGTTTCTCTACCTCTATCTCTCTGTTTCTCTATCTCTCTCTTTATTTTCCTCTCAGTTTGTTTCTTTGTCTGTCTCTTTGTTTCTCTGTCTCTCTCTGTGTTTGTCTGTCTTTGTCTCTCTCTCTATGATTCTCTGTCTTTGTCTCTCTCTCTCTATGATTCTCTGTCTTTGTCTCTCTCTCTCTATGATTCTCTGTCTTTGTCTCTCTCTCTCTATGATTTTCTGTATTTGTCTCTCTCTCTCTCTCTATGATTCACTGTCTTTGTCTCTCTCTCTCTCTCTCTCTCTCTGATTCTCTGTCTTTGTCTCTCTCTCTCTCTCTCTCTATGATTCTCTGTCTTAGTCTCTCTCTCTCTCTATGATTCTCTGTATTTGTTTCTCTCTCTCTCTCTATGATTCTCTGTCTTTGTCTCTCTCTCTCTATGATTCTCTGTCTTTGTCTCTCTCTCTCTATGATTCTCTGTCTTTGTCTCTCTCTCTCTCTCTCTCTCTCTCTCTCTCTCTCTCTCTCTATGATTCTCTGTCTTTGTCTCTCTCTCTCTATGATTCTCTGTCTTTGTCTCTCTCTCTCTCTCTCTCTCTCTCTCTCTCTCTATGATTCTCTGTCTTTGTCTCTCTCTCTCTCTATGATTTTCTGTATTTGTCTCTCTCTCTCTCTCTATGATTCACTGTCTTTGTCTCTCTCTCTCTCTCTCTCTCTCTCTCTCTGATTCTCTGTCTTTGTCTCTCTCTCTCTCTCTCTCTCTCTCTCTATGATTCTCTGTCTTAGTCTCTCTCTCTCTCTCTATGATTCTCTGTATTTGTCTCTCTCTCTCTCTCTATGATTCTCTGTCTTTGTCTCTCTCTCTCTATGATTCTCTGTCTTTGTCTCTCTCTCTCTCTCTCTATGATTCTCTGTCTTTGTCTCTCTCTCTCTCTCTCTCTCTCTCTCTATGATTCTCTGTCTTTGTCTCTCTCTCTGTGTTTCTCTTTCTCTCTCTCTCTCTCTCTCTCTCCTGTTTCATGATGTATTGTGTCATTCAGGCATTTTCACATCAATATAAAGAAGGGAATGCAGCAAAGGCAATGATTTATCTTGGAAACCAATGGTAGGAGAAGGCAATCAAGGTGTGCTTTGACGAAAAATCCCAACACCTCTGTTGCGGAGTGGTTAGCACAGCGACGACGCCAGGAGTCCTACGTTTGAAACCCGCTTAGGGTGTTGTTGCTCTTTGTGAGTGCCCTTTCATAAATTTCATCATATCATTACTCATCCTCGCGATTATCCATAAGTGGAAGAAAGGCGAAGTCAAAATAATCTCAATCAATCGATGGATATATCCGTCTTGGAATTCCTCATGGATATTCCGTGATTCCGTAAGCATTTTCTGTGTCACAATTAACCGCACAACAGCAAAAGCAATGAACACGAAAGTGAACCTTAATACCCATTCTATGAATTCTAAACATGCCATTTTTTTATGAATTTAGGCTGTCAGGGTTGTTCATCGCAATTAGGAACGTTTCTATTAAACTTCACTGCTGATATAGTGAACGTAGTTGGACCTGAAATACCGCTGAAAATGAACAGGATAGCGCATTAGATAACTGCTCCAAAAGGGAACGAAACACGTAACATCTTTGTTTATTTCGTATTATCCTAATTGTGATTACAGTATCCTGCCCGTACTTTCAGATTTAATGATCTTCCGTGATTCTGATAACGGTCTCTTCTGGCTCATAAACTTTTCGTATATCTCTTGTTGAAATATTGTTGTTTGCGCTAGCCTCGGGCAAACATCCTGCCTGTGGTGGGTTTATAAATAAGGAAACTTAAGCGAACAGGAAGCAGATGGCCTCGCGATCTCACACGCTCTCAATTTTTGACGTTCGAATTTAGGAGGAATAGGATAATATCCCACTATATGCACGTGTTAAGTCGTCGACTTTCGATATCGCCACGGAAGTTCTTGGGTTCGAGTCCTGGCTTTTGCGTGGGTGATATTTGTGAGTGTTCTTTCAGCAATGTCATCTTATCATCCTCATTGTCGCGATTGGCCAAAAGTGACAAAAAGCGATGCTAAATAACAAAAATCTCTTTCTCTCTCTTATTACGTTCTCTATCTCTCTCTGTCACTGTCTGTCTGTCTCTCTCTCTCTCTCTCTCTCTCTCTCTCTCTCTCTCTCTCTCTCTCTCTCTCTCTTTTCATAATAATGCCCATGGGCATATTGTACTTAACTTCTGTGGGCATATCACCCCACAGCTACAATCAAAAAATTGAATCACTGGGTTGGCAACTCTGAGCACCATGCGGCAGTTTCACTCTGCAGATATGTTTCCCTGACTCTTGATCTTTACACCAAATATAATTGAGTTTTTCTCTCTTGGGAATATTATTGCAAACTGTTAATACAGCAACGTCCAAAAAATTGTTACCTCAAAAATTCTCTTCTTACCCTGGATGGCTTCAGGTTCTTCTCACAAGCTCCAAACCTGCTGCCTCGTCTCACCACGGAGGGCGCTTTCAAACAAGAGTCGCAGAGACGCCATAACATTAACGTTGCGCGAGATACAAGGGGGTGGGCATTTAACCCCGTTGGGCATATTCCCCCGAGTGACTCTATTGCAAAATCATGTAGAAATTTTAGCTAAGAGACTACTGCTATTTTGATATAATTATGTAGGTATTAAATAATTACATATCTTCAATATAGGACCTCCTTGATGGCGCAGTGGTAGCGTTATCGCCTTGTAATCAAGGAGTCCTGGGTTCGATATCCGATGGAGGCACATAGTGGTTTGGATCCCATTTTAAACTGTAGGTCCAGTCTCGATTAGCCTTTCTGTGCATAAAATGGACTTAAAACAAAAATCCAAAAAATACCTTCGCTAAACGCATTATTTGAGATTAACACTTAAAGTATTGTTAGCCGGCCTCCGTGGTGGAGTGGTTAGCGGTTAGCACATCGCGCTACGACGCCAGGGGTCCGAATCCTGACCTGGGTATATCAATTTCATCATATCATCACTCATCCCCATCTTCGCAAATTAGACAAAAATGGCACAAAAAGCAAAGTAAAATAAAGCAAATCAATCGTCAATCATTAATTATTAAAAATAAGGCTATTATTTTTATTTAATGCCGTAAATATAACATGTTCAAGATTTTTATTGGGTGTGGAAAGTTGGGGGGGGGGGACAAAAATTTACCTCTCCTGGGTGAAAATTTTATCTTGAGCTGCCCCTGGCTGGAGCCCACCTTCGCCCCCCCGATTGCGACGCCCATGTTTAGCATGCATTCAGACGTATCACATGCTTATGCTGCTATTATACAGGTAGATGCATCCAATATACGTAGCAAAAGAAGAGTATAGAGCATGACGAGGCGGCCTTTATCACAGTGACTCACCTGCCCCGTCTCGGTTGGTTTCTGAGCCAGAATGAAACATACACGTAATAGTAATTCCGTCGCTTGGTTGTTTATGTTTATGACCTGTTGTTTTGTAACCCATTGAGCATGACAAATGGTGGGAGCATATTAAAAGATATTAGCTGGCAAACTCCTCTCTAGCTTACATGCTAAGGTTGCTTCTGCAAATCATTCGTTTGCAGCGCCGCGTGAAGTCTCGGGTAGGCGTCGTGAAGCATATGCGCGTCGCTGACTGCGCATGCGTTATGATCGCATATCAACGGTTCAAGTAAGCACTCAAAACGCTTCGCTTGAGAGGGATATGCAAATTGCGCGAAGTGATACGCATTAGAAGTAATAGTCCATAGGCTTTATCGGCTGGTTGACGAGAACAGTACTTTTCCATTCGACGCAAGTATTTTCTAACTGGCCGCTTGTGTCGCCCTAGTCGACTTCACGTTTTGCAAATGCTAATTGAGTCATCTGTAGAATAGAAATGATCTATGGTCAATGACAATGTCGCTCTAGTTGACTATGCGTTTTGTAATCTACCTGTAAGAAATATCAATGATCAACTTAAAACTGTTGCAAGAAAAGTTCTTTTATTGTTATCATCATATATGTAAGAGTTTATTCTGCTGGTAAATTACTAAAAAAATAATGTAATGGATTGTGGAATTTTGAACAAGAAAATTTAAAATCATTGCAAAAGTTATGTACAGTCGATGTATGAACAACTATGGTGTCGTCTTGGATAAATGTAAACAGATTCACCGTATAAAAGGTAAAACATCTGTAAACTCGGGGGGGGGGGGCATTGTCCTGGTTGCCGAAAGGCTGGTGATTTGGGGGAACTCTGAAAATATCTTAACCGCACTCATCTGGGCGGTTTTGGTACCAAGGCGGGTATTTCTAAAACCAGATTGTGAAAGGTGTGGTTCTCTGCATCACCAAAGGACTAGCGTTTTTAAACTGCGGTATAACTAATAGGTTTCGACCTACAAGTTATATCGTCGAAAGCTTGAATAAAGCTTTAAAGATGAGAAACTAGTAACTTTTATTCCAAATAAAACTAGGTAAAACAAACAAAAACCTCCAGAACAGACCACGCAGGGGACTTGGTCCTCCAAACCCTTTGATGTCCTTCTAGAAGTCCGGTAAGAGGTTATATGCGGACTAACCTGAAGCCCCAAAGGCAGGAGGTGCGTGTCAGACTACACCAGTGTTTATCCACAAGAGATGTGACGAGCATTTTCCCGCTAGACAAGATTTGATTGATTGATTTGGTGTTTTAAGTCCACTTTATGTACTGTAAGGCTAATCGGGACTGGACCTACAGTTTAAAGTCGGATCCGAACCACTGTGTGACTTCACCGGGAATCGAACCCGGAACCCACTAGACAAGAGACCAGTATTTTCCAATCAGAGACGAAATCACTATTTTCCCACTAGAGACGAAACCACTATTGTCCCACTAGAGACGAAACCACTATTGTCCCACTAGAGATGAAACCACTATTTTCCCACTAGAGACGAAATCACTATTTTCCAACTAGAGACGAAACCACTATTTTCCCACTAGAGACAAAACCACTATTTTCCAACTAGAGACGAAATCACTATTTTCCCACTAAAGACGAAATCACTATTTTCCCACTAGAGACGAAACCACTATTTTCCCACTAAAGACGAAATCACTATTTTCCCACTAGAGACAAAACCACTATTTTCCAACTAGAGACGAAATCACTATTTTCCCACTAGAGACGAAACCACTATTTTCCCACTAAAGACGAAATCACTATTTTCCCACTAGAGACAAAACCACTATTTTCCAACTAGAGACGAAATCACTATTTTCCCACTAGAGACGAAACCACTATTTTCCAACTAGAGACGAAACCACTATTTTCCCACTAGAGACGAAACCACTATTTTCCCACTAGAGACGAAACCACTATTTTCCAACTAGTGACGAAACCACTATTTTCCCACTAGAGACGAAACCACTATTTTCCCACTAGAGACGAAACCACTATTTTCCAACTAGAGACGAAACCGCTATTTTCCAACTAGAGACGAAACTACTATTTTCCAACTAGAGACGAAACCACTATTTTCCCACTAGAGACGAAACCACTATTTTCCAACTAGAGACGAAACCACTATTTTCCCACTAGAGACGAAACTACTATTTTCCAACTAGAGACGAAACTACTATTTTCCAACTAGAGACGAAACCACTATTTTCCAACTAGAGACAAAACTACTATTTTCCCACTACAGACGAAACCACTATTTTCCCACTAGAGACGAAACCACTATTTTCCAACTAGTGACGAAACCACTATTTTCCCACTAGAGACGAAACCACTATTTTCCCACTAGAGACGAAACCATTATTTTCCAACTAGAGACGAAACCACTATTTTCCAACTAGAGACGAAACTACTATTTTCCAACTAGAGACGAAACCACTATTTTCCCACTAGAGACGAAACCACTATTTTCCCACTAGAGACGAAACCACTATTTTCCAACTAGAGACGAAACTACTATTTTCCCAGTAGAAACACGGACATGAGAACATAGATGGCAGTGCGATCAGTATCGGTGCTAATTTTTTTATGAAAGTTACAACAGATTTGGTGGTTTATTAACGGTCCGTTCCAGGATTCGGCCAGGGAAGCTAGGGGAATTTATGAGCCAAGAGCTCGACCTAACGTTACCTGGTCTTGTTTACCCGTTGCATTTACCAATGATCAGATTCTTAATATCTACCTCTTGCAGATAAGGGAAACAAACATAGATTTTAACATATTTAATTAATAAAGACATAAACCTAACATACTTACACAAGCAAAAGGATACACTTGTTACACATGATTGGCACTTATCGCCACACACGATTGTACACTTATAACACAATACTGTCCCGGGTTCGAACTCTTATGCACACAATCTACCGTGTAAGTTACTCTATTCCAAGTCTCGTCACGCACTTTTGAGGATAATGTTCCTTTTCGAGCCTAGTCGCACACTGTTCTTTCTTCAAAACTGTTTTCCAAAAACTGTAGGTTTTGGTGGATCACGTGTCCCCCTGGCCCAATGAAATCGTTCGGCGTTGTTTTTACCAAACCGTGAGAACAGCATCTCCTGGTCATTCCCTGAATCCTACAGTTTCTGCCACATGTTACATAAATTAGTTCGGCGACGATGGACCGTGTCCAGTCGAAGGGATACAGGGCTGGCTCATTTGTCACTTCTCCCATTCCTTCGTCCTGGTCCCTCCCTGGCTGGGGAGAGAAGAGCCCACACAGGAAGAAACATAGTTCCCAACTTTCCGAAGGAAAGTATTCTCAACTTTGAGCAACATAGAATTGCTATATATTCCCGTTCCCCCGGGGAAAAATTTCTGAACTTGTGAAGAAATTTTTCATCATTTGTCCTTCACTAGTGGAACACCCTGTATATGATGAGATGAAACTGTCTTTCACTAGTCGATCACCCTGTATATAATCACACTAAACTTTGTTCATTCACTTGGTGGACACCCTGTATATAGTTCAGCTGTTCTTTTGTCCATTAAGTTCTGTCACACCATGACATCTTCTTCTTTCTTCATAAGGTTGGGTAAATTTGACTTAATAAGGTTGAAGGGTATATTTGTCTTCTCGGTTAACAAGGATTAATAACTGCCGATGTCTTCGCAAGTCGTTGGGATGGGAAGGAAAGAAGGATGGGTTATTCTCTCTTCCTTCTATCTGGAATGCCAAACGTTACTGGGTTTGGACTTCATAAAGTTTTGGTGTTATCAGGTGTCTACAGAGGAAACAACTCTTTTGTCACTTTGAGTCTATGGGGAACCTCTGGAAGCTTTTCACAACTCACACCACGGTATGTCGATTAACTGGATGTGTGGGTAAGGGACACGTGATTTGTTCCTCACCACTGATGAGAGTTCATCTCCTTGGCGAAAGTTTCAAATTGTCCCCGATGAAAGGTTCTATCACCATCACTTCACTTAGTGTTTGGTTAGAAAGCGCTTAATCACATGTTATTTAATGTCAATAATTGTGTATCCTAAATACTTCATCACCATACATTACGAATATACTCGTTTTCATTTACTTCATTTTTCCAAAAATTTCAGGATATATTATACACATACATTTTACTTCTACCGTTCACACATATTATACGTATCATGATTACACTTAGTAGAGAATTATCCACTCGAATATATTTATTGAAAATCAAAATATGAATGATATGACCATATCAAGTATATTAATAATACGATAATGTGAACTCTAATAACACTATATTAAATTTTCTTACTTTCTAATGGTCATTTTGGAACCTGAAAAGTACATGAATAAATGCTGAATAAAGGAAGTAATTATCTGACCATCATGATGATAAATTAGACAGATTTTCCTAACCCATTTTTATAATACCTCATACAAGTAAACATAAAAAATGGTCAATAAAATACACTACCAAGCAAATGAAATTTCATCCTTTATCTAATATCAGTAAATTCATATGGGACATTTGAATATACTAAAATGAAATTAAAACATTTTGAACTCAATTACCTCATGAACATAAGAACACAGGTGTTGATTCTCATATACATCCACCTATAATTGAAAATAAACTTCTACTTAGGTTTCACTTTTGAAACTACCAGATAACATATTTATTTTGAAATTGATTAGAATTATGATATTGAACATAATAAACAGACAAGAGTTCAAGATGTCATTTTTCCATGAGTTAAAAGTTGACATAATACTCATATTTTCAAGACATAATCTATCAGTAAAATACTTATTTTTTTTTTTCTATCTGTTAATTAGATTTTTATATGATTCTTCATAGAAACTTAAGAACAAAATGCCAAAACATGACAATATATAAATACTTTTTGCCCTAGAATATCATCAGTATAAAATAGATTTACAAAGTATAAATACGTCAATAGTATGATCTCGTATTGGCCTATCAACATGTTAATGTGATTAGTTCATTTTTATTACATAAGTTTGCGATCGTCACTTTTATATGTATAGTTTTTCCTTGATAATAAGTAAACAAAATACGTAAAAAGACAAGTTTGGTCTTTGCAAATTTACCGTGACCATCATTAATAATTTTTCTTCCTAAATAAATTTATTTCAGCACATACTTAACACTTTACTTTCACTGTCAATTCAAAGTTATTAAACTACTACTGAAAAACATAAAACGTGATAATGGTAGAATAAGTACATATTACCACATATATAAAATATCTCAGATATCATATTTGTTAATTGTTATTCATACTGAAACAATTGTAATCTTTCTCAGGCAATAACCCAAAATCACACCTTAATATTATGTTGTTCATAAGTTTATCAAGAGTACTGGAAAAAGTATACATAACTTAGAACTAAAAACCTCTTTCTATCATCTATTACTTCGAAGCAAATACCTATTTTTTTTTTATATATATATACAAATTGACACATAACTAAATTTTCACAGATACGAGTACAATGGTATCTGTTAGAAAAATGTGAGTACACCTCACTCAGAATGCATTTATTAATCAATAAAAGTTACGTAAATCATCTTACGGACTAAATTTCCTAACATCCTCACACAAATTAAGTGTTATAAATATCAAGTGTAAACAAACATCAACTCATTTTCTTATATATAAGAAATGGTACTTTGAAATGAATATGGAAACTAATATGCTAACTTCATTGTCATAAAACTCTATAAAATTCTCTTCATCATTTGATCATTCTATCATTCGACCTAAGAATAAATTTATCTTTCTTACTTCACCTTCTCTCTCTCACCAATTAGTAATTAATGACGTGCAGCTCATGCTTTAAGAAACGTGTTAGAAAGTGGATGCTCACTTGCAGCATAGGCAAAGTTAGTTTGAATACAAATGTCTAACATAATCTTATGATCAATTCCTATAATTACTTATACTTAATAACTTGTATCAAATGCAATGAATACAATAGACATTCCAATAAAGATATAAACTAATACACAAGCAATAAATAATACGCTGAGCAATCCCAATCGATACTTGTATATAAAGTAATAACTATAGCACTACTGAAACTTCTAGCTACTACTAACTATTTTTTAGAAAAACCCTTATTATTTATTTCCAAATCAAAATACTAAATTAATATGATTACCTACAAAATTAAATTACCTTCTATCTGGAATCTCCTCTCTCTCTTTTACTGACCGACTTACTGATTACCTTCTTTCCTATTTTTTCAAATTTATAGAATAAAATAGCCTGTTCGCCAGTGCTAGAAAATCAATCTGAATTTCAAACAAAAAACAAATGACACTTGTTGCAACACTAAGTAGAGTCATCTAGATCAGAAGATCTGTTCTGACATAATTTCCTTAAAATTAAAAAGCTAAATATGAATATCCTTATATTGAAAAATTAAATAATATAGCACCTAAAATATAACTTTGATTATATTTAAATGACACTTTGAACCAGAATGCTATCCTTCGAGCCAGATGTGCTCTTCAAGGAAACTGTGTCACTAGGGTTGACATCCCCTTTTTTTTTTTGTCGCTGTGACCTTCACTCCGGCCACCCCAGCTGACTGACCATTCCTACCCCTCAGGGGGAGGGGGTCTTTACTAAACGGGACACTTCTCCTTTGCCTGAAAAGCCATAAACCTGGCCTCCCAGGACCGTCCTGTTTCTTTACACACACAATAATAATAAACATCACAAAAATAAAAGAAAGTAACTAATTATATGATAACTTCAAACATTTACTAGTGATATGGTATGTACCAACTGCGTTATATATATTTTTAACAAATAATAATAATAATTTCCTTTTCCTGTGCTGTGAGTACGAGTGCGTTGTGAGAGAAAGAAAACATTGACCTGCGAGGGATGGTTGCTAAAAGACCCTCTATTCTTCCTTTCCCTTTTCTTACCAATGTATCCAACACCTTTCTTCTTCCGAATCTTTAAATTAATATAACCTTTGTAACGACTGACAAATTGATGGGTGGACCCTAGACCTTCTTAATCTATTTTTAAAAGTAAATTTGCATTCGTTGACGCTGCATATATGTAACTATAAAATACTTCCGACTTTTAATTTTCACTGCCGAGCATACCTCAAGCAGAATAAAACAAATTACATTTATCTTATGACATTGTGCACTGTTCAAATTGACTAATAATATAATTTTCCATTTGTGACATTATAATTGAAGCACATTTCAGCATGTAACTCATTCATCCTGAAATAAAAATCGTCGTATATCCCCCTTACTCTAGCAACGTTTCTACCAGCGGAACTCGCACACAAAATAAACCCTTCGCTCTCTGGCGGACACCATAATAAAATTCTTCGCTCTCTGGCGGACACAATAATAATAATTCTTCGCACTCTGGCGGTACTAATAAAACCAACTTCATCGCTCATTGGCGGACTTAATAAAATAACTTCATCGCTCATCAGCGGACACAATAAAATACCTTCATCGCCCATTGGCGGATACAATTAAATAAATCTCATCGCTCTGTGGCGGACTCAATAAAATAAACATCTTGCTTCTTAACTATGTCACATCACGTCGTACACTTTAAACTTAAATTTTACTTGAATGTCACAGCATTAAATTTTTCACGTTACTGCAGCTTTCAAAATGAAAATGTGCATACATTTCTTAACTGTTAATCGAAGTTCACTTATTTATGTAATGAATATTTCCTTTTTCACAGCGTTTAATTATTAGACTCTTTGATTACGGGTAACCATTTAATAGGTTGTTAAATCTTCATTCATCGTATAAACTGACGTATTTTAGATAATTTTTACTCATTAAACGCATTACAAAACTCGCACAAACACTCACTATCAATTAAACAAAACACCTTAATCACTCACTAAATATCACTTTTCACGGAACACATTAAGCATTTAATTAATTTCACTGATGAAATAACGCAATTGGCACATAAAAAAAAACATTCTATACTAAGCTTAACTATCATTTTATAACATATTTACATCTCAATACACGTATTACTGTAGTGCACATCAATTGCTCTTACTCACGCTTAATTAATCTTCCGCCACTTGGGAAGGCAACAAATCAGGTCTCATTTCTTTGATTTTCTTCACATAAAATTGCCTTTTCCTAATTGAACAATTCCAAATCTTCATGTGACTGACATGCTGGTTGTCACGAACTTTTCCTGTAACGCAGTCGAGTAATGTGAACGTATTTGGAGTTTCTTGCTGCAAGCAAAAGTAAGGTCCTTCGTAGGTCTCACAGTAGTTTTTGATCCTTTGATCCAGCAAGCTACTCAAGTAGTGAGTCTGCAGGAAGACGAGCTCACGCTCTTGTACCTCAGGTCTGTGAGCCCAAGCTTGGTTTTGCCTGGAATTCTTTTTGTTTCGAATTTTTGTAGCTCTGACTACCGCCATGTACAATTTCTCCTTCCACTGTCTACCATCGTTTTGTTCTCTCCCCTCTCTGCTGACCATGTTATATGGTGGAAAGCGTGAATTAACCCTAGGGGGGCTTGGAGGGCTACCTGCCACCGAATCAGCGCCCCTTTGCGGTTTCGACGTCCTTATGTTTATTTGCCTGGTTCTAAAGACCCGGTCTCTCATCTCTCCATTGTCCATCAAGTTCCTATCCCTATCGTTTCCTTTGTAATAAACCATTTCATTAGTGACCGCTCCTAACTGGGGAACATCCCTGTTATTAATAGTATAATATTTACTATCCATGTGACCCCTTCTGCATCCACATGCTGACTTATGAGCAGTGTTGTTATCGAATTGAGGGTTCATTAGCGGAGAATCTTCTGGCTCCTTTGGTTTTTCAAGTTGATTTATTAACTGAAAACATTCGCGGATTCCCCCATCTATTTGTTCAATTTCACTTGCAAGTTCCAATAAATGTTTACTCTGACTACTATGGCTTTCTTCCAAGATGGTTACTTTTGTTTGAATTTCTTCATTTGTCTCCCCTTGCTTCGTTAATTCTGATTTTAATTCCTTCACCGAATTATCAATAACATCAAGCTTCCCATTTACGCCTGGATTATCGCCCTTTCCCGCAATATTCTCATGCATGTCATTTATGTCACTTTCAATCCCTTTGATATTTTCGTTTTCATTGTCAATTTGCTTTTGCAGCCTATTTTCTAATTCCCCAATTTTTTCATTTTGTTGCTTAATTTCTTCACTTTGTTGTTTAATTTCTTCACTTTGTTGCTTAATTTCTTCACTTTGTTGCTGAATAATTTCCTTAAGTGGAGAGACGGCTGCTTCGATTTGTTCCCTAATAAAAGTAGCAAGTTCGGCGTCCATGGCGCGAGTTCTGGGCATAACTAATGAATCATTAAAAAATGAGTTTTCCTTAAGAGGAACATTAAAAAATTCCCTTTTAGTTAAACTTAAAAATTTACCACATCACGCGAATTATTAACATTTAGAAATTTTAATTGGGTCACTCCCTATTCTCATTCCTTACTTATCGCCTGTTTTATTCCTCCACATGCTGTGAGGATGACGCGCATGCAACACTCCCGAACAGACGGCAAATTAAGATCTGATCATGTTAATTGCAACGGTTCAATTTGATAAATTCGGGTCCCTGTTCGGGCGCCATATACAACAGATTTGGTGGTTTATTAACGGTCCGTTCCAGGATTCGGCCAGGGAAGCTAGGGGAATTTATGAGCCAAGAGCTCGACCTAACGTTACCTGGTCTTGTTTACCCGTTGCATTTACCAATGATCAGATTCTTAATATCTACCTCTTGCAGATAAGGGAAACAAACATAGATTTTAACATATTTAATTAATAAAGACATAAACCTAACATACTTACACAAGCAAAAGGATACACTTGTTACACATGATTGGCACTTATCGCCACACACGATTGTACACTTATAACACAATACTGTCCCGGGTTCGAACTCTTATGCACACAATCTACCGTGTAAGTTACTCTATTCCAAGTCTCGTCACGCACTTTTGAGGATAATGTTCCTTTTCGAGCCTAGTCGCACACTGTTCTTTCTTCAAAACTGTTTTCCAAAAACTGTAGGTTTTGGTGGATCACGTGTCCCCATGGCCCAATGAAATCGTTCGGCGTTGTTTTTACCAAACCGTGAGAACAGCATCTCCTGGTCATTCCCTGAATCCTACAGTTTCTGCCACATGTTACATAAATTAGTTCGGCGACGATGGACCGTGTCCAGTCGAAGGGATACAGGGCTGGCTCATTTGTCACTTCTCCCATTCCTTCGTCCTGGTCCCTCCCTGGCTGGGGAGAGAAGAGCCCACACAGGAAGAAACATAGTTCCCAACTTTCCGAAGGAAAGTATTCTCAACTTTGAGCAACATAGAATTGCTATAAAGTAATGCGGCTTTGTTAGTTTTTGGAATATATTATGTAGATTTGTTTGTCTTGAAAGGCGGTACGTGAATTGATGGAAACAGTTATATTTGTGGAGTGATTTGCAGTCACGAAATGGCATTAATTTGGAAAGAAAAGTAAAATAAAATGAATAAATAAATAGCATGCGTGCTTAACACAAGAAGAAACATCGCAATGTGATTCCGGACCTTGGACTGTGTATTAGAGTTTATTTTTCTATGTTATTAGAATATAAATAGTATCCTGAGAGATATTTCATACAGAGGCGACAAACAACAAGTGTCGCTTGAAAGCGAGCAGTCGGTAATCAATGCAGCCTTTCGAACCGTAGGGACACAAGCTCTGACTGCACAGTTTCCTCAAGGAGATTTTAGACCAAAGCGACACGCGACAAACGATACGAGGATTTCACACCAAAGCGACACGGGTCCTTCGGTCCAAGACAACTTTCATACCGAAGCGAGGCGCTTGGAAACGAGCCAATCAAGAGCAACATTTCACATCGTAGCGGCATGACGGGAAGCACAGGCCAGCGTTCGGTTGGTGAAATCCTCAAGCGATAAGTGTCGCTTGCCGCTTTGGTGCGCAATATCCCTAAAGCAAGACACTCGTTGCATCGCGCATGCGCGAACAACAAACCACGGCAACACGTTGCAAGCTATTGAGGAAATAGCCCAGTTTCAACGACACACAAGCGACAAAGCGACACGTGTGGCTTATCGTGTCGCCTAGATCTGTTGTTCGCACAATTAGCAACAAATGCTTGCTAATAGACTGAAGTGTCGCTTCAAGGCTGCCGCTAGTCACTTATTTGGGAACTCCCCTGTAGTGCGTCGCTTCCGCCTGAGCACCCTTCCTTTAAGGAGCTTTCCGACCGAAGTAACAAGTAGCATGCGAATACGACATATGAACGTGTCGTTTGCTGTTTCTACCCTTATGCACAATGAATGCTATTTTACAGTCTGGATGTGTCTATGTCACTAGTCACATCAGTGTAAACATCCCGTGTCGCTTGTCCCATTGGTCTGAAAGTTTCCTTACACTCATTAGTGTTGCCCACGAGACGACACATGTCTCGTCTCGTCTCGTGTCCCGTCTCGAAAACGAGACGAGACACTAGACGGGACAAGCGTTTCAAAATTCGAGACGAGACGAGACTGACCACCTGTCTCGTGTCGTTTTCGAGACGAGACACGGGACGGAACGAGACGGCTCGTGAAAAGTTTCGTCTCGTCTCGAAAAAAATACAAACAAAATAATTGATCAGTTGCGAATATTTATTTACTCGGAGTAAAGGATATTCTTTGGAAACCCAAATTACATAAAAAAAGGCTATCTTATTTAGTTTTTATACTCTTCCGAAATCCAGTATTACTTCCATTTTTCAATGTATTCAAGCTTACTAAATTTAAGCTGTAATAATACTCCAGATAGAAGATATCTATCTGTATAAAAATATTGTGAGAGAGAAGTATTCTCGATAATTTCTTTGAATGGAAAATCTGTGAAAAATATTGTAAACCTTACGAAAATTACGAAAATTGCTGGCTTTGTTTGCTTTTCCATAGTAACGAAATTTATTATTTGTTTATCCTTAAAAGAGCTTAAATATATTTAACGCCTTTAAAGTAAAAACTACTGCTATAACGCGCAGGGTGGTATTTTTGGGGGGATGGGGGGATTTCCCCCCTCTGGATACTTGTATCCCCCCTCTGCTTGATAAAATCTATGTGGGGGAAATGTTATATGGCATAAAGTAATTATCTCATGCTGTCCCTAGACAGTCAGTAGAATTTCCCCCCACTGGAAATTTCTTAAATATCACAATGAACAGTTAAGTGAGACATACAATAGTTGTTATCTTCACAACACGATTATTCCCGCACAAGGAATAAGGAATATTCCACATAAAATGGTGCCATCTAAGGAACGGACCTAAAGCAATTTTTGTAGTCTTCTCATGAAAGGAAGTGATGTGATTTTTGACATGTAACCTCCCTTGCTGAAAGGTAGCTGGGAAAAGGTATTTTTATCACTGCCCATATCAACATCTCATATCTAATTATGTAATTCCTTGCGTCGGTTAAGCATTCTCTTATTTCTCCATATTTCTGGATGTTCCAACATTTCTTCGATTCTTTAGCAAGCTCTTTCGAGTTATTTCTGTAAGATTCCCCCTCGGAAAACTTAATTCGCCACACGATGCCCGTAACGAATTTGCCCAGACAATACTCTCGTGTTGCAGGTATCTTTACTTGCAAAATCCTGAAATTTCCTCAAGAACTGCTACCCCAAGGGCTTCCTTCCATTCATCATTGCGCCAAACGATGTGGAGGTAGAGACTGCCATTGTTTACTGTAGGTCATCTTCCAGCCTTATTGGGGACAATCGTCATAAAATTCTCGCCAGCACAAACAGTTCATTCATTGCGACCCGTCTTCTCAAAATCAACAGCTCCATCCTCGGTACTGGTTGCAAACTCCAAAGATTTCGCACCAAAAACCTGATAATAGGCCAATATAGTTAGATACTCTGCGTTGACGTAAAGAAACTATATTGCCTGAAGTCAAAGGAGTAAATAGCGACATGCAAGAAGCAAGAAGCGACGCCTGCCACTTGGAAATGAACCCTCAGTAATAAATATAACCTTCAGAACCGAAGCGACATGACGAGCGGGACGTGTCGCTTGTCGCTTTCGTGTCGCTCGGACTTAACCGTTTTCCAATGTAGTGCATCGTGTCGCCTATGTCCGTTGGTAGCGCATGCGTGGGGAAATGCCTGCTTAGAGACTAAAGGAGCTTATGTCGCTTGTCGCTTGTCACTTCGGTGCCAAACCCTTGTGTCGCTTGGGGATTCCACCGATCGAACGCAGGCTTGCACGGCGTCTCATGCCGCCATGGTGCAATTCTGTTGTTGATGGGCTAGTACCCAAGCAGCATGTGTCGCGTGTCGCATCGGTTTGAACTCTCCCTTACATGAAACCTTGCAACCGAAGCGACGCAACAAACTGTTCGGGGTCGATTGTCGCTTGCGTGTTGAACGGATTAGACTGCTTTCTGAATACCGTGCGTCATGTTGCCCCGGACTGTGAATGCTTGCTAATAAACTGAAGTTGCCTGTGTCACGTGTGAACTACATGTCGCATGTCACTTCGCTCTGAACGCTCCCGCAAGGGAGATTGCAGACAAAAGCGACACGCGATAGGCGAGAAGCGACAAGCAACCGCTTGGAATCGAACACTCAGTAAATGTGAAATCCCGAACCGAAGTAACACGACAAGGTGTTCGTGTTCTTTATCGCTGAAACTTAATATCGTGCATAGTGTAGCCTCGGTCTGTTAGTTGGTAGTGCATACTATGGGGTGAATATTTGCCTATATACGGAGCGGGGCTCGTGTTGATCGTAACTTCGGTGCAAACTCCCCATGCGGCTTGTCGCCTGTCGCTTATTGCTTCGGTCTGAAACCTTCCTTAGTGTACGATGGATAAAAGAGTTGATTGAAGGCAGAAAAACAACAAAGCAGATTTCATTCTCTACCTATTGGTAATTAACAAACATTATATTAAATACTAGCTGATTGCCCGTCGTTGCTCGGGCATTTATTTATCCCAATCTTCTATTAGACAGGAAAATACTGAATTCTAACTATAGTGTAAAATTAACTTTGAGTTGAACGGCATATTGAGTGTCACTATTCATCTTAGCGACCCCGAAAACTATGGATTCCACACTAATATTGGTCGTTTTACATGTCACCCCCTTCCCATCCCCACCCCTAGGGGTGCCAGAGGTGTCTTGGAGTTGAACGGCATTTGGAGTGTCACTATTCATCTTAGCGACCCCGAAAACTATGAATTCCACACTAATATCGGTCGTTTTCGATTATGTTTACATGTCATCTCCTTCCCACCCCCACCCCAGGGGTGACAGGGGTGTCTTGGAGTTGAACGGCATTGGGATTGTCCCTATTCATCTTATCGATTCTGAAAAATATGGATTCCACACTAATATCTGTCGTTTTCGATTACTTTTACATGTCACCCCCTCCCCACCCTCACCTCCAGGGCTGTCTTATCCCCACAGTATTTCTTTCGAGATTGCAAGTGATACGCGTACCAAGTTTGGTTGAAATCGCTCCAGGCGTTCGAGAGTTACGCTGGAACAAACATACACACACACACATACACACACACACATAGATTTTTATATATTAGATTAATGTCCTTATGGTTAACGAACCTTATTTATTCTCACTATACAGTGAACAAAATATTTTAAGCACTTTCGGGAATAATATTTTGCGATGTCTTCCAGTTTTAACTTTTATTGGCACAATATCCTGCATTACTTTTTCGAGACGAGACGGGACAAAACGAGACAGGACGAGACGAGACGGGACAGAACCCTTCGAGACGAGACACGGGACGAGACAAACGAATATTTTCGAGACGTGCACGAGACGAGACGGCATTTTCACGAGACGGGACGAGACAGACCAAAGTCTCGTCTCGTCTCGTCTCGTGGGCAACACTAACACTCATGTCGATGGCATTAAGGACGTTTTGTGGGTTTCCCCTTGTCGTTTCATGCAATCATCATTATCATCATTGCCGCGATTAGTTTAAAGCGGAAGAAAAGATACAGTAAATATAAAAAATATAAATGCTTCAGGGTGTATATCTTTAAAAGAAATGATGATGATAATTATGAACCTAATTCATACACAAAAATTTAGTTACCAAGAGCATTCCACGCGTATTTTTCTCTCGTATTATTAATGAAAGTATAGCGATAACAGGACGTGGTCGGCTGTATAGAATGTTCGTTAATATCTTCGACACCACTGTACTAAATATCATATCAATTATCACATTCATAGAAATGCTTCATGTAAAAGAATCAGACGTTGCAGCGAAAACTCAATTTACTTCCATTATAAGCAGACGAATACCATGCACCGAGACCAACACCAGCGCCTCTAGCGGATCATTTTCGAGTGGAACCAGCCAGAGAGCCCAGAACCGCGCCGTTTTCCACACTACGTTATTCAAGGCGCAGTAACCAGAGTCTATAAAAAAAAAACTGTTTCCAGCTTTAAAACGAAGTAGGTGTGGCCAATAAGTTACCGAAATTTGTATTAATGCGCGCGGTGCCCACTTTCTATTCGCCAGCACTTGCCCCTCCCTCCCAGCGCACGTGTTAGCTTCAGTGTCAGTATTTTCCTCAACGTTTCGAAAGTAGAGTGACTTTTAAAAATGTGCAAATATTAGTTTTTAAAATGAACACTGTTGTAAATACGAGAGATGAAGAAAATATAATAAAATAGAGGTAAACACTTACGATGTCAGTTCTCGTCAATGGTAATATACCATGTAAGAAGAATTCACGCAGCTGGCCGTTGTAGCGGAGTGGTTATCACTGTGCGTTACGACGCCAGGAGTCCCGAGTTTGAATCTTGGCCTGGGCATGGATGTTCTTTGCGAGTGTTATTTCATCAATTTCACCATATCATCACTTATTCTTATCCTCGCGATTAGCCAAGTGTGGCAGAAATGCGAAGTAAAATAAACCAAATGAATCATGCAATAATTTAACCAGCGTAGACAAACTCATATCCATGAAGAAAAAAAAAACATCCACTTTCCTGCTGACGGCAGCAAGTACAAAATCGGCTAAAATGTGCCATCCGCGTTTTTGTTCGGCTGAATTTCCTTGCGGACCGCATAAATGCTTCTTTTTAAAGACACCTGTTCATAGGTTAACGATTCAACACAATACTCTGGATTCACCGCAATTTTGGTATGCCACTTGTTGAAGGTTTCAAATGTAGATGTTTTGTAACACTTGCTGTTGAAGCTACATCAACATTCAATGATACTTACAACCTATAAACACTACGCAAAATCTCGAGATAGACAACCACCACACGGCAACGGAGAGGAGGTCAGGTTTTGCAGGGACGAGGGGAGGAAAGCTATAAATAGCCGTGTGCTTGAGGGTTTCGGAAGATTCTTGACCACGAGAAGTAGTGTCTCCAACTATGTTATTTTTTCCCTTATGAATTAGATACAAGAAATGTAAAGGTCTTATTACGTACACGCGTCTTGGAACATTAATAAAACTTTGTAGTTGCGAAGTTGGCTATATAGCAATTAGATACGATAACAGCTTTGGAATATTACCGAATTGTAACGATGTTTCTATAAAGGTCAGGTAGCAACACTGAATGGCACAGTTTGCCCATCTGTAACGCCAAAAGCTTGTGTCCCCGCCTTCTACAAATTCCTTCTTGCAAGCAATTGCCAGTGTATGCATCTGGCATTTTTCTTTGACAAACTGGGGGAATTCGGGTTTTTGAAATCTGAGCATGTTTTATGTGGGAAGTAATGGAAAGGAAGCGTAGGTGGATCATTTAATAAATGCTAAACTAACATTCCGTACGATTTTAAGCATCACTGGTTGTATTTGGACCAAGCACTTTGGCTCTTCTCAAAGGTTTCCCTACAATCTTTTGCAGTGCGTTGATTTTACCATTCTAGATAAAACGCATGAAGTTGAAAGTAGTGTGTGCGTGTTTGTGGTATATACATCAACACGTGTGTAATCTAGAGATTCCCATGTCAGTCACTGTCAGTCTAAATCATGTTTTCTGATTCTGTCTAGTCTGGTGCTCCAAGATTATAGACTTTACTTAATATTGCGAATTTGCAACACTGCACAACACAGAGTGACGGACAAGTAGCGGGAATTTCGTTAATTTGAATGAGTGAATGTCACCGTAGGTGCTTTACTAAAGAATGATTATGAATTCATAAGCAAGGATAAGGCTAGTAAATGCTTTGAACAGCATACAATGCTGTATTACTCTAGTTTCAAGACGGCATTGAATGGACTATCTATCAGGGTGCAAAAGGTCTGCGGAGGGACTACTGCCAGAATCCACCAATAGGGCTGCACTGGCTTTCTCTAGAACACGTGCTTTTGTTTACATCCACCCAGTAAGATACATCACTATTTTTCCACCAGAGATGTGACCAACACTTTCCCATTACAGAAACCAATATTTTGTAACCAGAGACAAGACCAGTATTTTCCCACTCAAAACATGACCAGTATTTTGCCACTCTTGACATGATTCTAACATGACATGACTCGCAACGAGAACAGTATTTTTCTTCAGACGAATTAAATACCCCGATAAGAGCCTGTACAGTGGGATCCATGAGTATTACCGTGCAAATTGTCCATCCATCACCATGTTGGTGCACTTTATTTGACCCAATAAGAGCTTCAAGAATTAAAAACAAAACTCAAAACAGGCTGTTGACAGACAACTTCTGTACCAGCATACATAAAAATCGATCGCTTAAAACCACATACGATGTAAGAGAAAAAGTAATGGAAATAGTCATGGACAATTTGCACGGTAATACTAATGGATCTCACTGTACCATGCCTGTTTTCATACGTGAAGAATGTTTACAAGGCCTTCCTGACAATGTAGTGGCTAGCGCTGTTTCCTTGTGATCAAGAGGTTCCGGGTTCAATAACTCGTGGGGACAGATTGGGCGGTGGTTCCCCTTCATACTTTGTCCAGCCCCAAGTAGCCTGAGCTGAAAAATGTTTACAATATTTTCACTGGGTTTACAATTTCTTGATCTTTGCTGTCTTTATTCTATCAGGACAATCTGAAAAATCCTAAGTTCAAGTCCTCAACATGGAAGAAACTTCATGAGTTTACCCGGATGGCATTGTTCTAACGTCGTCGCATTGTAATCAAGGGGTCCCAGGTTCGAAGTCCACTCTATATTGTAAATCCAATCACGATTAGCCTTTCTGTGCATAAAGTGGACTTAAAAGGGAACATCTCAAACATTAGTTTACGGCAAATTGCTGCGAGCCAGAAAAGGCTAAAGACATTCAGACACTAGAACGACCAAGCTAACTCAATTTGCTGTCTCTTAGCGTCAACAGCTTTGGAACTGTACACTTCTGCCTGTCAAAATGGGAAGAGGAGGAAGGGGGGGGGGAGCATCATTAGGGCAATCCCTCCCCGCTGTTGCGACAGTCGTACTGAAGTCGCCCGTAATTCCTAAATGGGAGAGTAGGCTTTTAACCAGTCAGTGGGCGGAATTCTAAAATGGAAAATAACTGTTTTTGATTGACAGTTGGTTGCGGATAAAACGAAGGGGTCAGAAACACTTGGCCGCTGAAAGGATATGACGTCACTGATGATATTAACAGTCTATATCGTTCCTCATTACTCCTACCACGCTTTGTATTGTGCATCTGATGTCCCCCGTGTTTTCTGTTCTCTGTCGACTGCTTCCCTGTTCAGTGTCCTTCATTTCACACTTTGCGGCGCCTTCAACCCGGAACCTTTTGGAGTTTGAGTTCTTTCAAGTCCACAGTAAGGCTAATCGAGACTGGACCCACAATTTAAAGTGGGATCCGAACCATTGTGTGGCTCCACTGGGTTTCGAACCTGGGACCCGTTGATTACGAGGCGAGGACGTTATACTACATCATAAGGGAGGCTTCGTGTCTTCTTTTGGTGTAATTGTTTCAAAGAAAATTTCTTCATTATTGCGTTCCTGGCCGTGGTCGTTTAATGTGAATGTTCCTTCATCAATTTTATCTAATCATTAATCATTCTCATCATTCTGATTAGCCAAAAGTGGCAGATATGCGACGATAAATACTAAAGTTTGATTGACGAAAGTTATAACCGCCAACTTCCGTGCCTGAGTGGTTAGCATAGCGTGTTATGACGCCAGAGGGCCCTGGTTCTTAATAAGTGCTACTACATCTGTATTCTCATATCATCTTTTTATCTCTTCGTGTAATAACAAGAATAATAATAACGATTATTAATTGCCCTGCCATAATAATATTATTATTCATAGACATAATAATCTTATTAGCCTATTAATTATAAACTTTAGTATTATTATTATTACATGTCTTATACTTGGTTCGGACTCCCTCCAGAAAAATAGTTCCTGATACATGCCTACTGTGTTGTTATGAAGCAATGACACTATCAACTTTGCCACTAAACCGGGAAGAATAACACTATTGCAGTAGCACCAACCTTTGAGAAACATTGGGTGGACCGAACTCGGATATTTGTTTTGTAAATTTTATGCAATAATATGTGTCATAAGTTGGTTGAGGACTTGTCCTGAAATGCCTTTCTTTTCCCTTGTCCAGAAAATGTAGGCTTTGACATTAAAAACCACATCAGGCTATTTCTGAGAGGAATACATACGCATTTATAGTGTTTTGCCTATTTTAATCATAATTGCCTATTTTGAACTTAACTGCCTTTTGAGTACCTAATGAAGGAAAATTATGAAATATCTGTTCACTTTTAGTGCCTATTTTATTTATTTATTTATTGAAAATATTCCAGTAAATATATCTTGTATCTATATATATATAAAAGTTTGTACGAGGTCAGACAATTAAATAATGAGACATGATTTTATATTGTGAAAAGGAAACAAAATTATTGAACATTGCTTGTTTATTACTAAAAGTAAATCCCTCCTGCATCAATACAGCAATTGGCACGGTTGGCCAACGATCGCTACGACATCTGCAAGTCTTCATGTGGTATGACTTGAAGATCGGACGTCACAACCTGTTGGCTGGTCCTGTCTTCATCAAAAGTAGCAGCTTCACTTTCGGGAACGAGAAATAATCACAGGGAGATAAATCTGAGGAGTAAAGACGATGATTCAACACATTCACTTGTTTTTAGACTAGGAATTTATAGACAACCACTGCTCTGTGGGACCGTGCATTGTCGTGAAGCAGGAACCAACTGCCCGGTTCAGGATACTGAGGTCTGATACGGTCAGTTCTCTTCCATAATCATTCCGAGCACTACGATAGTACACTTTCACCCTCTGGAACAATTTCATGATGAATAATGTCTTTGCTATCATTAAAAAACACAACATTGTCTTCTCCTTGGCTTTGAGAGCTGCATTTTCTTGAATCTTGGTAAATTTAGTGACTTCCATTCAGCGATTTATTAGTTCGTACAAGGACCGTAGTAAAATGCTCTGTTTTGTCCTCCACAACAATAGAATTCAAGAAATGTTTATTCCCGCAAGCTAGTTTTCAGAATGTCCTTCATGAAACTTGATGTTCACTCGCTGCTCCATAGCTATTACGTGACGACACCCTTGCACCTCCTTCACGAAATGGCGGAATTCCCAGCATGCCTATTGCAAGTTCATGAGGTGTCGCCAGGTTGTGGATTATGGACCACACTACATCAGCAACGCGTTACTGCAGAGATAGAATGCACATGTGGGACAATATAAAATCAGTCTCATTACTTAATTGTCGGACCTCGGACATGTATGTAAGTTTGTTCCGGCATAACTCTCGAACGCCTGGAGCAATTTCAACCAAACTTGGTACACATATCACTTACAATCTGGAAAGAAATACTGTGGGGGTAAGACACCCCTGGCACCCCTAGGGGTGGGGGTGGGAAGGGGTGACATGTAAAAATAACCGATATTAGTGAGGAATCCATAGTTTTCGGGGTTTCTAAGATGAATAGTGACACTCCCAATGCCGTTCAACTCCAAGTTCATCACCTATCGGATTGGGGGTGAGAGGTGGTGAAAAATGACCTAGATTAGTGTCGAATCCATAGTTTTCGGAGTCTCTAAGCTAATTGGTGACATTCACCATGAAATAAAATTAGTTACATTTTACGCTATAGTAATCAGTTAGTAAATAAATAAATTAGATAGGCACTAAAGTGATGAACAGATTTTTCATCATTTTCCTGGATTAGGCACTAAACAGAGGTTTCAGTGCCTATCCATTCTTATCCTGTTTACAAGTACTTGTCCTCCTTTACTTTTCTATTAATGGTGTGACCATAGACAGTGTAAACAATATATGCCACTAACAAGTATCATATTGGATATGTAACAAATTGTTATGAAATATTTTGATAAAACTCGGTCAGTAATTACGTTGTGAGAGTTCTTTAAAATGCATAATAGTGCGGAGATTTTATTTCTAAACTGAAATTTAATAAAATATAAATTATTGGGTGGGCTCGAGCCCCCCCGCCTCCACACAGGCCCATATAAGTTGGCGCCGCTGCTGAATCGAACAGATTCTCAGTGGGAAAATTTGACGAAAAGTCCATGTTGCCAGCGATAGAACAAAATATGGGTGAAAATTCACGCGAGCTAAAAATGGCCGTTTCAGCACAAGAACGTTTGCATTTCTCAAACAGACAAAACCCAGCCACGCGTTACACTTTCATTCATTAATCGCTCCCGTAGTTATCCTAATGCGATTTCGACCTCAACACCCGCCATGTGGAAATAAATTTAAGAAAAACGGCACCAGCCTAATCGCCTGTTGGATTTACCCGCTCTCGTGTAGCTATGCAATTGTCATTATTGTCTCCCCCTTCCCCCTCCCAAATCTTCAAAGTTCCAATTTTCTGCCGGAAGTTAAGGTAGGAAAGTTGAAGAGGGGAGGGAGGTGATTTAAGCTCTTGTTCTAGTAGTTGATCCGTCAGACCTTGACTTCTTCGTTACTTTACACATGGTTGATATGCAATTTCACACCTTTTAACATAAATCTTCCACCTTCCTACCCCCACGCAGGGATTCTTCTATCATCATCATTACTGAAACTCTTTTTTTTTTTTTTTCCTTTCACACTTAAAATTTGCGTTCTGAGTTCGTTTATAAAGGCCGAATCATGAAACTGGATATCCAGTTAGTTGGCGCTGAACTGGCTACCTGCCCGGATGTGATGGCTGCCTGACTGGTTTGGAGGAATAGACATGTTCTAATTGCTACTGGCTTTCCTCGAATGGATTCTGTGGAACAACAGCCAATGAGAGCAAAGTTTGGCCATGTGAAGATAATCTGTGAGTTTGCAAAGGGGAGTTTTTTGTCTGTGGTTTCCGAGTGTTGGCTATTTTTGTTAGTTTCTCGATTTAAAAAATAAGTAAAGAGATGGCGCGCAGTGCATTCGTGTTCAGTTCATTAATGTTTATGTATTTATGCAAAGCAATGAGATGTGTACGTGACAAACATGATTAGTCGAAAATGAAAATCCCTATTATTACAAGTGTATTAAATTAAATGTTTGATTTTTAAAACAATTGTGAAGAAATCCTGGGAATCTCCTGTATGAATATGCATACCCGAGTTAATTAAAAAGTTGTTCGGTACGCATTGATTGTCATATTTTTTCGAGCTAATCTCTAGTCCACACTTTTCTATTTTAATTTTTAATAAAAGTACAAAGCAGTAAATTCTCCTACAACATTCTTCAAATTGCTCGTCCATCTTTACAGATTGTCTGCTCTGCGCAATGTCTTATGGGAACAAAAGTCTGTCGACAAGTATGTTAAAAAGTATCGTATGAGGCGAAAACTAGCAAATGGGTAAGCCAGTCCAGCGCCAACTAGGGCATTCCTACTGGAAATCCAGTTCCGTGTGATTCAGGTTTTTACATCTGCTATAGTCTTCTCATTTCTGGCTTGTAAACGAACTGTAATTGCATTATATTATTTTTAAACTTCGTACATAGTTACCTGATAAAAAGAGTCTGAACTGATTCAACTTTTTTAAGGTAAATTAATAATAATCATAACTAAATATTATTATTATATTGTAATTTAATTATTAAATAAACTATTTATGGCTAATTAGTTTGTTATTATTATGATCTTGGGAGAGAAAATTGCCTTTTCTTGGAGGGTAACATACAAGAGGAAATATCTAAGACTGATATTTTTGTGACATGATTAGTTTTTAATCTTATAGAAGAAAAGGAAAAGAGTGAAATGCGCACTATTTGTCCTCTTCTTTTCGGACCGGATTGGTCAAGGTCAAGCTCGTAAAACCTTGTCTGAAACGGTTGTCGTTAGGCAGCTGTTTTCCGTCGTCTGCTGTGACTCACTTGTTTCCATTTTTTCTTCCGCCGTTTGAGCCAGTAATTTAGTCTCCCCCCTCCACCTCTTTCTAATCAGTCATTTCGAGCGAAAACGTGATATGACAAGGAGACAGATGGTCTGGCTGTCGACGAGCTCAACTCGAACTAAAAAAAAAAAAAAAGACTGTGATAATGCAAACTGACAAGACTGGCCTCTTACGACGCGAGAGGCGATTAGAAAGAGATCGACGCAAAAGAGAGAAAAAAAACTACACTGGACATTGAAGCAGTCTGGAAAATTCGGCGCGCTAAAATTAAACATGTTGGTGCTGTGCTCACGGCACGTAAATGCCAACGACCGTTTTCCCAATTCCGGTGGAAGATGATGACTGTTTTAGCAAATGTTTTTAACTTTTTGAGAAGAGCACAGTGGCCTGCTCAAGGGGGATAGGTGGGGATTATACCCTCTCCCTTTTGGCCCAGAATTCCTAAAAAAAAAGAACGTCTAAGGCAGGAAAAGATGGCAAAATGAGGACATACTACTGAAAAAGTATATGTATCCCCCAAACCCCTTTCGAAAATACTGGGCACGCCACAGAGTCAGCCCTCATTTTGCATTCGGTTCCTGCCTTTGAGGTTCTTTTTTAGGAATACTGGCCAAAGGAAAGGGTTATGATTCGCCCCCAACCCCCTTGGGCACGCCACTGGAAGAGCGGTCTATGAGGAAGTTGTTTTGCTGTGTCCTTATCTTTTTAATGTGTTGTGTTTGTCCCGAGCAAGTCCCTTTCTTGTTACACTTCTTTTGAACTCATGTTAAGATTGTAGAGAAGGGTAGATTTCCCCTCATACAGAGTTGGGAGCGAAAAACTATAATTTTTATTCCTATAATATTCCCATCTGGCCACGTCACGTCACCCCTCCCTCTGTAGCTGCACCTCTTCTTGTTCTTGAAGAACATTAGACAGCATTACTTCCACTTCGGCAGAGGCTCAAGGTGTGAACGTTGTCTTCGAGTCACCAACAAGGAGTTACAAACGGGAACGCAAAGACACTGAAATGGACGATATTAACATTTGCTTTGTTGTACAGGGTGAACCAAAAGTCCTATTACCCCGTAGGCATTATCTCACCATGTTACGAGACTGGTTTGTCCCTCAACTGCAAGCTGAAGGACTTATCGATCCAGGCCCGTAGCTAAAACTGACCTCCAGGGGGGCTCACGGGTTGTCAGGGGGGGCTTTGTAAACCAAGTCAATTTTTCAAAAGTTTAATAGTATTAAATTAAGGTAAATTATGTGTGTCGGTGGTCATTAAATTAATTTAAAATTTAAAATTTAGAAATATCATACAGTTTCTTTTTCTATATCTTCTAAAACATCTCTTGAAGTGCTAATGACTGCTACTGACACCATCTCTTAATACACACTCCATACTATTTTTGATGATATAGATATTTAAGTTAAAATGTACAATATTCACTTCAATCATAGTGCCTACCGTACATTCCACCCCCGGCCAAAGGAATGAAACTTGGGATCTGTTGACATTTAATGCAGATGCGGAAGGACATCAAAGTCACAGATTTCTGTCAAACGAGAGGCTGCAACAGGGGCATGGAAGTTACAGATAAAGAAGCTCCCCCTATGAAAGAACTTTCTAAAGTCTAGAGAATCTTCTAAACACTTGCTGCTGTTTAGACGTCTGCTCAAAAACAAGATGAACGAACGAAGTTGTGAACAAATTAATATATTATGTCTACATTTTCACTTTTCACCTCAAACAAATCAGAATACCAAATTGTTTTACCTAATGTCAAGGGGGCTGGCGGCAGTGCCAGGGGAGCTGAGCCCCCCTGGCCCCAGTTGGCTACGGGCCTGTATCGATCGCGTCTGGTTTCAGCAAGATGGAGCACCAGCCCATTATTCGATTGCCGTGCAAGAATATCTTAATGAAGTGTTTCGTAACAGATGGGTTGGACGTGTTTCTCCACAGTTACCAGCACCTCTGAACTGGCCTCCCAGAAGTCCCGATCTTTCATCGTGTGATAATGCATTGTGGGGTTATATCAAACAGCAAGTTGCCGGCACGCGTTACCACGCAACTAACGAACTGAAAGACGCCGTTCGGTATGCATTTGCCACGATCACTCGCACAATGCTGCGTAGAATTTCACACCGTACCTGGAGGCGCATGATTCTCTGTTATAAAAATGATTGTGTACAGACAGACATTCTGGACTAAATCGTTGTCTGTAACCTCCTCAGCTAACATATCTCGTCTCTTCTCATACTCTTCTTCAGATTCATAACCTTCCCTCGTCGTAAAACACATATGGGGTAATGGGACTTTTGGTTCACCCTGTAGTAGCGGCGGTCTCTACAAAGATAAGCGGCCTGTCTCTCTTTCGCCTGCATTGTTGTTTAGAATTGTTTCCCCTTTTGTTTATTCAGTGGGCCGTTTGTCGTTCTCGGTTTACATTTTATAACCACTTTCTTGAAGTGTAAAAATAATATACAGAGTATTTCTTTCCCCTTTGTGCGCCTGGCGGCGGCACGCTTGGCGGCCGCCCGGACGCCAACTCCCGTCAAATCGCGTGCGATATCTCCGCTATGGAAGCCGCTAGCTTCGAAATGACTTCCAAGTTCTCAGAATTATAGTTACAATTACATTCAAAATAAGCACGTTAATTGTCACGGGGGATGTTGGAAATGTTGTTCTCGTGCAACCATTCCTTTCTGGCATGGTTTTAGGAAATTTCGCGTAGCTTTGGTAACAAGACACGCTAAAAGGGAACTTAAGTTTCCTAACACCTCGTGGCGCCAGAGTGCCAACTGAAACACATGGCTTTGAGCATAACTTGTGGATTTGTTTCTTAACCCCATTCCGTTTCAGTAACTTTGCGATCTCAGTTCAGTCGTATTTTTAAAGTGGTTACGTGTTATAAGGTATGCCCAAATGAAAAAGAGACTACGGTTATATCTAAAGAGTATTATATTACAGAATATTTGCACTACATAATATGTGAATTAAAATTAATGTGTAACATGATATCTACACATAATTGCCATTGATATTGATGCACTGATCCCAGCGCGTAGGAAGGGAGTGGATGGCTTCAGTGTAGAAACTCCTGGGTTGCTTAAGGATCCAGTTTTCCATGGTGTTCTGCCTTCCTTGTCACAGGTGAACCGTTGACCTTTCAGTGATTGTTTTAAGGGGCCGAAGATATGGGAGTCACATGGGGAAATATCGGGGCTGTATGGAGGATGTGTGAGTACTTTCCATTGAAATGTTCTCAGCAGGTCGAGGGTCTTCTTGACCATATGTGGCCTAGCGTTGTCCTGGAACAGCACTATCCCCTTCGAGAGCTTACCTCTGCGCTTGTCTTTGATGGCCTGTTTAAACTTCATCAACGTGTTGCAGTACCGCCAGTCGATGCTCGCCTTCTGCGCGAAGAAACTGGATTACAGCTCTCTGCACCCGTCTGCGCAAAACCACTTTCGCCAAGTGAGGAAACAGCAGGCGAAACCGTTCGCTACACCTGCAAACTGGGACAAACACCGCGCCATCTATCGGCAAACATATTTACCTTATTCGATTAGATACAACGCCGCTACAGCAAAGGTCTCCTTTTCATTTGGGCATACCATATACAAGCCTTGTTCGATCAAATTACAAAACATGTGTTTGTTGGCTATTTTAAAATCTTGAAAGCATGAAACACCGCCTCGGTGGCAGAGTTCGATAAGCGGCTAAATTTTGCTCTCGCCACTGAAGTTTACTGGTTCGAGTCCCTGCCTTGTGTTCTTTGTAAGTATCCATTCATCCTCATCGTCGCGATTGGTCAAAGATGACAGAAAATCGGTGAAACAAACACAAAAAAATTAAGCCAATTGCTATGATAGAATTCACTTTCAATGGCATATTTTTATAGAAACCTACTAGAAGTTGATAGCTATTAACATCCGTATATGTTTGTTTCATATTGTCTTCATTTTCAACATCGCAGCCCCTTAATTTGATTCCCCATTCCACCAGCACCCCTACTGTTATAGAGTGGGGGAAGTACAAATACTGTATGTGGTCTTGCGGGAAATATTTTGTTCCCCCAGTAAGTAAATGTAGCCTGGCACACGTCACCCAAAACTTTTAAATCAATCAATCCAGTAAGCTGTGATGAACTTTCGTGATATAATTGTACCGGTGATTTACCAATAGAGATTTTATACAGGGTGTTTCAAAAAAGGTAACTGAACTTGGTTTGAGTGCTGAGTTAAACACCCTGTACTACATAGAACTAAAACTGTTTTCTATACAATGTAATGGGCAAATTTCTTGATAATAATTATCCGAATTAGCTTTCTGCAACAACTTTCTCTTCGCTGTCTCGGTGTCCAAACGATTTAAGTAATCAACTTTCGATCTCGCCTGGGTTCGAGTCCCTGCGGGGCCATGGATGTTTATTGTGAGTGTCCTTTCATCAGTTTTATGTAATCATCACTCATCTTCATCAACGCGATTAGCAAAAAGGGGCAGAAAAGAGACGCTGAATGACAATGATAGAAATACTACAACTAACAGAGATATGAGTTTCACAAATGGTTGATTATTTCCTTACGCTATTTTATTGCAGAATATGCCTATATCAATGTGTGTATGTATATATATATATATATATATATATATATATATATATATATATGTGTGTGTGTGTGTGGGGGGGGGGTGTATAATGCCAATATATGTGCAGTGGCGGCGATTGGGTTCCAAAACCGGGGGGGGGGCAAGTTGCTAAAAGTGGGGGCAAATACAGTATATTTCCCTTTGTGTATAAGGTTTAGCATAGTTCGGGGTAAAAGTGGGGGTAACTGCCCTCCTGCCCTCCCCTAATCGCCGCCATTGTGTATGTGGATGAGCTTATGCATATGTATCCGTTAATATGTGTGTGAATTTATTTCATTACTGATTTTTTTTTTATTTGTTCAGGGCAAATCTAATCTACATGTAATCATGCGAAATGTGAATTTAGACTACATTTTCTAATGATAATTTGTGGATTTATGGATAATATATATATATATATATATTATACGAGCAGGTCATTACTCCACATTATATAAGTATACTTACTATGTTAAGTTATTTCTATGTAATAATGTGCGCTATTGAATCTCACTTATATTTATATTTACGTTATTTATATTAACACCTCTGAAATTGTAGAAATGTCCTTCTCTGTATATGGCAAATAAATAAATAAATACGAGGGGGGTGCTGATAAGTCCTTAGCTTTCCTAAGAAAAAATACAAAGTTAAAGTTTTATGAAGGATTTATTCAACATACTCTCCCTTCAATTCGATGGATTTGTTGCTGCGGCCCTGCAGTTTGTTTAGGCCATCTACAAACATTTCTATAGGTTGGGTGTCAAACCATGCATTTACAGCTACAATTGCGTCAGAAATGTTGCTGAATTTTTGTTCCTTCAAGTGTTTCTTTAAATTTGGGAATAGGTCGTATTCCGATGAGGCCAGGTCAGGTGAATAGGGTGGATGATCCAAGGTTTCAAACCCTAACGTAGCCAATCTTTGCATTGCAACATTGCTCTTATGAGGGGATGCGTTGTCGTGAAGGTAGTCAGCTTTTCGAGACAACTTTCCACGGCGTTTTTTCTTCAGCTCTGAGTGAAGCCTGTCCAGTAATGAAGCATAGTAAGCCCCGGCAATGGTGTGACCTTGACCTCAGCAACAAAGATTACCGCATCCCTATCCCAAGAAACACTGCACTTGATTTTTGGACACGAAACTTTTTTGGTCTCGGTGAACCACTGTGACGCCATTCAACTTATCACCTGAAAAAAAAATAGTTCGATTAGTACCACTGATTTGATTTTTGGTAACAAACATGTAGAAACATGTAGCTTTCAAACAAAATAAATAATTCTTAAAATAGGAAAATGGGAAGGGGGCAAAGCTAAGGACTTATCAGCACCCCCACGTAAATAGATGATCGAAGCTCTAATCGCCGATCTGCGTGGCAGAGTGGATGTCACATCGTGCTACTACGCCAGGGGCTCCGGGTTCGAGTCCAGGCATGGGTGTTCAGTCCCCTTCTTCATTTTCATCTTATCACCACCCATCCTTGTCTTCGCGGTTAGCCAAAAGTGGCAGAAAAGCGAAGTCAAATAAACGAAATTAATTAGTCAATCAACTCAAAACACTACTCATGAGGTAAGGTTTGATTGATTGATTTGCTTTATTATACTTCGATTTGTGCCACTTTTGGCCAATTTGCGAAGATGGGGATGAGTGATGATAGGATGAAATTGATGAATGGACACACACAAACATCCATGCCCAGGCCGTGATTCGAACCCGGGACCCCTGGCATCGTAGCGCGATTTGCTAACCACTCCTCCACGCCAGCCTGCTCATGAGGTAAAGTTAGTGAAATAAGTATAGGAATCTGAATTCCAATCTATTGATCGCTCCCATCATCACAGCCTGTGACTACTAATCGTATAATCACCAATTATGCACACCATGAGCATAATTGTTGAGTTACATTACGTCCTTAAACTTAACCACAGTGAAGGAATTAGTAGAGACATATGCTGATTCACATGACCCCCGCACCACAAAGCATAACATTAATAAAATAGTGACTAAATCCATGCGTGCTAGTGCGTATACGAGCGTGCACAAGAATAATAATAAAGAAATACGTCATGAATGGGCGAGCATCATTGCTAAAGAAACATGACCACCATTCCTGACTACAAGCGTCGCTGTTACCTAGTGCGTGCAGACGCTTATTGCGTGGATGGGTGTCCTTGACAATCTTCAAGGTATGTCAAGATTCCGTGTATATACGTATGTGTGTGTGTGTGTAGTGAAGTTTACGAGCTATAGCAAGCGCATCCTTAAGTTATGTAAGGGAAGAACGGGGTCCACCGGTAGTGAAAGCACACCGCCGCCATGTTTGAGTGTTTACAATCCGATTGCCAACAGGAAATTAAGTAATGCCTTCGCCGCTGGTTCGATGTCGAAGGAGGGTATCTTGAAACGCAGTTTTTACCTTCCTGTAACCCTGAGGCTTGCCCAACGACATCTAGTGTTTGCTAACCATCTTTCTTAATGTTTTTATCGAAATTTGTATGTTGATGTAACAGTTATTGCAAGTCTGTAATATTAAGAAGCTGTAGGTGCGTAATCTATGTTTCCCAATATTGAGGCCAGTATATGTGGCCTAGAGGTTAGCGCAACGTGCTGCTGGTATCTAACTCTGTCTTCCATTTCAAAATCGACAAGGGACCCAGGTTCGAATCAAGGCCTCGAAATGGGTGTTCTTTGTGAGTGTCCCTTCATCAGTTTCATCATATTATCACTCATCCTCATCGTCGCGATTAGCCAAAGAGTGGCAGACAAGCGACGCTAAATAACGAAAATCCAAAAATAATCTGAATGTACTGAATCGCTTGTATCGTGTCGATAACACGATACAACAATAGTACACCTTGTTCATATTTCTTACCATTTTTGCTCATCGCATAATGGATGATGAATTTGGAGTTTGTTTAAGCTCACTTTATGCACAGTTGGTGTTCCTGTTGTGTTTTTATATTAGCAACCAATGATACAGAAATCAACTTACGTGTTTCCATATTGTTCCACTGTGCCCCATAACACTTCCCATTAGAAAATCTGAATGTAATTCCAAGATGGCGGCTTCCAAGATGGCCGCCATGATACACACTAGCCCCATCTGGTGTGCCCCCACCCCAATTACCCATATCCGAAATTTCATCGCCCTCCGTCAAGTCGTTTTCAAATTACAAGGGTGGTGCCGGACTTTTCCCTCACCCTGTAGCCTATATTGAAAATGTCCTTCTTCTTACCAAACATTTTGTATCATTACAATAAAATTGTGAATGTTATGTAAGGAATAACATTCACAAGAGAGTAATCAGGAATGGGCCTGTAGTTTAAAGTTGGATGCGAACCACTGTGTGCGTCCATCGGGTATCGAACTCGGGACCCTTTGGTTACTTGGCAAAGACGTTACCCCTACACACCACCAAATATTAATGAACGACACCAATGTCTAGACCAGGGTTCGAAGTCGGAATCTTCAGTGAGTTGATCAGACAATATGCACTTTTGCCTCTGTTGTTTGCTATATGGGCGGTTAATACTACAAGATAACGTAAAGTTTCTGCAACCTAATATTTTAAAATTATAAAGGAACTATACACATGGAAGTACTTGGACGATTCCTCACAATCAGATAGCTATATTCAGATTTGAACTATTAAAAATAAGGGGTAGAGAACAATTAAATGTAACTGTATTTTCTGTTTGCAGATCTCTGCAAATTTGTCTGCAATTATTTCCTATCGCTGTCCTTATCTGGGAGCAGGCGCCAAAGCGACATCTGTCTTCTCTCTTTACACTTCAGCCAAAGTAAGGAAAGAATATGCCCTTGTAGAAGTTTTCCTACGTCACAAGTGTTATACTGCTCGCATTTCCAGCTGACGTCTGGGAAACAACGAATCAGCGATCAGTTGAATTCTCTTCGGCTGACATCGGGCATTTTCGAGTCACAAGGCACCGAAAGTTCCTGGCGGGACGAAACAAATGAACGTCGAATGGATGATATTCAGCGAACAACTTCCCTCACAATTCAATACGCGAAAGCACGCCCGCGGCTATGATTCCGGCAAACATTTCGCAGACGGAGCGTGTTGAAAACACGTTTGATAAGCATTGCACTCACAGCTTTTGTGGCAGTGATTCAAGGTACAAATGTAACGATTATATACCAAATGTAGACTTTCACATTAGATGATATACCAAACGTAGACTTGAAGAATGACCAGAGTATCTAAAAAGCTGCTATTTGCCACAAAACAACGTTGTATAAAGCTATGTAACATACGAAAAAATACAGGACTATGGAGCCTGTTTCTCATGGAATCAATCGGACCTATCCGATACTGTAGTGGCTAATGCTTGTAATCGAAGAATCCAAAATTCGATTCCCGCTGGAGGGAACTTTAAAGAAAATTAAAAATATATTTTAAAAAAAGTGAATTAAAACAAACATTGTCTCGTGAAAATGATAATTTATAGAAATGTTCCGAAGTACAAAATTGTGTACTATATTATTTAAGGCCGTAACGTATCACTGTCACTTTTCGTATGAGTATTGAGACAGGCATAGAAGATATGCTGAAAAGTATATACAAATATGCGCATAGAAATTTTACAATGAAATATACGCATACTTCGAACGCACCCGCTGATTTAATAAGCAGTATTTCAAATTTTCTGTGGGGGTGTAAGGGGTGCTCCTTCCACGTAGTGCACCCAATAGTCAACCTCACTTCCACATAGTACACCCTGGACTCCAGACTAACGAGGCTCTGGCGACTGGCCCCATGGCCAGTATAATTTTGTTTGTGTTGTCCTGTGTTTTGTCCTTATTTGTGCTGAGTGCTCCTTTACAGCCTCAGCTTTTAACGAAAGTCAGAATATTTTATGATTTTAGTTATGCAACGTTCGAGTTGTTATGTGTAACGATAAGGGGCTGGACCCCGTATAATGTGACGGGTGCAAAATAACCTTAGTGCTGACGCACCCAAAATTTTAAAATCAAATCAAAATCAAAAAGTTTTCTGTGAACATTACTAAAGCTCGTACAATAACCACACGCGTTGCAAAGCACGCGGATGTAAAGAGTAACACAGCAGTCATATAACGCTAGCCATAAACACAGTACTTGCCTTTCAAATACGATTCATATTTCACCCCGGATTGGAAAAATCACGCCATCTTAACCACCCACGAAACTGTATAAAGGTATGATGTTCTCTCACAATTAATACATAAACAATGACACACACACATACACAACGCATTAATTCACCAAAAGGAAACTTCATTTGAAAACATAGAATAATAGTAATACAATTAAAAATGTTAAACATCCAGTCATTTTCATGCACGCAGCATTTGCTTCGCTTTACGCTTGCTATGGCTTGCCGGCAGTGTTGCCACGATATGAGGGCACAGTTTCCCTTTCCAAGGGGCAAAATTTCCCTTTTTGGACCAATTTTTCCCTTCACGTATGCAAATTATATAATAATAATAATAATTAGTAGTAATGATAGTAGCAGCATTATTAGTGGTGGTGTTGGAAGCAGTAGTAGTACGTAGTTAAGTATTCCGTTGAATTCGTTATTCGTTTGAAAAAAAAATCACATTTCAGTTTCATCACTTCCTGACCAGATGTCCCAGCTTTGAATCCTGGTCAGGAATCCATTTAATCGTTAATCCTCATCGTTACTATTTATCCAAAGATGCATAAAAGCAACGTACAATAAACTGAAAGGAGCAGAAACAAGTGGGAATAGCAAAATAAATAAATAACATAAAAATGTGTATATGAAATTCAAAATTAACATGCACTGTAATAATGTAGTCAGATGACCTTAGAATTTCCCTGCAATTGTGGTGTTCTTCATCGAAATTCCCTTTTCCCTTTTGACTAAAATTTCCGTCCGAATTTCCCTGCAAACGGGAAATTTCCCTACATGTGGCAACACTGCTTGCCGGACTGAGTGCCGGAGCACGTGAGGTTTGGCCAGATTTCCCATCATGCTCTCCGCCGCTGACGTCACATTGAATATCATCCATTTACAGCATGTTGCCAAACGCACTGTAAAACGGGAGAGAGAGAGTTGAACAGCGCCGTTATTGGATAAAAGTTGTTCAATAGTACACAAAGCACAGCAATTAGTACACAAAGTATACAAACACTGCACAAGAAAGCTAATAAAAACAACTGACAAGAACAAACGTACGCTTGGCAACGTTGTAACGGGAGAGCGATGTTACACCTACAGCTTTTACTTCGCAACTGAGGTTGTTGACACTCAACGAGCCACGCCCCCCAGAAGACGATTGGTGGACAGGATGCTATGTAGGTCAGCCACCAGTTGGGCCTGCGATCAGTATATTAGTGCAAATAATTTTATTTTTAATGATTATTGTGCACAAGAAACGAATGAGGTAGGAAACTCTCGAAACACAATTACGCATACAGGTCCGCAGGATTTTTTTCCAGAGAGAGCCAAGGAAGGTTTTTCAGGAGGTAAGTGAAATATATTTACCCACATAAAAACGTTTCACCCTAAAAAGAAAAAAAAACACTCAGTTTGAAGTTATCATGTTTTTGCAGGACTAAAATGAAATCATGTGTGTGAAACATATAATTTTAGGTTTAAATTAGTTTTTTCAGGAGGTCCTCACCTCTCCATGCCCCATGAAATCATTATTACACTCTTAAACCTTAAATAAAAACAAGAAAAACACTCTTGCTTTTGGAACACCCTGTTGGCTGATAAAAGAAGGCAAATAACGGTAGAAGACTCCTCTGATACGGAACTTTTGTAGGAGAAAAGCTGGTCTCACTTATCGCACACCGTATTGAACACCGTTGTCTAGTGACGTCACCGCAGAATATCTTCGTTGTTAGGTTTAGTTCTCTTTGCATAAATACACTGCAATTATTCGGGACTTGGCCTAAAATATATTATTTATGCTAAGAGATGCCTAACCTAACGAGAACATTTATCGTGACGTCATTAGACGATGGTGTTCAGCACGGTGTGCGATAAGTGAGACCCAAGAAAAACACTTCCTTTGCTTCGTCAAATCAGATGAATGGAACACGTGATAGCGGGAACTAGAGATACCGAATATGCGGATGTAGTTTGCTGCAGAATTACAAAAGCAGGCAAAGGTGACTTTGCATTCATAAGCTTCTGTTGATTCTAGCTGGAAACACTGTTGTTGCAGTGTTGCCTGGAATTTTACCTCAATATTTCATAGGTGTCAAGGAGTAAAATTGGTGTTGTTTTACTGCTTTAGTTCTAAGGAAACGAAGCAGTAAAATTTGAAGAAGGAAGAAGATGCAAAAGGGGAAAGACGCGAGAGGAATAGAGATAGTAATGGAGTAAAATGGGGAGAAGTAAAGTAGAGAAATAGAAAGAAAGAAGGAAATAGGGTTAGAATTGGAAATTACACCCTCCCAGTCAGTTTTGGACAAAACTCTCCCAAAATGAAATCTTTAATTTGTAATGCCAATTCGATAGCTTTAGTATCACATAATACTATATTCTAATGTAACCATCTTCAATCATCCTGGTTAATACCATTACCACGATGCCGACCACAGTGGCAGAGTGTTATCTCAGCACGCTACGATGCTAGTGCTACCGGGTTCGAATCCCGGCCTGGACATTGATGTTCTTTGTGAGTGTCCCTTCATCAATTTCATTATATCATCACTCATCCCCCGGTGGAGGCACACTCTAAACTGTAGGTCCAGTCCCAATTAGTCTACCTGATTGAACTTAAAAATAAAGTTAATGAATTCAAGTTCAAGTTTGAAGAATGGTGTTCGACATTTAAAATACAGTAAAACGTCGTTAATCCTGACCCCGATAATCCGGACTTCGCTTAATCCGGACAGGCAAAAGGAAAAAAAGTGAATGCAAAGTTTTAAATGTGGCTAGAAGTCAACAAGAGAACTTCCCAAAGAAAAGGCAGTCAACCACTGATGAAATTCTGTTTCCCGCAGACTTTGTACTGTATAGTGTATTTAGGCCAGGGGCGGCCCCAGAATTTTTCGACCGGGTGGGCAGAAGCTGCATATTGAAAAATTAGGGTGGGCAGTATAAACGTAAGGCATTAGGTTATCGATATTTCCCCCTTGCCTTGTGTAGAAAGCGATTTGGACACAAGCAATTCATCAATCCTAATCTTTGTATCTTTTTTACAGATCATTTGGGCTGTAAGTGTGACCTTTTGACCACACTCAAATGTCAACTTCCCTCCTGAATAGTACACCCTGGAAACTGTATTCTTGTAGGCAAATGAATCTCTGGCGCCTGTAACCGCAGTCAAGATAATCCTCTTGGTGTTTTGTGTCTCCTTGCGTGTTTGTGTTCGTCCCTTCATGACGTTCATCTAATTACCATTCAACCTCACCGTCACCATTGGTCAAAACTAGCAGAAAATAGACTTGAAAACAATGAGTCAAATCAGTCTTGATTACTTTCCACAGAGGATCAACAGTTCATAGCACTTCGGAAGTTGAGATAGTAATTTAAACTCCACAATGCTTATTTTTTTTATCAAACAACGACGTGGGTTTTAGCCTCCCCCGATGGCGCAGTGGTAGCGTCGCCGCCTTGTAATCAAGAGGTCCTGCGTTCGACTCTCGGTGGTGGCACATAGTGGTTCGAATCCCACTTTAAACTCTAGGTGAAGTCCCGATTAGCCTTACTGTGCATAAAGTAGACTTAAAAAAGCAATTCAATCAATCAATCAAACGACGTGGTTTTAGATAAGTCTCAAATATTTTTCTCCGTATGTGAAAGGAATAGTTTAAATCTCAGGCAATGCATGGGTGTCCGGTAGGAGGGGGTCCAAGGGAGGCACGCCCCCCTGGAAAATGGGGTCTTACCATAAACTTATACATTACAGATATATATATATATGTATATATATATATATATATATATATATATATATATATATATATATATATATATATATATATATATATCATTTCATACACAGTAATTTATGCTAATTATTGAAAGGGTGCTGCAGGAACATGATAGCTTCCATTTTAATAAGTGTTTTCTTTTAGGAGACAGCACTATTATCGGGAGGAATATGTCTCATTTGCCTCCCCTGGAACAAGTTACCATGCTTGTTCCTCCCTGAAAAAAAATGCTGCGGACGTCCATGGACCAATCATAATAATAGTGTAATGCACCTCTTAAATGAACGCATCTTATGTTATGATAAAATGATACGGTTGAAGGAGTTCTATCTGTATATCGTCTCTCCGATCGCATAACGCTCTCGTCTTATAATTAACGGTCCTGGGTTTAAAATGAAGATCTAGTGACAATTAGCCTATTTGAGCATGTGGACTTTAAAAAAAAATCACTTCTGGATTATTGTCCTGATTATTTATTCTTTTATTTAAGTTGGTTGCCTTATTATAGGTCTCTGACACCCTCGAGTCAAGTTTTCCTTCCACCCCTTTCTTCATCTTCTTTGAAATTCATGCAAGGTAATCATAAGAACTACATAACTGATGGTGAAAATTTATATTGGAAGAGAACTTGTAAATAGTGCTAGCCAGCCACTAATTACATCAGTTCAGTAATACTATAAATTTTTTCCAAACCTACAAAAGTGTTACATTAAAATTTGGCCACCTCGGTATGGTACTAATTGTGATTACTTGTTATTAATTATTAGAACAAATTAGAAATTGTAATATTAGAAACATTGCATTAATTGAAGATTACAGTTATGTAAAATAAATTGTGTTAGAATAAAGAAAGTGACACATCAAATTACCCGCGAAGTGGTTATGCCAGGGGTCCGGGTTTGAATCCCGGTCTGAGCATGGGTGTTTTTGTGAGTGTCCATCATCATCATTCATACTCACCATTGCGATTAACGCAAAGATGTTATTTTTTGTTTATTGTTTATTACTTTGATCAGGCCGAGATTTATATGGAGGGCCGGTGCTGACAACATCAAAAACTCACTCCCATCTATGCACAGTTTCAGTTAGTCTATAACCTTTAGCCCAAGTCATATCAGATGGTTAGTTATACTTTTTATACTTCCACATTCCTAATAAATTTTTTTCTTCAATATATGGCTGATTTCAAAGCAATGTTTCCCCATTGAAAGCTGGGAGCTGCAACCCTCCAAATCCTCCTAAACCCTGAGAACTCTTGATCATATACTTGTGAGTATCCCATAAAACTTACTAAGCCTGTTCATTGCTTCTAATCATAGCAGTGTTCATTACATTGTATTTTAAAAGAGTTCTGAGAGTTCGAAATTAATTTCATTCAACAAGATATTTGCTCTAATCTTCGTAAACTTACTTATTGGAGAAAATTTCCCCAAATGACAGCAAAGCTTGTTATGGGATGAAACTTGTGAACTTTCTAGAGTGCGCGTGAAATCTCCTACATATGCCGATAGCCAATAGCAGCGCACTGCAGCGGTGCCATGTCGAAATCTCACACGGAAAAGATACAGCGTTCTTGAGCGAAATGCCTTGTCACGAAACTAGGCAACGTCGCACGTCTGTGATTCGCTGGTGCTGTTCAGCCCGTTCAAGGCCATATGCAGGAGATTTGACGCGCACTGTAGTATCGACAATATTCACAAGTAAAATATACGTACATGCAGTGAGGACCAGCCTATACTTACAGAACCATTTACATTTCCTAATTGTATATATGTATTGAATTTGATTGGGTGGGCAATCGGGTGGGCACAGGGATTTTTGGGTGGGCGCTTGCCCACCCGTGCCCACCCCTGTCGCCGTCCCTGATTTAGGCCTATGCCCTGTAAATACACCATAACAAACGTGTTTTGTTGCTATAAACGGAGTTTTAATGCACTTTATACTGATCTTTTAGGTTATTTCGTTAAACCGGTCAACTTATCCCCCCCCAATTAGTCCGGATTAACGAGGTTTTACTGTACCATATTGGAGAATCTGTTTCGCATGACTAGCCAGAACATACTTTCTTGCTCGTGACTGTACAAAACCTTCAACTCACATCATTCCGCATAAGTGGTCATGTCGGTGACACAGTGCAGAAAATAATTGAAAGCATAATGCCGCCGACACTGCCATCTACTTATCGGTGCTGAAGTACACGCTTGCTTCGTTACTCTGTGCTTTTTTTTCTTTCCCGGTCCGGATATTCTCCCCAGCATTTCTTGACTGGCCAAGGCTGTTGCATGCGTGTTGCGTCAGGCACGTAGACCGTGCTCAGGAAACCAACGTAACAGTCACCATCCACCTTAATTCATTTTGATGCAATAACCAAAGGGACGGTTTAATGTTTTACACGGCGCTTCTGTTCCCTGGCGCGTGAAATTCGCGAAGAAAGCCAAGAGACGACATTAGGGACCTCGTCAACTGATAATTATACGAGGGTGGTACCAGAATTTGAAGACTGCGTTTATTAACCCGATTTCGCCTGCCAAATTTTCAAGCATGGACGGTCGAGCTTTCTTGATGGCGTAGTGGTAATGTCGTCGCCCTGTAGTGAAGATATCCCGGGTTCGAGGCCACAGTGGTTCGGATCCCACTTTAAACTGTAGGTCCAGTCCGTATTGACATGTCTGTGCATAGTTAACTTAAAACAGCAACTCATCAACAACTTGAAATATTGCTGAATGCTTTTCAATTGTTCTCATTCCACGTGCCGTAACGGAGTGGTTCAGCGCAATACGACACAAGGGGTCCCGGATTCGAATTCCGTCCTGGGTGTTCTTCTTTGAAAGCGTCCCTTCGTCGATTTCATCATATCATCACTCATCCTTATCATGGTCGCGTTTGGCCGAATGTGAAAGAAAAACGATGCTAAAGTTAAAAAAATCAAGTCCAATTCTCATTTCTTTTCTGCAATCACGACGGTGAGAATAATGGGTGGGGATTATATCTATTTTCCATTTTTATTGCTTTGTATTAAAACACAGGATTTAATGTTTTAAAGTCGGTTTCGAATCTGATAACGCATTTTCATTTTGCCTACAAATGCCTATTTTGAGGTTTCGTGAACATTTTGCATGATCTTGCCGAAAAATGCCTTTCTTTCCCCTCCACGTACACTGCGGAAGGCAATGTCTTGTTTTGTGTGTTCTTTTAACAATTTCTTATAACCACCACACATCGTGATCGTCCGGTTAGAATGCCAATAGAATAACATACAAAAATTCAAGCTAGTAGTGTGCAACCAAGTAAGAAAATTAATAAATTTATGTTCACTACCTTTTCATTGTTCCTTTTTAAGTGCCTATTTTCATTTTTGGCACTTATTTGTCTGCCTACTTTTCAAATTTTAGTGCCTATAAATAGTCCCTAGTTGATAGATTGATTTATTTAGTTCTCTTTATTGATACTTTTGGGCTAATCACGAAGATGAATGGTGATAGGATGGAATTGATGAAGGGGTTTCACAGATAGTCAGCCCAACAGAGGAGTACATTGGCTGTCACTTCAGATGCCAGAGCTAGTTAGTATTTGTTAATATTGAATTAAATATGACAAGAAACCGTCTCATTCTACTTGAAACCTGCTCATATTCAACTCTCTGTAATGTCATTTTCTTCTCTTAATGTGGTATTTTTATATATATTCTTCATGCTCTCATTTTCGTTCCATATTGAATCTTTCACCAGACAATCCTTTTTATACATACATGTCGTCACATGCTTCAAATAATAGCCAACTTTAAAATTTTGCCAGTCTCAACTTTGTATGTTCAATACTTTTGAAGTCATGTCAAATTTATATCTCTCAAAATGTTTGCATCATCAGATATTTTATTCGTTAGCTTTTCAGCAATCAGTAACAACCCTCAAAATAAATACATTTACAGTTTTGCTTCATTCCATGGCTACTTTGAAATAAAAGATTATAATCTGAGGTCAAGAGGCCTGGACAATTTGACGTGTAATGATACTGTGAACCTCATGCGAAATTGTAAAATATTTTAACAGAACTAATATAGTATCAAAATGTCATTGTTCTTTCTGGTTAAGTATCATCATGAGCTACAGCCTGAATTTTGAAACACTACCAGTAAGGTACTATAGTCTGCATAATTATAACTGAACATTGTTTCTTCTTCTTCTTTACTAAGTTGATCAGCATGCAAAGTGCTTTGCATAATGGTTTCCTCGCTGATCTAACTCCACATGTGCATATTCATGTGTGTTGAAATAGTTCTTGTTTACTATTTGGTTTCCTTTATGCCCTGGTTACATATTTTAATTTGATTTTCCTCACAAAGGACATGAGGAAACTCAAGGTCTTATGTCATATGGCCTATTTTTCATGTCAAGTGTAGTTACCGTGTCCGATTTGTAGGTCATAAGATTCGATTTCGTTCATATTTATACAGAAATCGTGTTTACTTTTGGCGGGAAGAATGCGAGTGCATTACTATACCTATAGATTCTCCGAAGCTTCAGGAACGTGATTGTTTCATTATTTGGTCATGTTTTACTAATTGTAGCTTCTTTAAACTGGTACAAGGTCTCGTAAGATTTCACATAGTTTTCAAACTCCGTGTCGAGTATCAGGCACGTATCTAGAAATATATTTTGTGGGGTCCGAACCAAATGTCTCAGAAATAATAATAATATTTAAATTAAAGTAATTATATTATAAATATATTAAATTATTGTTAATTAAAATATGTAAATTAATTAATATTTTATTGTTTTTGTTACATGAATTTGTAAAACGATGATAAAAGAATAGAGATATAACAGCACATATTCATGATATAGCTTAGCTGTAATAAAAATCGTCAAAATAAGTATAAAACAACTACCCTGGAATGGAAAATTATGTAAAATAGAAAAAAATTAAATATTTATTGAATAACAAAATAGGATGTTAGATCCAGTTGACGAAAAGTAAAGTTCCTCACAGTGGCGGCCGGCGGCAAGTATGATGGGTAGTGTCAACGTGATCAAGAAATCGAAAAAAAAAAAAAAAAAACTTCCGCAATGCCCCCGCTCCCTCCTTGAGGTTGACCCACTGGCCAAGATGTTTATCCTCGTTTGGTAACGTGGAAAACAGTGTGGGTTTAATTAATAACACACTAATACGATTCATCTTCACTCACTAACCTATCTTTATACACTACAGGACACTTCACTAAAAACGCAATTATAAAGAAGAAGGGAAAACAAATCTTCTCACCTTCTCCTCCCCCATGCACACGTATTCCAACTGGATGTTGAAAATATTCTAGACATTTGATGTAAAAAGAAAATGTCGAAATGCCAAAGAAAACTCGCATCACCATAGGATTTTTTACTTTTATATTTTTAAAAAGTCTGGATGGCCCTCTAGGCGCATTTATCTATTATCAAAATGTTCATTTAACTTTGGAAAAATACTAGGTTCGTTTCTCCAAAAGTTGGCAGAAAAGTAGATAGTACCTTTTTCAAGAATTACTTCTCCAACGAGTCTCACAAATCAGTCGTATTTAGCGACTTATCTCTGAAGGTGGCAACTGTGTCAACACTGCGAAAGTTCCCTCGCTGTGCCAAAGCGAAAACGGGCACGGGTGGTGTCTTATGGGCTAACCCCATTGGCTAACACCACCCCCTGCCACCTTCTTCCCGGCTCATGGTGGAAATGTTACTCGCTGAGACTTCTCACGTGTTTCAACTTGGTTAGGCCAGCTCTTGAGTGGCGCGGACCGCTGCCTCGCCGAGGGTACGAAACAGCTGGCGATGCAGTGAGGAGGTTGGGGCTGTTCATATCTAATCTGTTGTTGGGGCGGTCGTCACGTCAGCTTGACCGATTGCAAGATTCGAATCTCCTTGTCGGTAAACTGTCAATGTATTAATTTAACAATACTTGGGCTATGTATGCATTTCTTCTGAGGGTAGTGCCATGGCACGGCGGCTCTCCCCCTTGAGCCGCCGCTGGTTCCTCATAAATATTTTATGGATATTATTATAAGTAGTAGTACAGTGTGCATAAATAAATCTTCTTTGGTACTGTCATTCAAAGTCGTATGATTCCATTATAACCCTTTCCTTCCAATAACTTCCGTAGAAATAAATGACCTACAATTATACAAGTACTTGATTTTAGTACTTGGTATTTCGGGGAAGGGTCCTGTATCCCCCTCTAAATACGACGTTGTCGAGTATCTAAGTCCTTGAAGTTAAATAGTTAAATATGAGGTACTACTACTATGGAACCAATTCTTTGAAAACAAACTACATTTATTCTTGTATAGTATTCATTCAGGTATAAAAACAACAACGATGATCACAAACTGCAAAGCTGTTGTACATTTTTGTTGATGTGATATCCATTTAAATAAAGCCAGTACCCAAATAAGTGTAGGTCCTACCAACAAAATGCAACCACATTACATACCAAGGGTTCCCATTGATCAGAAATTCTGGAAAAGTGATTAAAATCAGCTTAGGAGTGAAAAGATCATGGAGAAGTCAGGCTATTTGGTTAGGGAAAATGAGTGAAGAGTCTGATACCGAAAAACATATCCAAAATATTTCCTACACACAAGTATAACACTAAAATAAATATGCTCCTATTCGATTTTTTTTTAAAAAAAATGTTAGTTCCTGGTGTAAAAAAGAGTTGCATACTGAAGGTGTCTTTCTTGCTAATATAGCTACTTAGAATACTTCTAGAGAAATTCAGGAGAATCTTGTGTGGATTTGTTACTATCTAGACATTTTATAATAGAAAAAAGGCTTATGAAACCACTCAACCAGTGGCGGCGATTAGGGGGCCTGGGGGGGGGCATTTGCCCCTCTTTTGCCACTTTTGATCTCGCACTATGCTAAACCTTATCTACCAAGGGATAGTAAACAGTCCTTGCCCCCCTAAATTTTGGAACCCAATCGCCGCCACTGCACTCAACCATAATATCTAGACAATATCACGCTCTAGGAAAGTCTCTGGAGATTAGGAGTGATATTTCTAAGAAATAGAAAATTCAGCACCCTTCATAGAGAATTTGCTAACTGAATATGGGATTCCACATGCGCGTGCGTGTGTATGTTGGTAAATAATGGAAAGGGTTTAACTTCCAGTCGCCAAAAATTACTAAAATTCTAACATTATTAACAGGTTACAGTTGGACTAAGTAGGCTGTAGCCTAGAACGAAGTCTTTCTGGGGGCGCAAAATATACGAGGCGTCAGAAACCAACCGACGACAACAACGTAATAAAAATAATAATAATAAACACGTTCATTCACATGTTACTTATTCTTGTTTCATACACTGGAAGTTCTTTCCGGCTGAACTATAAAATATAACAAAAATTGGTTAACATAACGAAAAATGATCTTCAGCTCTCCTGAAAACATCTCTGACTTAGAAATAACAACAAAGTCTGTTTCTATTTCTTTCGTCACGATTTTTCTGATGTAAACGAATACATGTAGAGTTTTTACTGTAACCATTATTTCGTACTCTATCGTGCAATGATATACTACATATTTCCAACAAGTAAAAATATTACAAACGCGATCAACAACAACGGGGTAAAAATTGCTATAAAAATACTATAATATGGTCAACAGAGTGGTAATTTAAGCTTAAGATGGAAGTAAGTTGTTATGTTTTCTTGCATTCTTTCGAAATTTTGAGAAAATGTTCAAGAACTTCCCAATAAAAAGAACTATTGTCTTGATATATGAATGGCACATGTTTATCTTATAAGAACAAAATTCTGTTTAAATTAATATTATTCTTGTTTTATTTCTATTTATAATACTGAATGCAGCTGACGATGCTGTTCTGAAAATATGATAAAGGGCAATTCTGTTGTGGCGGTGTGACATTAGGACAAATTTACATTCATTTTTTAAATATTTTCTTAGCACCTTGAAATATGTAACTCTATCAATTCCTGTAATTTCATTTTCTTGATGAAAGTTATGTAATTGTGGCGCGTGTGACACTTCTGAGACTTGACTTTGGGACCTTCCTCAGTCTTTCAGAAAACTCTGTGAAATATATGGGTTTACTGAAACAATTTTATTTTATTGTTAAAAAGCAAACTTTACTCCACATTTAGATGCTTTTAGTTTCAAAAAATATTACTACATACTTTCTTTATAAACATTTTTTGCCTGTGACGGGTGTAACAAATTTGTGATGGGTGTAACATAATGCACATGTAGGATTATGAAACAATGCAAAGGCTATCAGAATTATCATAAATAGATTCTTCACACTCACATTTATGTCAGAAATGAAGTAGGATACTTCAGAGGTTAAGATATATATGCATATATTTAATCATGATTAAATTAGAAAAACTAATTAAGTGGAAAAAACACACATAAAATTCTACTTCTACTATAAAAACTAATTGGTTCGAAACAATATGTTATTTAAAAGCCATGAAACTAATTTTTGTATTAATAATTCCAAATTCTGCATAGTTTTCCCTTTAATTTCACACATTGTAAGTGATACTTTGAATAAAAATAAATTAATCTTGCTTGTTCACTTTCACATGGCATGGCTCTAAACTTGGTAGGGATGAGATTCAACAAATGATTCTACCTCTATACACATAGCCTACCCTTTATTCATGCACCGCAGTTATCCAATAAAAATTACTTTCTAAACACTTTTAATTTTGTTGCAACTAGTCTTTTATTGTTAAATGTTAGAAATTAGGTATCAAAATATTTCAGTACACATGCTATATTCATAGTTCATTCTTTCACAATGATTTATTGGAAATGTTTTATTTTTTTTAAGTAGGCTCCAAACACAAACAAATATAGTTATACTTTTTAAAGAATCAGTATAATTGAAGAAGACAATAATAATGTGGTTCATTGAAACATAAATATAATTTTATAATATCATTTCAACACTGTAAAAGTGTGGGTTCTAGTTTATTCATTATACAAGTATAATTAATGCAATATAATTACTAAATGAACTAGGAGTTGATTCTGTTAAACCTTTCTCAAAATAAACGACCATGAATGTGCACGGTTGCTTATGTGAAGTAGTGACATGGCAATAATCTTAAAGAAAATGTTACTCACAAAGTCTATACATAAACAACACGTACGCAATCATTTTCAATCTTAATGAATGCAATGTCTAGGCCTTGCTTCATACGAGATAGAGTTCTCGCGATATAATTAGAACACTAATGTGTGTCGTACGAGTGGGAAGAGAAAGTGAGACAACTTAATAGTTTCACTATTTAATAGACTTCCTATTGTCGGGTTCTGCTTTTAGGAAACTATAAAAATATAAGTTAGTTCCTTCCTCATGCCTCGGGGTGTAAACAGGTCTCTTTGTCCTTGGCCCACATACTTGGACACAATGTTAATAGTATGAATATTTTATTCTTGAAGAATGGTAATTCATGGCGTTGTAGATTGTCAATAACAATATCCTGTTTATCTATTCGTGCTTCATGTAAGGACATTCGAGGGGTTGGCCTTCGGATGAATTAGGCGAAGTGTAGTTATTGGGTGGGTGGATTCATGAATTGACATACGCCTCCTCGATGGCGTAGTGGTAACGTTGTCGCCTTGTAATCAAGGGGTCCCGGGTTCGATACACATAGTGGTTCGGATCCAACTTTAAAGTGTAGGCCCAGTCCCGATTAACCTTTGTGTGCATGAAGTGGACTCAAAAAGAAAATAACAAATAAACGAATCGACATATGACAGGCTGAGTATCAACCTGGAAATTTAGCAAGAGTGGAAAAATACGAGAACTTTGATCCCACCTCAATAAAAATCATGGTGAAGTACATATTGTCTTGGAACATTGCAATCTTCGAGTAATGTATGAAATTTGAAGCTTTTCTCTGGTAATGTTCACAGATAAATGACTAATTTTCCCAACTTTATCGGTGATATTCGATGCGAGTCTATCATATGACGTTCTTTCGTAGTTTTCAATTCTTTGCATGTGCAGAAACCTACTGCGCACCGTTCTACATTTGCTCCACGAGGAGAGTCTGTCATGTCGACGGTGAGGGGATTGGGCTGAATTGAATAATGGAAGCATGAAGGAGGATGAAAATCAAATATTGAAGGAAATTTGGATTCATGCGTAACATTTTAGAGAATAAAAATCAATGGTCAGTCAATCTTGCACGTTTCCTTCAATTTAATAACAGTTTGATACGTCATCTTAAGCTGAAAGCATTGGCGTAATGAGACTTTTTTTCCAGTGGGCCAAGGAAATCTTTATCCTGGGGGACAAACACTATTTTCCGAAGGAGAGCAAGGCCTTATTTTGAATTATTTGAAAAGGGAATAACATCCCGCTGGATACACCCGGCTGAAAGTATAAGATCTCGCTGTTTGGATTTTTCATGAGCAAACCAGGCGAAATAATCCCTTCTTTTCAGAGAAGAATTTTTCAAAATTATTTTGTCGATATTGAAATAATGCTATACGATATAATCATAGTAATACAATTTTAAAACTCTTTCTGAATAACTCAAATTCTCAGTTCAATACCGAGTGTATGTTTATAATACAGGATGAAGTGAACGGATAAGATTGTATAAATATGTCGATGGGTCGATTTAAACTAAATAGATTGAAGTGGGTTGTACTTTTGTCGTGTCCAAAAGAATACACAATGATTTACGAATTAAATTATTTGAATGTGTGCAAAGTTCAGTAAATGCTACTGAGAAATCATAATTATACAAAAGAACAAGAATTGAAAAATTGTAACTTAACAGTTGAAGTTAAGCGTAAATGTAAAGAAGCAATAGCAATGTAACAAATTAATATGATATATAGTGAATAACAGAGCTTCTCACGTACATCTGAAAAGGTCTCTCTTTCAGGAAAACGACTTTAGGTTGGTTCAAGGCTTTTAGCAACGTGGTGTTCATTAGATAGGAACTATGTGAAGTGATGTCACACATCTTTATGTGAAGAAGGTAAGTGAAAACATCAAAATAAGTTAACATATTGTGCATAAGACGAGCTTCACGCTATCCAGTTTAGAGGTATTGGCGAGTTTCAAAATTAAGCTTATATATGGCGAACGTTCTTAATTTTATTCTGTTCCCAAATAACTGCATGTTCTTGAGGTTTGAAAAAGAGTCTATTCATTTATTTAGTCTATGTGTCATTTTATTGGTGCACTTTAAGGATTTGGAAGCTATCATGAAGTTTAGTCAAGTGTTTCCCGTATATTTATCAACAACTCTCGTAAATTACATTTTGTTAGCCATGTTAATATTTGTGAATATTGTAATCTTGTCTCTATCAAAATATTTCGCTTGTTTATGATTACTAATTCTACAATTGCTCTGATGTTATGAGAACGAATGCAAGCTTCAACTTTTCTTGAAGTCTGCTTACTTTGTGCACAGATAGGCTGTGCCAGTCATCAAATTTTGAACCATGATGTAAGTTCACACTGTTCGATGCTAGCGATAGTGGAGCTTTTGCATATGCTAAGTTCACAGTCACACAGTTTCAATGTGGTGAACTTTACTGTCAAGCTTTGGAGGGGTTGCTGAGTTCTTACCGGGCTCTGACGTCTATTAAACCGCGTTTGGCATAACTTGTCACTGTTTCCGCACTTGCCGAACGTTGACATTTCTAGCCGAAACTACGCAACACCGCCTACTGCCAGCATCCTCTGTTGTGGGAAGGCAGGCTGCGAATAAGGTACACGAGAATGTACAAATGTTCATACACATGCTAACCACACGATAATTATGCAAAATGAACTTCTTGGATGGCATTAAAAAGTTAAGAATAAACTAAGAAGTGACATCACCACGTGTTGCGCTGCTTCTCATTCGCTCCTCGCTGTCTAGCTGCGACATATTTCTCGTTTCCGATTGGCAGAGAGATCAGTAGCGCTAGAAGGTGACAGGTTGAGGCAAACGCGGTGCTTTGTTATCCTTGACGTATAGGCAGCCGGTTTTTCTACCTCGTGCGACGGGATTGTATATGCACCAGGCTGAATCAGGAACAGTCTGCTGGTAATATTTTGTAAAAGCAGTGCATGTGAACACAATAGGAATGTACACAAAAATGAATGCATTTATCTACACATCTTCACGTGTGTCTGCCGCCGGGAATGAGTGAGAGTACTTATGCTTATTTTGACCCGAAACCGGCCCTGATTGGACACGGAGCAGTCTTGAGTGGGAGGAGAGGTGCGCATTCCTCCCCAAGAGCCTATGACGTATTCCTCCCAAAAGCTACATCCTTCCTCCTATTCTAATATTTTTACACAGACAAAAGTTTCTGGAATAAATAAGACATTGTATCAAAGTTATTTTTACGTACATACGCTTGGTAGGAATGGAATGACCCACCCTCTCAAACTGTTTCTCCAAATTGTAAGAGACATTAGGGAAACATTGTAATTATATCAGACCAGTAGCTAAAGACTTCTAGGCTCGATGTGAGAATATAATTTGGCGTTCCTTGCACAAACCCTTCCTCTCACCCCCAGTGAATCCACATCTGGGTGTGATCAGGGAATATGGCGAGAACCCCTTCTGAGCAGCACGTGTTCATTTTGCCATAATTATACTCAGTATAGAATAAGGTGACCAGACGTCCCATAGCCGGGACTGTCCTCTTTTGAGTTTCTGTCCAGATTTTTTAAACGTAAAATGGGTCGCCAAACTGTCCATTTTTGGTGAAAGTGACTTACAGGCATAGGATTACTGTAACAGTACACCTTCTTTACTATTACTATGATCAATGATTTCTAATTCTAAAAGACTGCTTGGTTGGAGTACAGTGCATGTGACGATATTATGGAATTTATTTCACAGTATTAACACATTTATTTAGTTCTCAAACCTAAGCATTCATGATGAAACAGCTTTATATTAAAATGTATACATTTTGCAGTACCGTTTTTCCTTCAGGAAAATATGAAAAATGTCCCATTTTGTTGCTTTAAAAATACTGGCCACTTTAGTACAGCAGTCGGTAGTCATATAGCACAAAATTGCAGCGAGAATCGAATCAAGGATTCAAGTAAAACTTTGCCACTTTCCCGCCAAAACATTTGGCTAATATTACCCACGTGACTGAAACAGCCAACCAGTCTCACTGCACCTGGTACCTGAGGATTCTACGAACGATTCAGCCAGCAGTGGAGCGAGATTTTCCTGGATAGGGGAGGGAGTTTATATTTCACGGACTGTGAGAGCTACGCAGTCTGCTTATTTTTGTTCTTTTATGATTTTATTATATGCGTGAAGGGCAAGCAGGTTTCTCAAGCACCGAAGGTATAAACTAGGCGAAACTGCGTACCAGACATTACTCAGAGAGGCGGACGGACGACTGCGGTCGGTTGGTGCAGCTGTTCTGCCTACGTACAGTTAGATCCTTGAGGTTTTTCTATTTCCGCTGACCTTAAAGATAAATTCAAGTCCTGGTTGAATTCGTCATTTGCCATCAACATTAAATTCCGGTCGGATTACAAGTCTGTAATGTGGTTTTACTCTGGATCAGAGCCATCTAGTTTCAGGACGGAAACATTACGTTCAATACTTTTGTTTGCATGTTCCGAGATCCAAAGCTTTTCGACACGGGGTTTCACTTTTTACACTCAACTCAAGCACGTTGGGGGACGTCACAGAAACAAGACAACCAAACTTGAGTATCCTGACCTACTCAATACATATAGGATTGCGATGACAACCGGATATTTGATATGCACTTGAAGCGAGTTAAGTTTCGTTTGGTTCTGTGCAGTGGCGGCGATTGGGTGCTAAAACTGAGGAAGGGCTAATGGCCGCCACTGGTTCCGTAACGTCATATATCGATTGGACTTGTGCTGCAATTGGGTGTGAAAAGTGACACCTATGCCGAAATTCTTGGGCTATCAGAATATGCACATCTTGTGTACAGTGAGAGCAATTCCAATGTGGTGGTAATATGAGAAGTTACAATAGATGGAAACTCATATTTGGATGATGGAACTAAAAAAACAGCTTTTTACCATTAATATTAACTCGACGGGGTCGAGAGATCGAATGATGGCAGAAAAGTGGCGAGGAAGTGAAAGGGGGCGCCCGTCGCCAATGCTGAAGGTACCATCCCAGCAGTGGCCTGGGCTGAGTGATAACCTCAGCCACCGTTGCTGCCAGCGTGATTCGAACCTACGAGCTCATTCACTTTCATATACCCAAACCCCCTAGACGAAATATCAGAAGTACAGTGTTTTTCTGGTCCCGTACTAGCTGTCTGTCTGTTAGCCATATGCTTTCCTCCCCCCTCCCCATTGTTTCGTCACTAGGTTCGAGAGGCAAATCCAAACTAATTACAATTAAAGTTTTAGTTTTTCTTTGTTATGTTTTGCTATTGTTCTGATACACCGGCCTGCATGGGTTTGGATGACTCGCAGATGACTGTTGCCTCTGAATAATTTCAGCATGCTGATTCCAAAAATGAAATCCATTTTTACCCATCACGTATAGTTTTTTCAGAAAATAGCAATATATTAACTGCCTTAATTGCACAATAAAATGTGTATTTCTATCATTTCCTCAATAGATGGCTCTGTTTAAATGGTGGTAAAATATTGGTTTTCTGCAGTACAAATCCTACAATTTTGAACTATAAATGCACATAGAATAGTAAGCATTTAATCCACTTTCCATCTTCACAAGACACATTGACATAACAAATGGATGTCATTTCCGTGATTTGGAAACAACCTAAATTTCTCTTGCATAAATTTATCTTGATCCATTAGGTAATAGATGTAATGTAATGGCTAATATGAGAATTTTGATTGTGAAATTGTGAAAAATCCTGATGTGAGGGGGGGAAATGGATGTCATTTCCAGAATCACCTCTTGATTTGAAATCATCAGGATTTTTTTTCTAAAATGTATCAACCTCTTCTCATGGGGCAACAGACCTTCTAGAGTCGAAACTTACTTAACTGCTTTTCCTTGGTTGCTTGGTCACTGCATCGAGACTCGTTGCCGATTTTTAACTTTGCTTTCCAATAATACATTGACATTGTCTCCGCCAGTGCAACATAACAAGATTTGTTGTCTTTGAAACCCCGATGACGTCGACAGTTCATAGTTTCTCCCAGTATATAGTTGTAAATTACAGGGGTCTCCCCGATGGCGCAGTGGTAGCGTCGTCGCCTTGTAATGAAGGGGTCCCGAATTCGATAGCCGGTGGAGGCACATAGTGGTTAGGATCCCGCTTTAAACTGTAGGTCCAGTCCCGATTAGCCTCACTGTGCATAAAGTGGACTTAAAGCACCAACTTAATCAATCAATCAATCCAAAGTTTAAATTACCTTAATATTTGGCACACACAGCGAAAAATTTAGGCTCGAGCAGGGGAAATCAGTTGGTATAGCAACGGCACGGTATGCCGGAGACCCGTGTTCGAGACCTGGTCAGAAGACGCCTTTACCTTCCCCGCCGTGTCCTGTATGAAATTAGTGAAAATACATTTTGAACCTGACTGTCCAAGTCCCATAAATTTCCGTCGCCCACAACCGGAGGTATCGTTTCTTGAAGTAACACTGGGAAACAACACGTCTCAACACACACACAATGACCCTTTCATATTCCTTCCGTCTGTTTTTTTCGTTGCCACCGTGTTGACAGCTGAGTTGTTGTGTCTTGGGAAAACAATGGGAATGGGTGTTAAATTCGTCTCAATATACACAATGACCCTTCATTGTCGTGGACGTTCTCCAACACTGAGTATGACTTGAGTTTTTACGTGCTGCAGTGATATATGATATTATAATCCTGTGTAGAAATATTCACTGTACTCATACATACTGTGCAAGGGTGCCCGCAGGATTTTTCTCATGGTTCTCGGGGGGGGCAAAGTCACAGAAACTTTTATTATTATTATTATTATTATTATTGCTATTATTACTGCTTTTGTTTTTGTTTTTGTTATTATTATTATTACATTACTATTACAACTACTACTACTTATGTTTTTTTTAAATTACATACATTTGTAATTTCCATATTTTGTATATCTATATACAATTTGCATAAATGTATACCTACTTAACATTAATTCATGTAGGACAAAAAGCTATAATAATAGTTGGTGTAACTAACGACTTGTAAGTCGCAGAAGACAATACTTTTTGTTATAAAATATATCTACAATTTCGAAATTCGAATTACATTAACTCTTTCCAGATATCTCAGCCGCGGAGGGGGGGGGGGGCACCATGATACTGTGTTTGAATTATAATAAAAATAGTTGAATATTGGACACAGCAAATTATCTGTTCTTCCCTTCCGCTAGCAGTTAGTTTGGCAACAGCGCAATAGCACTGGCTGCGTGTTGGCTGAACTCATGTTCCTTCTAAAAGCGTACACCGTATAGTGTATTGAAGCAGCTTAAGGCTCCTTCATACCTCGACGAAAACGCGCAGTGCAGACGTTCCGTTTTGAACAGATTTTTCAGTTACGGGCAAAGATAGAATCTCGGGGTTTGTTTTTTATCCTTCAGAAAATATGGCTGCGTAATTCCTACAAAGCAGAAATTTTAAAAAAGACCCTGCTTAATAAGTAAATTGGGCATAAAAATGGGGAAAACCGTAATTTTCACATGTAATTATCTCGTTAACCACACAAGCTTATGGAAAACTGTTTTGTTGGGGTCATGCAATGTTCATTGTACTTGACATTAACATCATCACTGTAGAAGTCAATTTTCCTATTTTGAGACTGTTTGAGGAAAACGAAACCCTTGCAATACGTAAAAGTGTCCCTGCACTGTGGCGACACCTCGTGCAGATAGTTAGAAGCGATCTAAACTCCACCCACAGTAGACCGCGGAGGGATACAACAAAATAGCTCGAAGACAAAACACGATCGCAAGAGACAGGGGGAAGTGTGTGTGCGTCAACTGGACGTGTTCAATTGCAAAATATGGGTGACGGCAGCAAGTGTGTTTGACGTAAGATGTGGGCTCCGAGAAAATCGTCTGCTGCAGAAACAACAATGAAGTTTCAAGCGCTACAAAATCGCCGGCAAAATAACTACACAGACGTTCACGTATTGTGGAAGGGTTCAGAATGAAATATAAATAATATCTATCCGTTTACTACATCATCAAATGGGGAAGTATTTATCGCTTTCCATTAGACGTTTACATTGTACGTACGTAAGCCAGTAACGCTATTTTAAGTAGTTCAATTAAACCGGTCTCCTTGGCAAATATTACGCTATAATACGTAGAACAAGTTAGCTGGGGGTCCCCCCCCCCGATAGGATTATGAAGTACTAAAATTAAATAATGTAAATATACTCCTTTAGCAATTTTTGCGTATTAGATGGATATTTTCCTCTGAATGCGTATTGGAAGGGAAGGATTATAGCTATAAATATCATACGGCTTTGAAGTAAAGTACCCGAATACGTACCAAGTACTACTATTTTTACTCTGAATATATTGGAAGGCAATGATTAGGACTGAGATCATACAGCTTTGAAAGACATAAAGGATTTATTTATGGCGTGTGGACTCCCTAACCCAAACGAAAAGATTACCTAACTAACTAACTAACTCTCTAGCCTTCTTAAACCCTTAGGTTCATGGCTGCAGCAACACAGGCTTTCCATCTGTCCCTATCTTGAGCAAGATCTATATACTCTTTTCCATCCCTACCGTCAGGGCCTCCCCCCTAGGCGCAGTGGTAGCGTCATTGTCTTGTAATCAAGGGGTCCCGGGTTCGATACCCGGTGGAGGCACAAGTGGTTCGGATCCCACTTTAAACTGTAGGTCCAGTCCCGATTAGCCTTACTGTGCATAAAGTGGACTTAAAACAGCAACTCAAACCAAACCATCCCTACCGATTTCCTTTAGGTCCATCTCAACGTTGTCCCTCCATCTTCGTCTTGGCCTTCCTACAGGTCTCTTACCATCAGGTTTCCCAACAAGAATCCTCTAAACTCCTCTTTCCTCTCCCATTCGTGCCACATGGCCTGCCCATCTAAGTCTTCTTGATTTAATCATTCTAATAATATCTGTACATGAATACAAATTATGTAGTTCTAAATTATGTAACCTTCTCAACTCACCTATCTCCTCATCCCTTTTAGGTACAAATATTTTCCTAAGAATCTTATTTTCAAATACTCTCAATTTATGTTCCTCTTCCAATATAAGGGACCAAGTTTCACACACATATAATACTACAGGCAAAATTACTGTTTTGTATATTTTAACTTTGAGTTTGTTAGATATTAAACGAGAAGACAAAAGTTTTTGAAGAGAGAAGTAACATGCATTTCCTGAATTAAGCCTACTTTTTATTTCCTCCTTAATATAATTTTCACTTGTTAATATTACTCCTAAGCATTTGAATTTGGAAACTGGTTCGAACGAATTGTTATCAATAATTAGATTTTGATTATTACCTAACACTTGGTTTCGGCCTGTAAACATATATTTAGTTTTCTCTTTGTTAACTTCCAAACCTATCTCTTTAGCAGTTTTGAAAAATGTTTTAGCATTATTCTTAATTGTATTTATATCATCCCCTAATTAGTCTACATCATCTGCATATGCTAAAAACTGAGTCACACCATTTAATTTTAGTCCTTCGTTAGTTTCTTTCACCTTCCTAAGATCATATTCTAAGGTAAAATTAAAGAGCAATGGAGATAATGCATCTCCTTGTTTTAACCCATCATGAATTGTAAATTTGTCAGACATATTAATACCCACACGAATTTTACTTTCTGTTTCACTGGTGCATACTTTTATCATACTAACAAGCTTCTTAGGTATTCCAAACTCTACTAATATATTATATAATTTATCTCTTTTGACCGAATAATATGCTTTTTTTTAAATCAATGAATAGCTGATGGACATTTCGATTATATTCCCACTTTTTCTCAAGTGTCTCTCTAATGTGAAAAATTTGATCTGTAGTTGATCTGTTACATTTAAATCCACATTGATAATCACCTATAATTTCATTAGCATATGGGGTTAGTCTTGTTAAAAGAATGTTAGACAATATTTTGTACGTAGTTGAGAGTAGAGAAATTCCACGGTAATTATTGCAGTTCATTTTATCACCTTTTTTAAACACAGGAACAATTATGGATTCTTTCCACTGTTGAGGGATTTCTTCTTTATTCCATATTAAACAAACTAATTTATGAATTTCACATATTAATGGATTTCCACCATATTTAATTAACTCAGCTGGTATTAAATCAATGCCAGGTGCTTTGTTATTCTTTAGCCTTTTAATAGCATCTTTAACTTCAGTCAAGTTAGGTTCTGGAACTAAAGGTTCTGCTGTGTGGACTTCATTTACTTCTGATTTATCTCCTACATGGGCATCTAAAAGGTCATTAAAGTAGTTCTTCCATCTATTTAGAATATCACTTGGGTCAGCTAGAAAATCACCGTCTTTATCTTTTATCAAGTTTACTTTAGGTTGCCATCCCTTTCTAAACTCATTTACACCTTTATATAAATCTCTGATATTTTTATTTTTGCTGTTTGTTTCAATTTCGTTAATTTTGCTTTTCAAGTAATCTCTTTTTTTTACTTCTAAACGTGCAGTTAACTTCTCGCTTTATTCTATTATAATTGTTTAGATTTGTATCATCAGAGTTATTTAACCACCTAAGTCTAGCCTGATTTCTTATTTCTATTAGATTATAACATTCATTATCAAACCATGGCTTACTTTTTATCGGTTTATGGTATCCTATACTTTTTTAGCTGCTGATTCTATTGCATTACGTATGTGCTCCCAATTCTTATTTACGTCTGTTTCATTTATATTTTCATCATCATTTAAATCCTGCAAAACATCAAATCTATTTGACAGTTTAATTTGGTAATATTTCTTAATTCTTTCATCAGTAAACTTTCCTGTATCAAATTTTATAACTTTTAGATTTTGTTGCTTATGATTTATCACTGCGAGTCTTTCTCTTAATTTAGCAATTACTAAATAATGGTCACTGGCACAGTCAGCACCTCTATGTGTACGAACGTCAATTATACTAGTATGCCTTCTCTTATCAATGAGAATATGGTCTATCTGATTATGAGTTTTACCATCTGGAGAAGACCAGGTATATTTATGGATATCTTTATCTTTGAAAAGATTACCAAGTGATAAAACAATAACAATACTAGTTTAGCATTTGTTGTATATGATGTTTGTTAGCTTTATCTGAAGAGACTGAACCTATTGGAAGGCAAGGATTATATTGGGATCGTACAGCTTTGAATGATATTTAAAAAAAGGGTTTATGCATACTGCAACTCATAACAATATGTATACAATATTAATCAGAAACTTCACTGTATCTAACATTTATTTCGTTATGCAATAGTATTCAATTCTTCTTCTATTTGACATTAATTTAATTGCTGGGCACTTGTTCTTATGTAAATGTTTCTACTTTTAACTACAGGTAAGCTACTTAATGAAAATACACTGTTTGCCTTCTTACCTAGTCACGTAATATTATTAATTTATATATTGAAATTAGTATTACTTTAATTCAATTAAAATATCATGAAAATTATTATTATTATTATTATTATTATTATTCGTAAGACATTTCGTTCAGATCCCCCCCGAAACATTTCTGGATACGCCACTGATTGTGCAGAATTTTCTTTGTTCCACTTCGAAACGGTTTATTACAAGGTGTAAGAGCTATCACAAATCACGAACACAACACAGCGAGGGAAAATAAAACTACAGAACCGGCTATTATTTAACGGCTAAAATAAACTTTAAAATGTCCACGATGCTATTAGAATCATTATATTTGAGTTTTACATCATATAATTCGATAATTTGACATTTTTGAGATTACCTTACATGAAATTGCACATTTTACAGGTTTCTTCCTTATACTTATCTTTCCCTGCTTAGAATTGTGAAAGGGGTTTCAAAACTATAAGTAGTGATTCTCAAGATATTTTTAGAGTATTCAGCGATTTTTCAGATGAAGATATTAGAGGATGAGAATGTGGTACTTTTTATTTCAGCTATTGAATATTTCACCTCCTAAGGGATTGCACATTTGTAGAATATCATATTAGAGAGGCGTTCCCTTGTTGCGTTGCTATTTGGAGTGCACTGCCACTTGAGTTGTGTTTATTAAATTGTATGTCATAATTTTTTCGTTTCTTGTTATTTGTACTTCAAAGATGCAAAAATTGGAATAGTATACAGGGTGGGCCAGACTCAATTAGGCAGTATTCGAACATTAGTAACCAATCAATCCAACAGCACACGGAAAAATTGGAAAGTACATTTTGTTGTCGATAGATAGGTGCATCATACGGTATGCTGTGAACGAGGTTGATCGCTGGATTGGCCGTCGAGGGCCTGTGGAGTGGCCAGCCCGATCACCCGACATCAACCCACCAGACTTTTTCCTTTGGGGTTACTTCAAACACAAGGTGTACGCTAATCCGATTGACAGTGAGCAACATATGCGTGAGGTGATTGTAACGGAGTTCAAGAATGTTCCGGTTAACATGTGTAGGAAGTCGTGTGAAAATGTTGCTTTGCGTCTACAAGCCTGTGTAGACTTACATGGTGCCCAGGTCGACCACTATCTTGAAAATCAATGACTTAAGTGTGTGTGATTCCATTTTTGTAACCATTTTGTAGCCATTGGAATTGTTAACATTTGTCAATAAAAATAAAATAAAGAAAAAATAAAAATAACATCGAATCAAAAACTGTGTAATTGAGTCTGGCCACCCGGTATATCTACATACGAAACTGTTACTTATGCAAGAAAAATAAATGTACCTCGAGAAAAACCAGTCTACTCCGTCCCCTGCGGTGTAGATGGCAATGTCTGTTCTCATCATCCCGTTCATTACTCTTCACCGCGAAATAAACTTTATCAGCAGAAAATAATACAGAAAGACTACTAATTCAGTAACGCACAACTTTGCTCTTCCAGTGTGAGCGTTGTTCGTTGTAAAAGCAAAGTTGTAAAACTACAATTTTAGCATGCGTGTAGTTAATTGTACATGATCTGAATGATACGTGTATATCTTATGGAACACTGTCCATTCAATGAACCTGTTGTGATCACTGACTGGGCAAACTGATGAAATGTTTAATTCGTGCTCTGTTTTAAACTAACTAGTGTCACATCCAGCGAAAATATAAACAGTTCATATTATTAGATTACTATTGTTAATAAATGTAATAATAAAAACAATGTATTGACGGCCCCCGTGGCGGAGTGGTTAGCACATCGCGCTACGACGCCAGGGGTCCCGGGTTGGAATCCTGGCCTGGGCGTGGTTGTATGAGAGTGTTCATTCATAAATTTCATCATATCCTCACTCATCACCATCTTCGCAAATTAGTCAAAACTGGCACAAAAGTAGAAGTAAAATAAAGCAAATCAATCAATCAATCAAAAAACAATGTATTGTTATTATTACTATAAATACTAAAATCTAAACAAACTTGAAACACCTCGCGACAAAATTCTGCGTAAGCCAATTATAGTCACAAAAATTGTAATTTCTATTTAGGAACTGTAGGTACAAAATAGGAGCAGTTTTCGGTTTTCCTTTCATTGCTCTTTCTGGAAGATTAAAAAGTGAAAGAGAGAGAGAGAGAGAGAGAGAGAGAGAGAAGTGCCTTTTCCGCTCCCCGCCTCTCCCACATAATGATATATCCAAGATTGAAGACATGAAAGTGCGGCTGTGTTTACTATCTTCCATTTCATAAATCTTTGAGAATTTTTTGTCATCAAATTACAGTTTTACTATCCATGAAAAATTTGTTACGTGTTAAAAGAACGATAATTCATGTTTGCATTCTTCGCTCGCCTGCGCGCCAGATGGTCAACTGCTTCACAACAAACAAATTTTTGTCCTTCCACCCTTGCAAGCGATTGTGTTTGTTTCCCCTCAGGTACCCACCCCACTCCAACTGCTCTCCCTTCAGCCGTGAAAAGTAAACAGCGAATGCCTACCTTCAACGATCTCATATGAAGATCTGTTTCCATGTGTAGGTAATCTTTTATACTTTTTTAAAATCATTTCGCTGTTTCTTTAACATAACTTCTGTAGTTTCGTTAGGGACTATTTACTGTGTCGGAGCTCTACGAGGCAGTAGAAGCTGAGACCCAAGAAAAGTGTGAAGACTGCCAATCTCGTGACGTATTCTGTTACGTCAGAGATACGTTACAGAGTAAGCCACGGAAAAACCAACCCATATGACCCTCCTTTTTTCTTCTTCTTTCTCAGATTCGACTTTCGTCAAATGTATGAAGGAGCCTTAAGAAAGCGTTCTCTTGGTGCTTGATCAACTGTGGCGAGGATTGAATCCTGGGCCGCTTACGCCAAAGGTAAGAGCATTACGCCAAAATCGTCGCCACTGGCTCTATTACTAACCCTGATTGGTTCCGAGGAAACAGCTCACGGCATTTGAAGCGCAATTATGAAGTGCAACATCACCACACACGTCACTTGACTTGACCAGAACGATGAAATCCCAACAAAATCCCAACGCGCATGGGGAAATACCTGACGCGCAATTATTAATCGAGGCAGTGAAGCCCACTTCGTCACAAATCGGACAGTTAACCATAGTAATTTCGCATCTGGCCGTGATTTCGCAGCAGGCCAATCACCTGCCTCGGCTAATCCGTTCTAGGAATGTGGTCAGGGAAGGGCTGATTCTCCGAAAACTCTGGATACTGTTGCGGTGTGGGTGGCGGCGTGGAACCGATTGAAGAAGAAAGTGTTTGTTTGCTCGCGTGCGTGTGTGTGTTACATGTTTGTATGCTCTGGCGATTCCATGATGGACGTCCAGTAGGCATGTCCAGGGAACTTAACGTTGTGGGCGACATGGACCATTATGGTCCTTGTCCGTTCCCTTGCCAGTTAATCGGTTAGGACTCACATTCTGTTCCAGTTCGTAAATTATTTTATGAAGAGGGTGTGTAGTATAGACTTGTGCAGAAAAGTTCATTAGCTGGCTCTTCTGGTGAGTGTCCATTCATCAACTTCATCATATCATCACTCATTCCCATTTTCCCAATTAGCCAAAAGTGACAGAAAAAAGCGAAGTAAAATAAACCAAACCAAATCAATCGAAAATTATTTCGTTTCGGAAAACAGTAAAGCAGAGCCACGATAAGTTGGACGGGACTCGAATTACAAAAAAGGAAAAGACAGAGAGAGAGAAACTCAAGTAGAGTCAAGATTACTTTCGTAACATCTCTGGCCATTACGCATTTGCAGAGCGAATAATAACTCCCGAATCCTCCAATCAACAAGCGAGGTACTGACGTCATGTCAATCCAGCACCAATCGCTAAGCTTCTTGCGCATGCTCTAAGCTGTTGGCAGGCTCGCTAGCTGGACTCGTTCCGTCAACTGGGGATGTTGCGAATATACTATCTTGACTCTACTATGGAGAATAACCAAGGAGAAACGGGAAGAGGCGAAAGAAGAAACAATGTAACAAAAACCTACAGTGTGTAGTAAATGGGATAAACGGTATAATGATAAATATTGTACTTACATTGCTCAGTACGGTAGTAGAATCGAATTACTTTCGGAACATCTCCAGCGAACTACGCAAGTCTGTCTAGCGAGCCTAGTGGGCGTGTAGATCCTGAGTAGGGGCTTAGCGATAGGTTCTGTGTTGAGATGACGTCAGCGGCTCGCTTCGTCGATTAGCTGCTTCGAGAGTTGTGACTCGTTCCGAAGCTTCAAACGCACAACAGCGAAAGATGTTACGGAAATAATCTCCCTCTAACAATGATGTTAAGGAAGAAATAGTTAAACAATACTGAACTTGCACTCTAAAGAAATGGTCAAGTGTCTTCTGCTTCAGAACGTTCCATCGTTACCGTTCACAACCACACGTATCTGAGCAGTTATCACCAGGGTTGTAAAAGGTTCAGGAAACCGTAAATTCTAATGGGTTCTATTGGGCTCCGTAACAGTACCGGAACCTTTTTTCTCGCACAATTTAAAATTCGGTCCAAGTTGTGTATTGTTTCATTTCAATACAGAACTTTGGACTCTATTAAAAATAATCAGGAAAAATTGTTCCTGGACCGTATTTAAATTGATCCGAAAAAAAAGGTCACTGGACCGAATTGAAATACTTTACTGATAAAAAAGGTTCTTTACGGTACAGAACCCATTTACGCTTGCTTGATTTTCTCGCCTGGACCGGAATTGAATTGAATTTAAATTTCTGAACCTTTAACAACCCTGGTTATCGCAAGCAAACTCGGATTGATTTTGTCTCTGATCATGTGGAACATCGTATTATCGAGATTTTACTGTATTCAAAATTCGAAAAATCAGGAAAATTGTCCATTTGTAAAATACATCTGTGGCACTGTAAACCTATTTTCTATCAGAAATTTCTGGACAATATCTAATAATTCTGTAGCAGAAATTCAAAACATTGTTTTTTAGGCTGTCGATCAGCGACGTGTTCTTCGGAAAGAGAAACATTCCGATCCTCCAGAAAGAAAAGTTGTGACTGAGATAGGCTGAATATTCCACAGCGTGGACTTTGAATTCTTTAGTGGACCCCCACTCGAATATTTGAGTCATTAATTCAGAGCTGCTAATGTGAAAAGTGATGTCAGCACAAACATTCCATGTTATACAAACATGTATGGTGCGTGTTTAGAAGTGGAATATACCATTTAAATTTATTAAAACTTGGAATGATTTTGTCTGAGGCATATCATGGCTTCTCTCTTACGTCCGTATTTTCTTGTGTTCATTAATTTTCTTTAAGGAAAGATCGTGTCAACCTTAAAGGTCCTTCATCCATGGTGTCAAATAACTCAATCGTCATGTAATACAACCCAATCCTGTGCGTAGAATCGTCATAAACAAATGAACGTCATCGTTAAACAAAAACAGCACATAAATATTTTTCTTATTTCTTGAATTATTAATTTGGGGCGGGATTCAGACCACCACCGGCACCAATATTAATATTATTATTTCATTTTGAAAAAACATTAGGTTGGCTGGACTCGGGAGATTTGTTTTGTAAATTTGTACAAGTAATTTTTAGCACTGAAAAATATCAAATTGGAGACTAACAAATTATTTTGAAATATTTTTAAAACACTCACTCAGTAATTAAATTGTGAGAATTCGTTAAGAGTATAATTATGAATAAGTTGGTGCTACTGTGTCCTTCTATAAATAAAATCAGGAATAGTGCTCTAGTTGTTCAATAAAGGCAGAGGAATAATGTTTGGAAAATAGTCTGTGAACCGTGTTTCATTTTCAAACGCTTCAACGAGTCTAATTCTCCCCGCTGGTCGTACGTTGAACCACCCCGAGCGATAGCCTGGAGAGCGAATTGCGTCGAATTAATAACGCCCGCTCAACCAAAAACCCAACGATAACTGCGATGCGCATTTTTTTTTCATCAATTGCGCTCACTCATGCTGTGGAAACGTTAAACCTCGTGATATGATTGCGCTGGGTCCGAGAGTAATCCAGCCTATCGCGGAACAGGTGAACGAAACGAGCGCCTAATTGAGATAAAATTGTGTGTTTGCTGCGTGGTATAAAATGGGCGGTTGCGTCATGATTTCATTGTTGGCTTATCTGTAGAGCTGAACCGGATTGTTTCAACTGCAGTGCATAACTAGGAAGACTCAGATTTTTATTAGGATCATGTGATTGAGATAAAGTTATCAGTGTGGTATCTAAATAAAAAGTATGAAATTTTATTTAATGCATTAGCTCATGTAATAGTTAGAGCTAGGAATTTTAGGTGCAAAAATTTGCCAATAAAGGTGCAAAAAATAGTATTGTTCTCTATTAAATGCTTCTTAATACAAGGTGGCGCAAAAGTCATCACCTGATTTTCTTGGGTTTTAAATTAATCAAAGTAGTTCTTTTTGTGTTAAACTTTTATTGATACTTGTAATTTTTTATGTCCTCAATTTTTAAAGATAACATCCAATAAATGACCACCATTCGAATTGATGCAAATTTGGGCTCTTTTTATTGCGTTTTCCATGGTGTTGGAAATCTGCGGGGAAATGTTTTAAATTTCATCCTGAAGATTGTCCTTTAGTTGCTGTAACGGCTCTGGCTTATTCACATAAACCAATGACTTCAAATAGCCCCAAAGGAGAAAATCTGAAGCGGTCAAATCGGGGGACCTGGCCGGCCGGCAAATCAGCAAAACGGGATATTACTCTGACGGAAAAGTGTCACGCAAAATTGTCACAATTTTTCCACATTCTTGTGGGGTATACTTATTCATTTTTGCACACAATAAATTTCGTGAGTATCTTTGTATTTAACTGACAAAACACTACTGATATAAACCACAAAATAGCAAAATGAAGGTCATTTCAAATAGGATGATGACTTTTGCGCCACCCTTTACTTATGTAGAAGTGCGTATCATTATTTTGTTACATTCTCTGTATCGATTAGACAGAAATAAAGTAAATTATCATTTTTTATGACCTAGTGAGTAGAATTATTAGTTATTTTGAACAAAAATACGATTCGGGAAATGCATGTATGTATGCCGACCAGATTGAAATCTGAAATTGATGAACACGTTGAGAGCTCAAATTACAGTCTTGCTATCGAAGGTTCTAGGTTCGAGTTCCTGCTTGAGTATGGTTGTTCCTTCATCACTGTTCATCATCATCATGGCAGGCGTACCTCAGCATCATCATAGTTAATAATTTAGAAAAATGATTAACATAGCAAACTGCACGCTGCTATGTGTATAGTGGTAACGTAGTCGCCTTGTAAACAAGGAGTCCCGGGTTCGATACCCGTCGGAGGCAGTGGTTCGGGTTCCAAACTGTAGGTTCAGTCCAGATTAGCCTTTTGTGCATAAAGTGGACTGTAAAATAAACTCAAACTAGTGTGTTGGTTAAATGCTTTTTCTATTATATTATTGTTATTGATTTGGTTTGTTTTACATCGCTTTTATGCCATTTTTGGCTAATCGCGAAGATGAGGAGTGATGATGCGATGAAATTGATGAAATATCACTCACAAAGAACACTCATGCTCGAACCCTGGACCTCTGGCGTCGTAGCGCGCTGTGCTAACTACTTGATTGACGTTTTGATAGTAGCTATCGTCATTGATATTAAAACCCTCTCTTTCTCTCCCCGCCCCTCTCTTTTCTCCACCTCTCAATTTGTTTCTTTCTCGCTCTCTTTTTTCCATTTTTATATCTCTCTATGTTGTTCTTCCTTTTCATCATCTTCCTTATTCTCTTTTTCTCTCTTTCTTTCTCCTCTCTTTCCCCCTTTCTATATAATTCTCTCTCTTCTTGTTTGTCTATTTGTATCTTTCATTTCCCCCTTTTTATCAGGAGCGTATATTCGAGGCTCCCTAGGCTATCTGAGAAGCCTAATGAATTTTAGATGAAGGCTAAAACATGAAAGTTTTGCGAGCTCATATTTCAGGTTCAAGTTCTGTGAAAATTTTTCTACTATCTTTCAACGTATAAACAAGTAAAATGAAACCAGAATTTAAAATGTCAATTTGGCTTGAGAAAATGTAACCATTAAAATTATTATAACAGCACAGCTGGTTCAAACCTAGTCTTAAATAGTACCGTGATTTTTTTTTTTTGTATTCGGTATTGTTTTGGCAAGGTAGATAATTTAATGTCAATAATATTTTTTTTTCGTATTTCCTCGTTACTTGCTCATTCTATCAAACATATATCCTTCTTTTGACTGAGGTTTCCACATTTATAGGCATGGGTATTATTATATGATCCCTGGTTTCATTTTTGACTCTAAAAACATTAAAGAAGGAAGAACCTTCCCCTTTCAGCATTTTTCTCCCAATTCTAACACTACAGTATGGTGAGATAGCCCAAATCTTGAACTCAGCATACGCCACTGCTTCTTATCCATGTATGTGCATACGTATGTTACGTGTTTCCGAAAACTTCCTAATGGATGCTATTTGGTTATGCAAAAGAGTGAGCTAATATTATTTCCGTTATGCTAGAGAACACCCTTCCGCCCGCTTATGTTTCAGGGTACACTTTCAACACATTAAAAAAAAAGTTTTGCACATTTTAGCAACTAAAATGATTTGCGAGTATAGGTCTCATTCCGCAGGTTATGCAGTGTTGAGCTGCAAGATCGTAAAGTATCCAGGCCGAGTTTTTCCGTCCCTTTTCAAGCGAACAGCAACGGGAGCTTGACAGGGACGGGACGTGAACCGAGGGATTCCTGGTAAGAGACGATTTCGCAACCGTATCGAGTCGTGCTCGTTTTTCCTTTATTGTCACACAACAATGACTGAGCAAACTGGGATTGTTTTCCGAGAAATCGTCATCAGCTGATTCTCGCCCAGTCCCGGGAAAATATTTCGCGCGCCCATATCCCCCGCCCCTTGTCTCTTAATCCACCCACCCCACCACGCGAATCGTATTTCCGTTCCAGAGAGGAGGTTGTTTGTCCCGCAGCGGAGGGAGAGAGGGGGAGACATCCACAGACAGATGGGACAATCAGCTCACCGCAAAATCCGCTGTTTCGGGAATCGATGGAAGGTGTTTACAGCGAATCTCGTTTGATCTCGCCGCTCTGGTTCACCCATTACTGCGCCCGATTTGTCCTTTTCCCTCTCTATGTCGCATTTTTCTTCTTCTAAACATGGCCATTGAACTCTAGTTTCATTAGCTCCTTTTGGGTAGTTAGCGTCCCGTATTTCTGCCACAACTCCAATAACGTTTACTTTAATTGAATTCAATTTTTAGGTCCACTTCAAGCACAGATAGGTTAATCGTGACTGAAGCTACAGTATAAAGTATAAAGTGGAATCCCACCAACAATGGCTCGATGTCAAAACCCTTACTGTTTTTGATATTATTCGTGTCTTTTATATATACAGTAGCAGGAGCGTATATTCTAGGCTAGCTGGGCTATCTGCGAAGCCTGAAGTCTAGAGAATAAAATACAGGAGAAAAATCGATTAGAAATTGATCAGTGAGATGATGATGCCGATTCTGGAGTTGACAACCTGATTTTTTATGAGTTGGCAACCTGATTTCCTATGAGTTGGCAAACTTGATTTCTTATGGGTTGGCAACCTGATTTCCTATGAGTTGGCAACCTGATTTCTTATGAGTTGGCAACCTGATTTCTTATGAGTTGGCAACCTGATTTCCTATGAGTTGGCAACCTGATTTCCTATGAGTTGGCAACATGATTTCCTATGAGTTGGCAACATGATTTCTTATGAGTTCGCAACCTGATTTCCTATGAGTTGGCAACATGATTTCTTATGAGTTCGCAACCTGATTTCCTATGAGTTGGCAACCTGATTTCTTATGAGTTGGCAACCTGATTTCCTATGAGTTGGCAACCTGATTTCTTATGGGTTGGCAACCTGATTTCCTATGAGTTGGCAACCTGATTTCTTATGTGTTGGCAACCTGATTTCTTAGGAGTTGGCAACCTGATTTCTTATGAGTTGGCAAACCTGATTTCTTATGAGTTGGCAACCTGATTTCCTATGAGTTGGCAACCTGATTTCTTATGAGTTGGCAACCTGATTTCCTATGAGTTGGCAACCTGATTTCTTATGAGTTGGCAACCTGATTTCCTATGAGTTGGCAACCTGATTTCTTATGAGTTGGCAACCTGATTTCCTACGAGTTGGCAACCTGATTTCTTATGAGTTGGCAACCTGATTTCCTACGAGTTGGCAACCTGATTTCCTATGAGTTGGCAACCTGATTTCCTATGAGTTGGCAACCTGATTTCCTATGAGTTGGCAACCTGATTTCTTATGAGTTGGCAACCTGATTTCTTATGAGTTGGCAACCTGATTTCTTATGAGTTGGCAACCTGATTTCTTAGGAGTTGGTAAATGTATTTCTATTCATAGCCTAGGATCACATGACATAGTGAGATAGCCCATATCTTGGTCTCAGTATACGCCACTGTACAGTAGAACGTCGTTTATCCGCATTAATTACGACCGAAGGTTACGCGGATAACAATTTTTGCGGATAATCAAACATGTGTTTATTTAACAAACAAAAGCACGTACAGTACAGGTTTATTTTATACATATAGTACACGGTACTACATACGTACACAGTACATGAAAACAAAAGGCTTGAGAAAACACTCGTAATGTATGTACAGTACATGCCTAAATTACAGTACTGGGTTATTTATGCAGAAAAAAAATCAGATTTTCTTTGGAACAGATTTGAATGTCTTTTTTGGCCGCTAAATCTCGCATCCTTTTCAATAGAAGAAGCTGGGTTGATCAACTCTCTTCTTGTCTTTCGTACCACGATATCACAGTTTCTAATGCAGTAAACACCTCTCCGTGACCATCGTCTATTTCAGTCTCTTCTTGCACCAAAGAAACAATTTCATCGTCATTCAAAATTTGAAAGCCTGGGTCACTGTCACTTTCCAACCAAGCTTGGGCATCTTCTCTATCGCACTCAGAAAAAAAAAGATAAAACACATCTAGATCCAAGATACTCGTACAATTGAAGAAACTGATTAAATTTGTTCAAAACTGAATCTTGCTTTTTTGAGTGTGCGGATAATTGACGTGCGGATAAACGACGTTCTACTGTATACATAGTTTTATATATATACTAGGAGCGTATATTCTAGACTATCTGCGAAGCCTGAAGCCTAAATGCAGAAGAAAAGATCGATTAGCAGTTGTGAATAAACTTACTCATTTAAATAAGAGGATAATGGCGATTCTGAAGTTGGCAACCCGAATTCTTAGGAGTTGGCAACCCGAATTGTTAGGAGTTGGCAACCCGAATTTATAGAAGTTGGCAACCTTGGACTCAGCATACGCCACTGATATATACATACACTCCTTAATTGTACGTTTACAGTTTATAGTTCTATTTTGATTTTCCAGTTATCATTCGTCTTTTATTTTTATTTTTTTATTGTATATTTATAGAATAGAATAGTTTTTTTTTTATTTTCTACTGAGCGAGGTTCAGCCTAGGGTTGCTCTACCACCTAACTCAGGACAAGGTTTGTAGGAAAATACTGTTTGTAGACAGTGGCGGCGATTGGGTTCCAAAACGGGGGGGGGGGGAGGCAAGGTGCCAAAACTAGGGCAATGACAGTTGATTACAAGTTCACGATGTTACAAACACACACGCCCTAAGAGTGACTTTAATGAAATGTAAGTTCGAACATGCACAGACGTTAATCGAGACTTTACATTTCGTCAGAGCAGGGACCAGGGAGACTGTGGTAGAAAATTCCAATGCTAAGACAATTAAATGCCCAAAGAGGAAAACTCTTATGTTCAGATAAGACTAATCGGGACTGGATGTACAGTTTCAAGTTAGATCGGACCCGTACCCATGGGCGTACTGGCGTGTCCAGGATTTTCGAAAGAAGGGGGTTATGTAGTATTAAATTTTAGTACCCAGCCCCTCATTTTGCCATCTTTTCCTTCCTTTCACGTTTTTTTTTACGAGGGGGTGCTGAAAAGTTCGTAGCCCAACCCAGAAGGAGTGCACGTGGAATGATGAAATTTTACAGTTATTCTACATACTCCCCCCGAAGTTCAATACACTTCTTTGCACGGTGCTCCATTTTTTGCAGATCAGTGAAAAACAATTCTGAAGGCTGTTCCACACAACACTGTTCCGTAGCACTAATCACCTCCTTATCAGATCCAAAATGGCGTCCTTTCAAGTGTTGTTTGCGTTTGGGGAATAGGAAATAGTCTGACGGAGCTAGATCTGGGGAATAAGGGGGATGATCTAGACATTGAAACCCTAGATCATGCAATGTCAGTTGTGTTTGCAGTGCTCGATGGACAGGGGCATTGTCCTGCAGGAACAGAATTCCTTTCTTCATTTTTCCGCGGAGTTGCACTTTCAATTTGTCTTTCAATTTTGTGAGTAATGCAGAGTAATACTCTGCATTAAATGTCTGACCCTTGGGCAGGGAGTCTATGAATACAACTCCATCCTTATCCCAGAAGAATGTTGCAAACACTTTCCCAGCCGACTTCTGCATCTTGAACTTCTTGAGGCAAGGGGAACCTGAGTGCCGCCACTCCATTGACTGTTGTTTCGTTTCAGGATCGTAGTGGTACAACCATGTTTCATCCATGGTTAATATCCGTGACAGAAATTGGTCGGCATTGCGTTCAAAATGGGCTATGACTACCCTTGATGTCCTCACTCTTTCACGTTTTTGATCTGCTGACAGATTTTTGGGAACCCATTTTGCCGAGAGCTTGCGCATGTCCAAGTCATTATGAATTATGGTACCAACGCGTTCCCGAGAATGCCCATAATCTCTGCCACACGTGTTGCTGAGATTCTGCGATTTTCAAGAATAAGGTCATGAATTTCATCCACGATTTTGGGGACAGTCACTGTTTTTGGTCTTCCTGCACGTGGAGCATCATCTCTTGAAAAATTGCCACGTTTAAACTGTGCCACCCACTTCTTCACCACTGCATATGATGGAGGAGAGTCCCGGAGTGTTCCACTGATTTCCTCATGAATTTGCTTCGGCGACTTTCCTTGGTGGAACAAAAATTTGATGACACCTCTGATCTCGATGTTTGTGAAATTCGCTGGCTGGGCACACATGCATCACTGCAGGGGCCTGAAAACCACAATAACAATTCCGCTATTAATATGAAAATTTGCATGTGTACATACCACGATATGTTCTTTAAAACTGTAAAATTTTATCATTCCACGTGCAATCCTTCTGGGTTGGGCTACGAACTTTTCAGCACCCCCTCGTAGGAATATTGGGTCAAAGAGGGGGTTATGACCCTCACCAACCCTCTTTGAGCACGCCATTGCATGGGTGTATCCAGCAGGAGTAAGGGGGGTGCACTTCAAAACGAGTGGACATTTTTTTTCAAGTTATTTTTTCGCTAGGAAAGTAAAATTAATGTTATTCTCTTTTCAAATAATTCAAAATAAAGCATTTCCTTGACTGTTAAAGTGTTGTTTGCCCCAACCCCTTGGAAAGAAGTCTGGATACGCCCATGAACAGCCTACTCTTTTGTCGGATACGTGTGAATGTGAAGGATGATAACCTCTAGACTTGCCAGTTTCAAATAATCCTATTTTGCATAATGTTAATCAGCACAAGATAATCCGATTTGCCAGCTGTTCTACGAGGGGGTGCTGAAAAGTTCGTAGCCCAACCCAGAAGGATTGCACGTGGAATGATAAAATTTTACAGTTTTAAAGAACATATCGTGGTATGTACACATGCAAATTTTCATATTAATAGCGGAATTGTTATTGTGGTTTTCAGGCCCCTGCAGTGATGCATGTGTGCCCAGCCAGCGAATTTCACAAACATCGAGATCAGAGGTGTCATCAAATTTTTGTTCCACCAAGGAAAGTCGCCGAAGCAAATTCATGAGGAAATCAGTGGAACACTCCGGGACTCTCCTCCATCATATGCAGTGGTGAAGAAGTGGGTGGCACAGTTTAAACGTGGCAATTTTTCAAGAGATGATGCTCCACGTGCAGGAAGACCAAAAACAGTGACTGTCCCCAAAATCGTGGATGAAATTCATGACCTTATTCTTGAAAATCGCAGAATCTCAGCAACACGTGTGGCAGAGATTATGGGCATTCTCGGGAACGCGTTGGTACCATAATTCATAATGACTTGGACATGCGCAAGCTCTCGGCAAAATGGGTTCCCAAAAATCTGTCAGCAGATCAAAAACGTGAAAGAGTGAGGACATCAAGGGTAGTCATAGCCCATTTTGAACGCAATGCCGACCAATTTCTGTCACGGATATTAACCATGGATGAAACATGGTTGTACCACTACGATCCTGAAACGAAACAACAGTCAATGGAGTGGCGGCACTCAGGTTCCCCTTGCCTCAAGAAGTTCAAGATGCAGAAGTCGGCTGGGAAAGTGTTTGCAACATTCTTCTGGGATAAGGATGGAGTTGTATTCATAGACTCCCTGCCCAAGGGTCAGACATTTAATGCAGAGTATTACTCTGCATTACTCACAAAATTGAAAGACAAATTGAAAGTGCAACTCCGCGGAAAAATGAAGAAAGGAATTCTGTTCCTGCAGGACAATGCCCCTGTCCATCGAGCACTGCAAACACAACTGACATTGCATGATCTAGGGTTTCAATGTCTAGATCATCCCCCTTATTCCCCAGATCTAGCTCCGTCAGACTATTTCCTATTCCCCAAACGCAAACAACACTTGAAAGGACGCCATTTTGGATCTGATAAGGAGGTGATTAGTGCTACGGAACAGTGTTGTGTGGAACAGCCTTCAGAATTGTTTTTCACTGATCTGCAAAAAATGGAGCACCGTGCAAAGAAGTGTATTGAACTTCGGGGGGAGTATGTAGAATAACTGTAAAATTTCATCATTCCACGTGCACTCCTTCTGGGTTGGGCTACGAACTTTTCAGCACCCCCTCGTATATTTTCGATGAAACGAAAAACACCTACATAGTTTTAGCTGAAAAAGAAATAATCCCCAAGTGATGCAAATAATAAGTTGTGCCAAATACCATATATACGTATGTATTATTTCAAAAGCGTTATTTAATGTGACCGGGCCATTTGAAACAAAAACGCATGTAGGTTTAATCTTTAAACATACTTTCTGATAAAGCTTATTTTGTATAAACTGCACGCTTCATTTTTGCCGTTTGCATGCTTCCTATAATAACATGAATATTATTTATTCGCATTTTCTAATCTGCACATTCTAATTAAAGTAAGTTACTAAATATTTGAAAATACATTATTATTAAATACAAAGGAATTATATATACAGGGTGTATCAGAAGTCCCCTACCATCCCTTGTAAAATCCGCAGTGATGTATTTTCATGGGCGATACATATGTCACGGGGACGGTCGCCATCTTGGTTCCGCCATCTTGAATTTAACTTTTTTATTTAAAATGATACGTGGGTCATGTGATATATGACCATAGGCTAGAATTTCGTCAGGATGTCAAATCTGAAATCAGATTTCATGTAACTTCATTTGGTGAAAAGTTATTGGCAAATGAAAGTGATGTTTACCTGTTTGTTACAGGTGCTGAACCATGCCGTTAAGAACTGAGGAACGCATCCAGATCGTCAAACTAAGGGGGGGGGGGAGAAGTGCCCGTGCAGTGGCTGCCGATTTCAACCTGCGTCATCCAGAACGTCACCCTGTGTCACATGTTGCAGTGGCACAGTTATTAATCAAATTCGAGGAGAAGGGCACGGTCTCGGACAGACCGCGTAGTGGACGACTGCGGACAGTCACGGATGAAGCAACAGCCACGGCAGTGCTGTCGCCGCAGCGAAGTACACGTCGTATAGCAATGCAATATGCTATGAGTCACAGTTCAGTGCACAGGGTGCCATAGAGGCACAGGTGGCATCCGTATAAGGTGCAAATACAGCAACATCTCTCCGAGGAAGATCCAGATCGCCGCGTGCAGTTTTGCGAGTGGGCTATCGCACAAATACGGCTAAATCCAAACGTCTCTATGCAGATACTCCATTCCGATGAAGCGAACTTCTACGTAAATGGGGAGGTGAATAGACAAAACATGCGCTATTGGTCGCAATGACAACTCCGCATGGACAGATCCCTCCAAAATGACCGGTGCAGGCAAAATTATGGTGTGGGCAGGCATATGGGGAACACGGATAATCGGTCCTTTTTTTCATTCAAGGAAATTTAAATGCGGAACGATACCTGGGGATGCTACAGGAACAGATACTGCCAGCTCTGATGTCGGAAGATGGTACATTTCCCAGGTTTTTTCAACAAGATGGTGCGCCTCCCCATTATGGCGTCCAGGTGCGTCAGTACCTGGATGAACAATTTCCTGGGGCATGGATTGGTCGACGTGGGCCAGTTGAATGGTCTGCCCCATCACCAGACCTAACTCCAATGGACTTCTAACTTTGGGGACACGTTAAGGTTATGGTGTATGGTGTGAAAATTCGTGATCTTCGTCATCTGGAACAACGTATCATGGCTGCCTTTGAGAAAATTTCAACAGTTACCTTGCTCGGTGTCCACAGACATTGGGAGAAGCGTCTGCACACGTATGTGGAGCACATTCTGTAACAGGTAAACATCACTTTCAGTTGCCAATAACTTTTCACCAAATGAAGTTACATGAAATCTGATTTCAGATTTGACATCCTGACGAAATTCTAGCCTATGGTCATGTATCACATGACCCACCTATCATTTTAAATAAAAAAGTTGAATTCAAGATAGCGGAACCAAAATGGCGGCCATCCCCGTGACATACTCCAAAAGGTGTCCCCTAGGCCTATTTTGTATCGCCCATATCAAATTCCATGAAAATACATCACTGCGGATTTTACAAGGGGTGATAAGGGACACACCTATATACCAAATTCCTTTATTAAATTACAAAATAGTTGAAATAGTCTTATTTTGTAGAAGTTTATTTCTATTAATAAAAATTAATTATATTTCATAGTTATATTTGTCTTGTTTTACTCTTATTGTGCATATTATATTGTTATTGGTGTAGATCTGTTAATGATCTATTGGAAGAGAAAGAAAGAAAGCTTTCCACACTTACAGCCATACTACTTTTTTTTTGTTTTCGGTATTATGCTTATTAAAGTATATTTGAAGTCAAACCTAAATTGCTTATCTTTTGTTGTTGCAACAAAACTTTTTCCCTAAAAATTTTAGTGGGGGGCTTTTTCAGGACAAGATTGCTGGTGTGGGGGGGGATCCCCCCTGTCCCTTTGACGTTGTGATGGGGCCCGTGTGGGTCGCCATGAGTGTGTGGTTTTGCATCTCTAATCTCGCTAGCCAGAGATATAAATACATTATTTCTTTTAAGAACCTATGACTGCACTAACTGAGTCCATCATTCCTCAACAACTGCCTTTCAGACTCGCCTCAGTGAGAGTCCATGGCTCAGTAATGCCTGAAGACCTTGGGATGGATACGTAACACGTGACCAAACACCTACTTTTAAGTTAGGTCTAATGGCCAATCAGAGGGATAACGAACATTCAGTTATAGCGAGGAAATGGGTTCGTTTTCTTGAAAATGGCAATAAAAAATGAACTCCGTTGTTTTAGCAGCAAGCAGAAATCCTTTTGCGTGCAAAATAACAAGATTTGATGCGAAGAAATAAATGTCTTCTGTGAACCCTTATTATACGGAAGTAGTTATTTCTTTTCTTCTTAAATCCAAAAGCGAAAAGTAATAATGCCCTATCTTTTTTCTTGTTTTTTGGACTCATTATTGCTGCATTGTTGTTCTTCAAAGGGCCCTATTCTTGTCAATATTGTTTGCTGTTTGTTCTCATTAAAGAAGTAAATCTTGGTTGCACCTTTTCTGATTACTATTATTTCGTTCATTAACGCAACCTGCTTTCGTGTTTGGGATTAAGGGGAAACGTGAGGGTAACAGAGAATATTTATACGTTCTTTATCGTGCGTAACGTGTTGGAGCGGTTGTGGAAATAAGCTGTGGGCTTGTTTGTTCATTAATTAAAGCCACAGGCTCGTAGAATTACAATTGTGGACTGCTCTTTTTATGTAAGGTAGGGATTTGGCTTCATTTTTCTGTAATATTACGTCTTACACTAGGTTTAAACTCAACACAAATTCACGATGGAAGTTAGCTCTGCGCACAGAAAAGTAAATGCATCAGGCAGTGGCGTGCCCAGGATTTTTGGTTGGTTGAGCTGGTGTTTTAAGTCCACTTTATGCACAGTAAGGCTAATCGGGACTGGACCTACAGTTTTAAAGTGGGATCGGAATCAATATGTGCCTCCACCGAGTATCTAACCCGGAACCCCTTGATTACAAGCCGACGACGCTACCACTGCGCCATCGTGGAGGCCCCAGGATATTTTAAATGGGGTGTCACATATACTTTTTTTTTAGTAGTTAGTATTCATTATGCAATCTTTTCCTGCCTTTGGTGTTATTTTGTTTAAGGAATGCTGGGCCAAAGGGGGAGTATAACCCCCATCTCCTTCCCCCTTGGGTGCGCCACTGGCATCAGCTGAAGGGGAAAGAAAGCCTAATAGAATAAGGCCAGCTCCGTAGCTAGATATTTTGACGACCTAGGCAGATTTGCGGTTTCCCCACGCAATACCAAACACTGACATTTTATGTGCGTCCATCGTATATTTACATCCTACAAATTTTGAAATGAGGAAACAGAAAAACTCACAAAAAATAATGAAGTTTGTACTTAAACATTCATAGTTTGCATTTACGATTAAAGAAAAAAGTTTAGCATATTTAAAAAAAAAAAAAGAATCAGTTATGTCTTAGTGCGTGAAGAATATCTCTAAAACAGTACTATTTGTACTACTTTGGGGAACAGAAAATTCAGAGTGTAAATATCTCAGTCGCATGCCCTAACGTCGGATAAAAAGTTATAGATCCTTGAGATTGGACTTGAATTAAAAATTAACCAGTAGACCTAAATAAAAACGAGTTACATCAAAATTGATCAAAAACATATCAATTGATGCATTAAAGTGCAGCAGAATACATCACGTGATGCACTTTGGCGTTACCTTTACAAATTATATACAAAAATACATCTAACTGTAAAGCTGATGGCGTTAGAAGCCCCTCACAAATTTTGAAAATATCAAAGTTTTCAAGGGAAAACAGTAAAGAACATTTAAAAAACCCAAACTGGTAAATGTGAGTCCTCCTGAATGACACCCCTCCCCCCCCCCATATCATTTTCGCCTTTGAACAACTTTTGAAAAAAGGTTAAAATTGATGATTACGAAATACTTCATTGTGTTTCTTGCCCCTTTAGCCACATTCGAAAGAAACCTACGTATGGTAGTGTTTATGAAGACAACAGTTGCAATTGATAAACATAGCAGGTTCATTGCAATTATTATTTAAGTACCTTTTTCCACAAAATTCTCAAAGATACTTCCTTGAAGGTCGGGGTGCAGCTCCTTCAGCCCCTTTCTTCGGCACGCCCTTGATCGTGAAGAAACCGGTTACTGTTGGCACCTGCCGGCCAATAACGGCAAGTTAAAACCGAATCACATCACACGGAACTGGATATCCAGTTAGTTGGCGGTGAACTGGCTACCTGCCCGGATGTGATCGCTGGCTGCTTGACTGGTTTGGAGGAATAGGACATGTTCTAATTGCTACTGGCTTTCCTCGACTGGGTTCTGTGGAACAGCCAATCAGAGCAAAGTTTGGCCATGTGAAGATAATCTGTGAGTTTGCAAAGGGGAGTTCTTTGTCTGTGGTTTCCGAGTGTTGGCTGTTTTTGTTAGTTTTTCGATTTAAAAAGAAGTAAAGAGATGACGCGCAGTGCATTCGCGTTCAGTTAATTAATGTTCAGGTATTTATGCAAAGCGATGAGATGTGTTCGTGACAAATATGATTAGCCGAAAATGAAAATCCTTATTATTACAAGTGCATTAAATTAAATGTTTGATTTTTTTAAAAAAAATATTGTGAAGGAATCCTGCGAATCTCATATATGAATATGCATACCCGAGTTAATTAAAAAGCTTGTTCGGTACGCAGATTACTATATTTTTTCGAGCCAATCCCTAGTCCATACTTTTTCTTTCTAATTTTTAATAAAGGCACAAAGCAGTAATTCTCCTACAACATTCTTCAAATTGCTCGTCCATCTTTACAGATTGTCTGCTCTGCGCATTGTCTTATGGGAACAAAAGTCTATCACGGTAACAAATATCGTGTGAGGCGAAAACTAGTAAATGGGTAGCCAGTCCAGCGCCAACTAGGGCATTCCTACTGTAAATCCAGTTCCGTGTGATTCAGGCTTTAGGCAAGATTTCATGTTCGAATCTCGGCCTGGGCACGAGTGTTCTTTGCTTGCCCTTCTTCCTTCATTGTATTCATCATCACTCATCATCATATTCGCGATTAGCCAAACGTGGCAGAATTGGTAAGTAAAATAAACGAAATCAATTACTTAATTTTTCCTCTGATCTACCCCCTTCTTTCTCCTTAGGCAAGGCCGCCCGCAGGATTTCTTTCTCGGGGGGGGGGGGGGCATCAGTATTTAAAGTAGGGGGAAGGTGGGGGGTGATGCTTTCTCCCAGTTGAGAGAGTTCTCATAAAGCATCCCCAGTACTATGATAATTTGCATTTCACGCTACAATTTCAAAATTTAAATTATATGAAATTTTTCCAGATATCTCGGGGACAGTGGCGGTGATTAGGGGGCAATTGCCCCACACTTTTTGCCACTTTTGCTCCGGCACTATGCTATACCAAGGGAAGTAAACTGTACTTGACCCCTCCCCCACCAGTTTTAGAACCCAATCGCCGCCACTGCTCAGGCGGGTTTTCTTAGGTATATAATTATGTTATTTTCCTTCCAGAAAATATTTCCGTGTTTTACGGACCGAAACATGACTAGTATATTTTGACTGCAACTCCACCAAACCAGTTGGCACGTGAACATTGAGAGCTCTATAACCAGGTTCCACAATGGCGCCAGTTCTGTTTGTTTTTGCTCCCTTATCTGTGTTCTCTATGATAGAGAGAGAAATTATGTTTGTACTCAATCAACTACACCTAATTCCTTGGTTTGTTGAAGACTGGTATTACTAAAAGTTGATTTTCTTATCGCCTTAATCAAATATTTACCTCCAAATCAAACTCCGAGGGGACTCCCTAATAGCTTAGTGGTAATGTCGTCGCCTTGTAATTAAGGGGTCCGGTGAAGGGACATAGTGGTTCAGATATCACTTCAAACTGTGGATCGAGTTCTGATTAGCCTAGCTGTACATAAACCTGATCATCACTCATTTTTAACGTCGCAGTTAGTCAAATGTGGCAGAAAAGCGCCTTGGCACCCGTTAGGGCGAATTTTTTCAAATGTTCCTCTCTATTCGAAAAATTATATCAGCTTAGAATTCCTTCTTCTAGAGCAGGGGTTCTCAACCTGGGGGCGCGCCCCCCTGGGGAGGCGTGGTGAGCAATGAAAAATATATACATGAATTACCCCCCCCCCCCCAAATGTTGTGGCAAACACAACCCCTTGTGTAGGTCTCAGAAAAGAAACTTCTGCAAATAGTTCTCTCTGTCACTCATTAATTGTGTTCTTAAGAAATAAAACCAAATGATGTAGCTTGAAATTATAACTGCAGTGAGGGCAGAATGCTTTGTAATGTAGGCCTATTAAGCACTTTTATTAATTAATGAAAATGTTCTATCAACAAAACAAGTATTAGTATTTTTTCATTTCTGTAATAATAAAAGCATTGTAAAATATGATTTGAGTTAGATTTATTAACCCTAACAGCACAGTTTTGTACATCAATAATTCATTACGCGTAGAGGGAGGGGGCGTGGACTAATTTGAGGACGCAAAGGGGGGGGGGGCAGGCCCAAAAAGGTTGAGAACCCCTGTTCAAGAGCATTGACGTGATTTTTCGTGTGATTTGCTTTCACTGTCTGTTATGTAGATATTATCAATAGTTTCGCGATTACGTAAGTCTATTAAACTACCAAACTAAACACGAAAATTCACGTCAGTGTTCTAGATCTAAAAGGAATTATAAGCTGATGTAATTTTTCAGATTTTGAAATATCACAGCGGTTTTTAGAATGGAGAGGAAAATTTGAATGAAAAAATCGCCCTTACGGCAGTCAAAGGTTCAGTCTAGCCTTAATTTAACAAAAATACAAGTCGTTGCATCAAATTTGCCTTGGACTCGGGCCAATTTCTTGATAGATAAGTCCAATGTAACACAAATGAATGATGTTAAACGTACAGTGGGGAATTTACCGTTTTGTTCCTACAAACAAATTTGTATAGGCTTTGAATAAGTATATCTCATCTCTGTATTCAAAATTCTACTGTGCTTAAAATTGCTCGTAGGATCAGTGACTAAATATTTATGAAAACAAGAGAATAAAGTTTGTATTTGAGATCTCTTGTTATTGACATTCTTTAATGGGCTGGTTAAGGGGGAACAAGGTGATAATTATGGGTCGGAAGTTGATGAACATCTTCTTTTCGGAGCCTTGAAAACAATGCTAAATCTGATAGCAGTCAGTTTCCCTTCAGTTAGAACCAGAAAATATTATTTTGATTTTGCATTTTTCACTTTTTTGGGTTTTAGGTTATTTTTTCAGTATTTTTTGCCAATTTTATTGCATTTTTTTAAAGGGTTTTTCGTCCTTCCTTGTTGTTCCGGGAATTTTAATTGCATTTGCTAGCATGTGTTACATATTTAAATTTCCTGCCATTGTACGTTTAGCAAGTTCGCCATTAATAAGAAAGTACAATATTATTTTAGCCGAAATGTTTGTCAATGCATTAATTTATTGTGGTAGGACTTATCCCCCCCCCCCCCCGCCGCCAAACTTAAAATACTTTGTGTGAAGCCTACTTTGAGGTTACCTTGGTGGCCTGTATTATCGCTTTAATCAGTGGTTTTAAAGTAAAAATTAGTCACATAAAAAAATATAGTCTGGTGTACGCGATACACGTGTTTTAACTAATCTTGTAATTTATGGAAAAGAATCACGCTTTCATTTCAAGAGCATTTTTACGCTTTTTTTTTACAATTTTTAGGTCATGCAATGGGGTGTCCAAGGGATGGGGGTGGAGTTGGTGGGGGATCATAACATCTCCCTTTCGTCCAGTATTCCTCACAAAAACACGGTCAAAGGCAGGAAAAGATGCGGTATGATGAAAAAAAGTGCACGTAAAACCTGTTCTGAAATTCTGGGCATGCCACTGCCTCCATGCAGAAAAATAGAATAAGAATATAGTGATCACCGCCTGACGTCATCTTCAATGAAAACTACGTTTTTTTGTGACAAATAGAAAAGGAGGGTGGTTCTTACTTCGTAAGTTACATTGGCTTGGGTTTTACGGATGGAATGTAAGACTAGCTTCTTAATTGCAGTGACGAAACACTATCTCTGGGAGCGGAGGGAATAGCTCATCAACCATGGACAAGATACACGCTGAGTTTTAGAAGTTTGAGGGTATCCTTCAATTTTAAACTTCAGAGAATAAAACTCCCTTAGTCTATGATTGGTTGTGAACAATGGTGTAGGACCATTTTTGATTTACAGGCCAATTCATTTTAGAACAGGTCTGTTTTTTTTTTAATGAATGATCTTGTATTAATGGTTATTTTTCAAGATAATTTTTGTGTCGACCCTGGACAGTACAGCACCCTACAACGCCCGGCGTCCTGGGTGTTCCTAGTCTCGTTTCACCAATTGCATCATATCACTCTTCGCTATTAACCAAAAGTGGAAGGAAAGCAACGCTAAATAACAAATAATCAAATCAACATAGTTTGTAAGAGGTTTTAGGACACGTACAATTCAGGAACAGGTTAGCTCTTAAAACTTCATCCACTGTATTGCACTTATTTAAAAAGTTATACTTCCTTATAAAACTTAGCGAGCGCAACACCCTGAAAATTTGAGAGTAGAGTGGGATGAATAAGTATTACCAAGCAAACTGTCCATCACCATGTTTATTTTGCTGAAAAACTCTGCATTGCATCAGCAAACTTACATTTCTTAATAGCCATGGTACAACTTGCAGAGCAATATTTGTGTGTCGACTCTATCCCCATGTGGGGTGTAAGGGGTGCTCCTTCCACGTAGTGCACCCAAGTCAACCTCACTTCCACGTAGTACACCCTGGACTGTAGACTAACGAGGCTCTGGCGACTGGCCCCATGGCCAGTATAATTTTGTTGTGTTGTCCTGTTTTGTCCTTATTCGTGCTCCTTTACAGCCTCAGCTTTTAACGAAAGTCAGAAGATTTTAATATTTTATGATTTTAGTTATGCAACGTTAAGAGTTGTTGTGTGTAACGATAAGGGGCTGCACCCCGTATAATGTGACGGGTGCAAAATAGCCTTAGTGCTGACGCACCCAAAATTTTAAATTCTAATTCACATGTGGGGTGAATTACCACTGGTTGTGAAGGTTTCATTTCCCTCATACAGCATGTCGTCGCCTTGTAATCAAGGTGTCCCGGGTTCGATACCCGCTGGAGGGACATAGTGGTTCGGATCCCACTTTAAACTGTAGGTCCAGTCCCAATTAGCTTTACTTTCATTTTGTTATCACTCTAGCATAACCCTATTCTATTCGACAGGTAGGGATTTTAAGGTGCACCACCTTTCCAAAAATATTGCTGTTCTCACACTGATAGTTTGAAATAAGTATTTTAGTACATGAAATCAAGTATAATGAACACTTGTTTTCCCCTTTTCGAGATTAGCACATTTACCCCTCTTTTTACCCCCCTCTGATGGTTCAGCGTCTTCTTTTTCTTTGGACATAAATATAAATGATTTCCTCTCATCCTGAGCCGCTACATAAAATCCTAGTCTCATTTTGTAGACGAGAACGAGAGCTATAAAATGGTGTAACATAATCATTGCAGCCCCATGGTTCCCAAGATAAGGAATGTATCAAAACTCAGGCGAGAAAGCATAAACTTCCAAAGGTGCAGAAAAAGAGAGCATTGAATAAAGGCATTTTATCAGCACATTTTTTTGCACCATTTTGAAAACATTTTCAGAGCCTTCTTTTACCATTTCCCTTTGCACCTTCGAAAATCTTTTTCTCCAGTTATAACCAGGGTTAGGATTTTTATGACAGCATATTTTTTTTGGTAAGGGTTATGCGTTCCCTAAATATATAGAAATTCATATTGTGAAGGAACTAATTGAATTAAGCTGCTTTTTAAGTGCATATTTGGCCATTTCTACGTGATAAAGCATATTTTGATGGATTTTCGGTCATATTCAGAATATTTTCGCTTTTTTCAAGAAATATAGTGATTTCCAAGTGGATTCTTTCTTACTCTCATGTTCACTCGAGGTTTTTTTTTTTTTTGGACTGTAGCAAAATCTTTTTTAATTTTTAATTGAAAACTTACATTGTGCATTTCAACTCATCAGGGCTCATAAAGTGAACTAAAAATAGTATGTATATGAAATATTTCAGCATAAGTTAGATATTGATATTTGAAACAGTCATATTTTTCAAATTATAGTGCATATTTTGTAAAATTTTAGGTCATAAGAGAATATTTTATTTTGCATATTTTGGTGATTTTTAGGTCATAAAAATCCTAGCTCTGGTTATAACTATAACATACCAGGATAGTGGGAAAATTTAATACACAAAACGTATTTTTTAAAAAGGAAATGGTGTATTTACCATATCTCATAAACAAACTACAATACAAAATTTACAATGTTATCAGTAAACTATATATGTATAGAGAATTATGATACAGGTCTCAAATGCCAGAGAAGGTACTCTCATTTTTTTACAAAAGTTTTTATATCTTATATGTAAAAATATTGCTAATAATCTGTTTCATAAATTATCTTCTTTATAACTGTAAAAATGTTTTATATGAGGTTGTACAAATAACAAAAAAGCACAGTAGGAAATCAAGGTTAATACAAGGAAAGAAACAGGGAAAAATAGTATCTTAATGATGACAAGAAAATAAATATACAAACTACAAAGCAACTGTTCAGCACAAAGGAAACATTCAGACTCGCACAAACTGACTTAGAAATATTGTGAGGTTATTTTGGTCCTTGTATTTTGCCTCAATGAGCAAGGTATTATCCATATATTCTATGACCACCCTTGTACGCTGTTGGTCATGTTCAATCACGTAGCAACAAGAGAATTAAACGACTGTGCATAAAAACAACTAAAATTCTGACCTATACAAATGAAGCAGTTCTGATTTGGCAAAGCTTCCCAGTCTTTACACTTAATGCACAATATTTCTTTTAAAAATATATATATATTTATATATATAAGTATGTACATGTGCAAATTATACCCTCGCCAGCCATACATGGCTCACCAAACAGAATAACTATAATAATAATAAACACAACAAAACAAATTAATAATTAATAAACTATACAGTAAGTGGTGAGCAGAGGTACTCTGGTGCAATACACATATATACATAGTTTCCCCCCAAAACTAAGCTACAACGATGTGACTGACTTATATGAATTGCCCATGAATTTAGTATTCACGAAACAAAAGTGTACTACTTAAAAGAAGGAGAGAAGTAAAGAATACAACCTCAATTCGCTTTGTGCACACAAAAACAAAATATAAATGACTCAAGTACAAAGCTGAAGTTGCAAACATTTGCACTGCATAGCACCCACAAATTTTACATGCAGCTACAATTGAAGAAATCTGCAAATGAACAAATTTCTCTGCCTGCAACTGTAATGTTTCTTAATCATACTTCACAGAGATTGTTACGCCCTGTAAAAAACCTTCCCACAGTCTCATGGCTGAAGTTATCATACACCATACCCTTAATGAAGGCAAATTTAGGTAGAGAAATAATAATATCCCTAGAAGAATGCGAAGGACAAGCTATTAATAGCAAACAATTTTGAAATCATGGTGCAGAGCTATAACACATATTATCTTTCCCTTAAACCATCATATATTATTATGTTTAGCACTTTTTTTTGTTTGTTATACATTTTGGTGTAAATATGGTGGGAATTGTGTCCTCAAAACATAAAACCACTTCTACTTTTTCCCTAAAAAATACTTCTTAAAACCTATACATATGGTCCTTACTGAAAACTCAAGTTTTAATTCACATTATTAATATATCTTCCAATACATTTGATAATAATGAGGTTTCATAAACTCTGTATGTAAGCGTATCGATGCCATGGCATACAAAATATCCAACATGCCAAAGCAGCATTAAGAATACTTTGCTCCGTTTAATTCCCATAATAAGGTAATACACAAAATCGTCTCATCTGGCCACAGTTACCTTAACTTTCTCCTTGCTCTGACAGAAATACTTCCAGCAAGAGAGTTTCAAATTATTGTACATATTTTATTTTTCTTATGGTTACAATGTAGTTCCACAGAAATTAGAACTGATAATGGACCACACCAACAATAATGTTCTCACTCATTCACACATACATATACACACATAATGTTATTTTTGCCTAAGGGAAGCATACGAAAACTGAAAATTACTAAATGACCCCAACTGTGCTTTTTTCTTACATGAACTCTGATTATTACCTTTAAGTACAAGATAGTGTCTTTTTCTCATTGACGTAGGAATAAACTTGCGGACTGTTGTGTACAAAAATTTGACTATGCCATGACAAGTAATTGTCACATGATATGTACAATGGCATGGCCTGTTAAGAATGTGTATGTTATATAAATTGAATGTGATCAGTTTCTGTATGTGTAAGTGTGAAATTGAGGTGGGCTTTCATGACAAAAAATATAGGCAGGTATCTGTATCACCTACTAGAAATTGAGAAGAATAATTAGTTGAAACTGAAGTTCTAAAATCACAGCCTGAATAGTTTCCCTGGAATATTTGCGGTATCAAGATCCAGCCACGGATCCTGCTTCCTGACACCTAATAAAGGATCGCTGACAGTAATTTAGGCACTAGGGACTCATCCCTCCAGCCACCCACCCCAGCCACAACTGAAACATGTAGTCTTTCGCTTTCCAAGTATGATATATATATAAGAGATCGAACCCTGCTATGAATGAGGCATATACATGTTAATTCACAGCAGTGAACCTAGTTTACATACATAGGACATATATGTATAATTTCACTGCGAACCTTTCCAGGTTATACCTATTACTTACGTAGCACTCCACACTAAAATACACGTAGACAATTCTTCGTAGAAATAAACATGATTTCCACGTACTTTCTGCACCTATTAAATCAAATCAAATGTCTAAGGTTACAATGTTACTGTTCCATGGTACAACACTTCTGTAATAAAGTATTATTCGAGTAAATTCTCAAAATTCGTATTAGAAACCCACTCAGTACCTAAACCAATGTCCGACAGCATGTCTGAAACATCTGGAGTGCATGTGAACTCAAAATGTGACCCTGAGCTGGAACTTGCAGTATCAAACGAATCGAGATCATGTGTGATATCAATGTCCATCTTGAAATCAGAAGGCATTTGAAGGAGATCAGTAAGAGAGTCTAAGTCGGCTAGACTGGCGGTATTTTCACCTGATACTGCGGGGGCTTCACTGGGCTCTTGCATTGGTTCCTGCTTTATATAGAAACCACTCTTAGCTTCCATGTTCGGCCTTGACAAAACACTGGGAGGTGCCGACAAGAACTGATCCATCGTTTCGACTGGAAAACCATCCGCCGCTTCTTGCTTCACAACCACAGATTTGACTTCAATACCAGATTCCACTTTCGCCAAGCCAAAAGGATGATTTGCCAAAAGATTTCTCGTAACCGTGTTGGCTGCTCCACGTGCAGAACCGGTGATGGCTGCGACCGCGGTAGAAAGAACATGCGTTTGTTTACTGTCTATCATCGTATCGGTGGCCATAGAGTCATCATAGAATGATGCACTTTCCGGGGAGTCGGGAGTGTCACACGAGGGACTGGATGGCACTTTTGCTGGTGGCGTGTACTGGCTCATAGGGACATTCACGTGCCTGCTGTTCCTGATGCTTTCCTTGAACTTCTTATCGATTGTAAGTTTTACTTTTAAACGATTATGGTTCACAGTGCTTAGTCCTTGAGTTTGGGTTATCCTTGTTCTTGAACTGTGTACCATATTCTTCCCTGCAGTGGTGGACAATACACTGGAGTGATGGTTACCAAGATGGTGGTGGTTGTTGTTTGTGTCATTGCCAGAAACGTGGTTATTGCTACTGGATTTCTTTACTTTCTTCTCGACACTCTTCTGTCCTGGTTTCGACTTCTTTCGTGGCCTGTATTTGTAATCTGGGTACTCTTGCATGTGAAGTATCCTTAGCCGCTCTGCTTCTTCGATGAAGGGCTGTCTCTCGTCATCAGACAGGGTTTTCCACCTCTTGCCAAGCCGTTTGGAGATCTCTGCATTGTGCATATCTGGTTGCTGCTCACATATCTTTCGCCTTTCTATCTGCGACCATACCATAAATGCATTCATAGGCCTCTTGATATGGTTTGGATTATTTTTCTTAGTCTGAAACGACACAAAAAAGGGCAACTTTTGAGTTAAACATCCTTTAAAAACAAAGCATTGCACAAAACCATCCTACATAGTGCAAAATCTATGGTACATGTTGCGCAAATTGCCTTTTCCTCTTGTGCATTGATTACTAAAGCAAAGAATCAGTTGCAGTTTAACGTACACCTTCTGACCCAATACATGCAGATATGTATTGTCCCAAGCTTGCACAAGCATTACAAAATACTTGTTTGCAACTGTACAAGTATTTTAGGTAATGAAAGTTTATTGTAGGCATAATAATTTTCTCAAATTGAGATTGTTACTCCTTGCAAATATAAAACTTAACAGCATTAGGTATGGTATTATGGGGGTATTAAATTACAATGGTACACCCAACAGCAAAAGTATCAGTAGACAAATGGTCCATCAGCATCTCGTTTCGAACAATGTGATTATTATGAATTGAAGTGTAGACATCAACAAGCAGATAACTTCTGCTTCCATTCTTTAAAACATGGGTGTAGAATTTAAAAAAATGAAAAACTTGTCTACTGTTATGTTTGCCGTTAACTGTACTACCAGATGATGTCTTTTACTTTTCATCATCACCTTAATTCAATGCATCACAAAGAAATATAAATAAATCAATGGAGCAGATTTGATCTGTTAATACATTACGGAACAAAATCGAACAATAAAAACTACACGTTCAGCGTTCTTAACAAGACAACAAAAAATGCAAAACGAATGACAAGACTTCAGCAAAAAGATGGTCTGTACCTTCACACTTCAAAACAAACATGGCGTTATTATTGAGGAAGTCCTGATTCATAATTAACTACTGTAAGTGAACTAGTGCGAAGAAATTCCAGAGTGTATGCATTATTAATTACATTGCCTTATTAATTATTGATTAAGTCGCCGACGAAGGTCGTGTGTAGTACATAAAACGTTTGGCCTTCGGGCGCAAAGATTTATTTCACGGAGCTTTGCATAGAAATGTGTGAGCCAGAAATTTAAAGAGAGTGGGAAAGCATTCTTCATTTTAGGTTTTTGCGTTTCCATATTTTGGCGTTTCTCAACACTTTTAAGAGTAAAACAGCTATTTTGGTACTATGTTAATGAATCTAAACCACCACCAAAATACTATGATGTTTGTGGGAGATAACGTTTTGTCGATTCAGTTTCAGAAAATACTGAGTATATCGCAAATGTTATAAACACATGCCGCTGCTTCTAGCCCTCTCCCGCCCATGACGTAGTGGCAATGCTTTCGCCTTGTAATCAAGGAGACTCTTGTTTGATCCCCAGTGGAGGCACAACACTGTGCGGTTCGAATCCTACTTCAAAGTGTAGACCCATTCCAAGTCTAGCCGGCCCCCGTGGCGGAGGGGTTAGCTTATCGCGCTACGATGCCAGGATCTCAGCCTGGGCATGGATGTTTGCGAGTGTCCATTCATCACTCATCTCCATCTTCGCAAATTAGCCACAAGTGGCACAAAAAGCGAAGTAAAATAAAGCAAATCAATCAAAAACCATTCCAAGTCTAGGATAAAGTGAACACTGATGCTTCTGTGTCACCAATGTACCGTAAGAACCGGAATTGTTTTCTCCATTTCCGTCACATGAGCATGCCTAGCTACTTTTCCAAGAAAGCCATTTACCCCTCCCTCTCCCGCGGCAACGAGCGAGAATATACGGACATGAACCCCTCGGGTGCCACGACGAGGCATATTCTCTTCCAAGAAATGTGTCCCTAAGTAAGTAATTTAGGTCTATTTTTGTGATAGGTTGATGTTTCGAAAAACTGCACAAGCCACACACACTCTATACTATGGTGAGAAATAACGAGAATGGTGAAACGTACGTAGCAACATCATGAGCCGTGGCGGAGTGGTTAGAAGAGCGTGCTACGACATCAGGGGTCTCGGAATTCGAATCCCAACCCCCGGGCATGGGTGTTAATTGTGAGTGTACCGTCATCAATTTCATCACATCACTCATTCTCATCTTTGGCAATTAGCTAAAAGTGGCAGAAATCAATCCATCAATGAATTATTTTTATAAAAAAACAAACTAATCCTGTACCAAAGTTAAGATTATAAATAGTAAGGTCAGTTTTGGGCTTCCCATAGTCGATATTAAATCTAGTTGTAAAGTATTAACAGAAATACAAGTAGGCCTAGTAACTTAAGCCATCACTAATACCATGGTTGTGGCTGATATCACTACACTGCTGTAATATTTGGAGTGAAACATGTTTCAATCTGCAGGAAAAAGATTAATGTCGTATGGAGCCAACTGACATTGCCCGTTCGAAAACTACTTGAAATTTGTTCCACGCTCGAACGCCTACGTTTCTCGCGACAATCCCACAAATTTTTCGCAAAGCCTGACGATTAATGTTACCCCAGCCCCTCCCTTCAAATTGAAAATGTTGATAAACTCTTTGCCACAGGCGTGCGCTGTGAGGGTTCTCCCCCTTAGAAATTTATGTATGTGTATTTAGTTATTAATCGTTTCGTCTTATGCCTTCGTCCTAATCAGCAGGCTTACGCTGCACAATTTCTGTCCCAGCAGATTCGCTTTCCGTGCATAAACATCCAATGGGTCTGGAAAACAACGCATATAAAGAAACTTCCGTCTGCTAATCGGCTGATGAGGTTATCAGAGTCGACTCAAACACGCGTTTTCTGCATAGCAAAGTAATCGTAAATATCCGAGTTCTCGAGACAGCCAAGTTCAAAATACAGAAGTGCGTTGACCCAAGCAATGCTTAGGACCTTGACTTAAGCCGTGTAACGCATCAAAACGCGCAAGTTTCTTTCTGTTGATTATCAAAATTTAATCGCGTTAACTTTCAGCTTCCCTTTTGAGGTGGAAAAAAGAAGCCGCACTCGTGAGAAGGCAGCTTCCATCAGATTGTGCGTGCGCGACACCTACGCAATATTTTTTTTTCAGTCGTCGGCAAAACAAACGAAAGGAAAGGGTTGGGAATTACGATCCTGCACGACACTGCAATGTGGTTGCTATGCTGTGAACAAAATTCGAGTTGCCAATGTTTGCGTGTCCTTTATGCGTATGGAATCATTTCCAGTCCAAAGATTCACAACAGCGATAACTAATATTGTGTGTGTATGGGGGGGGACAAGGGAAATTCACCCTGTCCGGACTTGAAGCCATGGTACAGAGACCTTTTGTGGCAGGTGAAGAAGAAAAAAATTTAACAATTTACTGAATTCCTTCCAGTGTTCGGAATCCTTCGTGTATAAGCTGATTAATTAATCTTACAGTGGGATATCATTATCATATTATTTTATTTTACAAAATGTGAAATTCAGCATAGCAAAAGTAATTGCTATCAATAGTGAAATGTTTCTGCATAAAATAATGAAAATCTTTTCTTTGAAAAAGGAAACTACGTACAAGCCAAAGCCAGGTGTATACGGGCGAGACGATTAAAGATGGTGATCGGTCATTGGTCGACGAAATAACGTAACTTTTGTGTCATATGACAAATATACGACATTAACTAAGCTGGGCACTTACACTGTAATGTTAGTAAACCACACAGCATTAAGAGTACATTAATGAAAACTTATGCAATTACTTGAAACTCTGATCTTTCTCTGCTGGTTATAAATTTTGAAAAAAAAAATACCATTTCCAACTCTTACAGGTAAACTAGGGCAAGCATTTAATTGGCTGTCTAGAAACTAGCAGTCACGTGGAGTGGCACAGCTAAGATTATTTTTTGAAGAAGGCTTCATGAGGCAAAATACTTGCAACATGGTTATTTGTAACATACTTTGGGGGGGGGGGGGGCTTCGAAATCTAACATCTAAAGTCTATATCTAATATTGGAAGTAAAACATCACGAAAGGAAAAAGTAAACATTTGTCGCCAACCTTGAAAGTTTTATTTACGTCCTGAAGCTATGCTAAATGATGTTCAAGTATGGTAGCAACTATATATTTAATGTTAAAACAACACAAAACATGCATACATTGAGAAACATGTAATATCAAAACATGTTTAAACGATAATTAACACTTCCGTTCGGAAAACCAGCCCCTTTGGCTGCGCCTATGGTCACGTGGTTCTATAATCATAGAGCTATTATCAACATAGATCCATCAAGCTTTGTGAAACCTCGGAAAATATGCGAACTACAGGCTTCCAAGTAACTATAACTGGCGACACTAGCGCCACTGCTTCCAGGCCAAGGTTTCGGTATATCTAGCCAAACACCACACGGATTCTCTAGAATGTTCCAGAGGCATTCCGAACGGATTTATTTCTCAGAATTTAAATTATAAGATCCCCCTCTCTTCTTCCTTCTTCCCACCTTGCCTTCTCTCTCTTCTTTTTTTGAGAAGAAGAAATGATGTGTCTCTTTCTCCTCGCCTTTGTCATAAGAATCTTCAAAAAGCTATTTCGGTCAACTTTGAGAAACTAATATTGAGATAATTTGCTTCAATGCAACAGTTTACTGACCTTGAGCACTAAAAAGTAAATTGGGAGAGGTGGATGACAATTATTTTGGCATTCATAGCAACAAGCAGGCACGTATCTAGAAATATATTTCGGGGGAGGGGGTCCGACCCAGTGTCTAAAACTATAATTATTAAATTAATTAAAATATTAACATTAATTTAAATTATATTTCAGTACATGAATAAGTAAAAAGACGGTATAAGGAAATTTATATAACAGCACATATTCATTATGTAGCTTCGGTAAAATTTGTAAAAATAAGAAATAAATAAAACAAGGAAATTAATGTCAAATAGATAAGGAATTCAATATTTACTGAATATCAAAGAAGCATGTTAGATTAAGTTGGCAAAAAGTAAATGTTTCTGGTTAATATTTTATGCATATTATCATGAGTATTAGTGTGTATAATTCTTTGGTACTGTCATTCAAAGTCGTTGTCATTCAAAGTCGTATGATCCCAATATAATCCTTGCCTTCCATTGGCGGAAATGAATAATGCTCGATTAAACAACAAATATATTTTCATAATTTAATTTTAGTAGTTAGTCTTTCGGGGCGGGCCCGGACCCCCTGGACTCCCCCCCCCTAAATACGTCCTTGGCAACAAGATAGGATGAAACCGTAATAAAACATTTTGAAAATGCAATTGTATGAAAAAAATGCGTGCTGTTCGTTTTGCCCCTTCCCAAGCCTTATCGGTAACATTCACTTACACAGGGAGACACTTCCAACGGTTTTTTCTGATGAATCAGAGACCAGTGTTGATAAACCGCCCTCAAAGGCGGCTAGGTGCGGTATTATTAATAGTTTCTGACAAGAAAAGAAAACTTGCAGTAGACAATTGCCAACCGAACCCTCTACTGTAGATAAAGAATAGCAACAACAAAGGCAGGATAGAAAACAAAACCATTACGCGAACAATGAATAGAAATGACTCAAGTGCCTGGTCACTGTTTTTTCTTGACAACAATACCCTTGCTTTACATGCGGCTTTACTAAGTCCGTGCACCAATTTCGTCACATTTCAGTTGTGTTCGGATTCTACTGTAGGGACCTTTTAGTTTCATGGCGTCGATAAGAACGGGCATCCGCAATGAAACATTCACTCTGGCATTCGAACTCGGAACTTTTGGTGTCGGGATCGTGAGTGGAAAGCTACTCAACGAGTACTTTAGATGGAGAAGCTTGTCGATTACTTTTGACTGAATTTTTCTGGCTCCTCGGGCAAATCGTGGCGACAAGGATGAATGAAGAGTACCCTCACACAGAACAGCCCATACCCAGCACTCGAACCTTGTTTTGATCGATTGATTTTACTTAGCTTTTCTGCTACTTTTGGCTAATCGCGAAGATGGGGATGAATGATGATGAAATTAATGAAGAGATACTCAGAACACCCATGCCTTGGATGTGATTCGATGCAATGAGCGCGTTGTGCTAACCAGGGTTGTTGGAACCCATAAATTCTAATGGTCTATTTGGGTTCCGCTGAAGGACCAAAACCTTTTTTCTCGCACAATTTAAATTCGGTCCAAGTTGCGTATTGTTTCATTGAAAAAAGGTTCCTGGACCGTATTTAAATTGATGCGGTAAAAGGTTCCTGGACCGAATTTAATTTTCAGAAAATTGTCCCTGGACCGAATTGAAATTAATTCTGGAAAAAAGGTTCCTGGCCCGATTTTAAATTCATCCGAAAAAAGTTCCTGGACCGTATTTATATTGATCCGGAAAAAAATGTCCCTGGACCGAATTGAAATACTTTACAGATAAAAAGGTTATTTACGGTCCAGACCCATTTACGCTTGCTGATTTTCTCTTCTGAACAGGAATTGAATTTATTTAAAATTCCTGGACCTTTAACAACCCTTGTGTTAACCACTCCGCCACGGAGGTCGGCGAACCTTGATGTGAGGATTAGTGATGATTCAATGAAATTTATGAAGGGACTTTCACAGAGCACACCAATGCCCAGTCATAGATTTGAACCAGAGACCCCTGGCGTCGTATCGCACTGTGCTAACCACTCCGCCAGGCAACTCGAGACCAGGCCTACAGCTCAGTTTGATCCCAACCAGTATGCGTCTGCAGTAGGTATCGAACTCGAGACCCCTTCATTACTAGGCGACGGTGTTGCCATCGGGGAGGCCATACCAGGACTCGAACGTGGGCGGTCAGATTGCGAGTCCAGCACCCAACGCGGCCACCGAAGTGACATGCTTACGAGTGAAAATGCACTTTCACCTGGTAACAAACTCTATTCTGCTCTCAAACAAGGTTTTACGCAAGTGACGTAAATAACATGTATCACTTCCATCTCCTTCCTTAATAAACTGCAGTGTCGTCAAGTTTCATCAAAACAAGACCTTTGATCTTGGGAGGTCAAGCAGGCAGAATTCTTTTACGAATAAAAAGTGCTTCGGTACATCCGGGGTTCGAAACACGATTCATCAGGGAAGGCCATTGAAGAAGTAGAACCATTTTATGCGCAAAAGACGTACACTCGCGGACAGAGGAAGGGAAAGAAAACAGAAAAAAATCTAAAGACTGTGATGAAATCTAGCATTCTGTGTTGCCGGGCAAAATGCCAGAATCTGCGCGCACGGAACTGCACTAGCCAAGCGTAAGACCTTGGCTTAGGACGCCAACCCAACAGTCGCACCGGCTGATGTCATTACACTCAGCTGTGGAAGAGAATGGGGGGGGGGGGCATCGAGTAGGCGGGGGACAGACCCCGAGATAGATAGACCTTGAGCAATCGCGTTCTAGTCTTCCGTTTCCTGCAAGCTTGCCTACATGCGTCGCCAATTCTTTTTTCTTCTTCTTCTCTCCATAACAACACACAAACATCGAAGGAACACCTAAGCCTATTGAATATTCAGGACACGTTCGCTCAAACGGCACGGAATAAATCCTGGATAATGCAATTGTTAGAGGGACTGTCTGTACTGACCTTACTTCTTAACGCGAGCTCACACCCTAACCCAACTTCCCTTCACTTGGATCCCCCTAGGAATTGGCACACCAAGAGCTCTACAATTACGTTTAGTTCTAATAATGCATATGTGGTTAGCAGTGGCGTGCCAATTGGAGGGTTGGTGGGGGTTATAACTCCCCTTTGGCCTAGTATTCCTAAAAATAAGAACGTCAAAGGTAGGAAAATATGACAGAATGAGGGCTGACTACCAAGAAAAATAACACCTCTCTCTCGAAAATCCTAGGCACACCACTGGTGGTTAGGCTAGGAAGGCCAGGCTAAGGGCTCTTAGAATCTAGTTTTAGTGACTGTTAGCGGCTGGATGTGCTCGCAGCAGACCTCACTTTCCCCCTCCAGTAGCTAGAAAAACATTTACTGCGCATGCGCGACCAACAGACCGTAAGGCGACAAAATGCACGCAGTTGAGAAAACGGTCCAGTCCGAGCAACATGCAACAGACATGTGCAGTTTATTGTCACTCCGGTACGAGAAGTTTTCTGATGTTTCGTTTCCAAGTGGAACGTGTCGCTTGCCAGTTTGTTCTGGAAGCTCCCTGACATTAATTTTAGGCACAAATGGACTTGTCCAGAAATATTGTAATGGTACGGTATACCAGGGACCTGGGGTTGAGCCAGCATTTTTTTTCTACAAGTTTCCACCAATTTCATCGCCCCGAGGCAGAAACGCGACATACATCAAAATAATGAAAACAATACCGTTCAACAACTGTGTATTAATAATAATTGTTAATAATAAGATAATCGTCTGTGAACATGTCAATTTCCAAAGCAGCGTAGAAATATTTCCGAGTAACTAAAATAGAATGCTTATGCTGCCGGCCTCCGTGGCGTAGTGGTTAGCGTAACGCGATAGGTCCAAGCGTAGGAAATGTAATTCATAAAAATAAACTGGAAATTGAACTCATAGGCATAGAATAATGATGGAAAGTTGCGTAAAGAACGGCCAACGTCACTTTTACCATCTTGTAAAGTCACGATTTCGAAGCACACTACTTTCTCCGCATCTTTGAACACTAAATCCTGGCGCAAAAGTCATACGAATTCAACCAATTTGGAAAAAAAAAAAAAAAACAGTCCCACTAACAAGACTTGCCTCAAGTACTCTATATATATTCGCATGCATAGACATATATTCGGTAGAAATTAGCAAACATTACTAAAAAAATCACTTTTCGCGAGCTTTATAGAGAGAAGTTCCGAAACTACCTTTCGAGAAAGATAAAATCAAATTCCCAAGAACAGCATGTGTAACCGGGCACTAAAGGTAGCGATTGCTAAGTTAATCATTTCAGCGCATCGGAACAGTGCCATCTTGTGTTAATATTTAATATCAGAAAATGATCAAGCGCTTCAAAATACCGAAACTGCTGGAATACTGTGCACATGTTCAGTGTTAGCGATTTTAAACTTTGCAACATAATCAGGGCTACGTTTCAGTCATATTTCCGTCGGAATGGAACCTTGGGTCTCCCAAGTTCACAGTAATCACAGGTTATTTAGACTGACAAAATAAGTACTGTGCAGAAACCAAGAGGAAAAACCTATCGTGTGACTGGACGCTAATGTGTAGTCAAACGGCGATGTCGCAGTGACAAGACTGCAGCTGCCAGCACTGCGACCTCACGAATTCTACCAGTTCCTCCCCGATGTTGTAGTGATAACATTGTCGCCTTGAAACCCAGAGGTCCCGGGTTCGATACTCGCTGGAGGCACATTGCATAGTGATTCGGATTGCACTTTAAACTGTAGGTCCAGTCCCGATTAGCTTATAAATGCATAAATTGGAGTTAAGCACACGAACAAACCGAATTCGACCCAATGCTAGATTCTCTTTGCAATATATACATATAAGAAAGATTAGCAAGGAACTGTAATCGCAGTGATATCTATACGGCATTACATAAAACAAGTACGCACCCACGTTTGTAAATTATATTATTACAAGAATAGTGCGAACTAGTGAAATTTACCAAAATTTTTCGAGAATTCGAATCAGAGCGATCGTTTCCGTAACTAGCTACAATAAACCGATAGATCACGAAAAGCAGCAAATGCTCAATAAAATGTTTTTTTCTTTTTTCTTTTTACATCGTTGTAAAGTATACAGTTTGACATTTACCAACAGGTCGATTACACTCAAGCTGTAGTGAACTTGTTCACAGAATTTCTTCTCCGCCCGGACCCAAAATTAAAACGTTCGTTCGTTCGACCAGCGCTTTTCAGATTGACTTCAACGCTAAAACTTATCATACACAATTTCAACTATTTTGCAATCTGAAAAGAGTCAGATTTCCGTACTTTATGTCACAAGCCTTGTACGGCGTTCGGCATGGCAATCAACCGACGACAGTTCCGTCCAAGCTAGTGCAACTTCTAGGTAAAGGAAAAGTATACCCTTGTATATGATTACTGTACGCGTAATAATCGTGAGCCAATCAATTCCTCAAAATACGATTGTTCGATATGTTGAGACAATGCGGATGATAACAATTACGAGCGCAACAATTTGATAGTTTCAGTCGTATTGGTTCTGGAAGATAGATCCTCGAATACGAATGCGTTACAGAACACAGGAATAACACGCACCGACTTGTTACGACGACAATTTTCCCCGTGTACAGTAAAACAAATTTTCACCGTGGTGAGTTGACAGGAAATCAAAATTCGGACTCCACACATGTTTCAGGATATCCGTTCATATGCTAGCCGCGTCAGTATATGAACAGCGGGACACAACTGCTAAACGTAAAACTTGTTTTGAATGTCCACTCCGCGGCAAAAGGATTCATTTATCGTCACTCTATGTCCGAATACATAACGATTAGAAGTCTTGCGTAGCGACAGGACATGTGAAACGAGTTCGGAGAGCTCGTCTTTCCGTGAACCTAACGCATTTATCTTACATGATTCTTAAGCAAGCATGTTCGAAGGGACTTTTGAACGATCCAAATAACGCAAAACGTTACCGATAAATAAAAACAAAAGTACGTGTATTATCTTTGACAAGCGCAACTGTGGAGTTTCGCCGTCACTGGTAAGACATTTGCAGTGAACTTGACCAGTAATTGATCTGTACATAAATACTGGTACAGAATAGCACACGGACCCAAAGTTTGCCTAACACACACATTACGTCAGTACACAAAACTAGTCACATGGGCAGAAAATAAGACCATTATCGGGGCAATGGGCAAGTTCTCAGTTACACCGGTCTCTGCGACATTACGTATTACGTATTATGATAATATCGTAGTTTCTCGCATAACCGCGTACGAATATTCTCAACATAAATTACGTAACTTTACCAAACTTTTTGGCACTTGGAGAGGTTCGTAATAAAACTGTCGGGCCTCGGAGTTCGTATATACACAATTACAGTATGTCTGCGACGTTAATGTGTACAAGCACGAAAATGATTTGAGCGTAAAGTTTGCCACAGACGGATAGCATGAAAGCAAAACTTTTGAATAATTCAAGTGCACGAACGAAGCATGAACTGAGATTGCATTGCAAATGTAATTCCTAAGCTGGCAGCACAACCTTGAATTTGCGAAGTGTGTGTGTGCAAAAAGGGAGCTCGCATGTTCCCGCGAGTTTCAAGATGTTGAAAGAGATTGTACGGCAGCGACGCGACCCTAGAACGGCGTGCGATAAGACGACGTGAAACTTTCAAGCGCAACGTTGTCAAATGATGTGAAACGCGAATCGACCGGTTGCTGGTGTTGAATTAGCTTGCCGCTGTAGATTTAAACGGGAGGCCTCAAGTTCGACATTCGAAACTACAGCCCTCATTAGAATCGAGATGACTAAGTCCACTTTGTATACAGGTAGGCTAATCGGGACCGAAGCCGGGATCACTTGCTTACAAAACACGACGTTGCCATCATGGAAACTCTACTATCGGGAAGAGTTTAATTTTTTGTTCCAAGTCCACTTTATGCACAGATATGTTAATCGGGACTGGAAACAAGACTTTAAATTGGGGTCTGAACGCTATGTGCTTCCACCGGGTATCGAGACAGAGGCTAGACATAGGATCAAAATGAGAAAGACCATACAATGATTTGGTTATGTCTCGCTGATGTCATACGCGGACATTTGGATTCAAGACACGCAAATTTGTTTCCATGCAATACAAGAGTCCCGACAATGCTATTGAACACGATTGGATATAAAAGCACGTGACACTGAGGTTGACAACGCGCAATCACTACAATACACGGCGTAATAAGTTCGGCAATCGTACTTTTTTCACATTTTTATCACTTTCAAAAAAAAAAAAAATTAACTCACCTGGGTAGCGTCTGTGTAGGGTGTTGACGAATTCTTATCGACCATCAACGAACCGAACGAAGTTCCAGCCAATCCTGTTTCTGTCGGGCTGCTGGATCGGCTCGTATCATTCTGTTGTGGCACCATGATTCCTTGACCGACTACAACACTTCTTTCCGTAATTTACACACACTTTTTTTGTACAGGCTAACAAGCACCCATACAAGTGCAGTTGGGTCTTTTGACACCTATTTCTTTCTTGTGTTTCGCGAAATATCAACTTCCACTGAGCTAACACGCGTTTTTAACTTTTGGATATTTGCTTGTCTGGGATGGTGTCAGAACCGCTCCCGTGCACAGCTCGTCAAGCCACTTCACTTTCGATCATTTCTCCGGCACTTCCAAACCAGTACTGAACCGACGACTTGCGAGGTTTGGGAATATCTAATCCCGTGAACCAATCAGCGTTGGAAGGTGGAGACCCGCTTGCAGAGACATCTGTGCGGCGCCACGGTAAACTAGTCGCTCCAATCGCACGGCGGCTCAACGGTCACCCAGCTGAACTGAGATAGTATTGTACGGTGTCTCAATGTTAACAAACTGAACCTCTGCGACTGGTGTCTTAGTGGTAGTTCAATAAAATATGATTTACCTTTTTTATCAATCACCATGTCGGTCATGATTCAGCTAGAGAGCAGGAAAGAAGAGAATACATTAGAATCTATCCTAAATTTACGTAATGCATTCAGATTGGTCTTGGCCCAGCTTGGATATTTCTTTTCAAATGTATTATGTGTAGAAAACTTGTCACACTCTTGTGCCTTTCTCACACGCCTCTACAACGAAATGACAATATATATCACATAATTGAATTCTTACGAGTGCCCCCGTGGCGGAGTGGTTAGTACAAAGCGCTACGACGCCGGGAGTCCCGGTTTTGAATCCCTGCTTGGGGATGAGTGTTCTTTGTAAGGGCCCCCTTCATCAATTTCATCATATCATCACTCGTCTTTACCGTCACATTTCCACCGCTACGTTAATTGTGACGATTCGATGGATGTAGCATGGTACAAAAATCAATAGGCAGGATTTCGAACTCAAAACCAAATGCGTGTGATTTTATGGAGAAAATATTCCTGCTAAGATTTTTATTCTATTAGCGCTTCCAGTTACAACAATATCGACCTAAGTATGGGAGATACACCTCATTATTGGTTAAAAATTGATTCAGCATGCTCATAAACAATACACCCTCACATATAGTATTGTTGCCAAGTGCATTTGTTTTGAATATTCGTTGTTTTTTTCAGGGTCAAGTTCGTTTGTTTTCGTTGCACGCTGAGCCAGTGATATGACTGCGATAGCGCACCACAGAATACAGTATGTGCACGCTGGACGTCTGGAATGGGCGTAAGGGGCCACGCCCCCTCCCCCCGGAAAATGTCAACATAGAATTATATATTTCACACAAATAATTTCATTTCAATCACAGTAATTTGTGTTAATTATTATCAAGGCATTGATGGAACATTATAATTTCAAACTGAAGGAGTGTTTTTTGAAGAGGTAACGTTGTTTTAGTGAAAAAATATTTCATTTGCCCCCTTTGGAAAAATACCTGCTTGCCTCTCCCTGGAAAATACGCTGTGGACGTCCATGTGTACACGTATTAAACTGTGTTATGTTTATATTGTTCTAATTTGATATACGAAATCATGTTTTGGAATTAGGATAGCAAGAAACAGGAATGTAATGAACTTGACATTGCGTTTTCACACGCGCTTCGCTGTTACCTTGCTACCATTCGGCCACTGATGTTTGCTCCTAAGAACCTACCGGTCAAATGCAGCTTTATCTCGCATGAACGCGCGAACCAGTTACATGAATAATCAGCCCATGCGTTTCGAACAGTCGCCAACAGAGCGCAGCACTGTACAAAAACAAAACTGATGTTCAGCACACAACATCCACAGTTGAGTATAATCTTGGATGAGAATGTAGCTAAATGCAGATTTTGCTTGTGTTTTCTTACGACACGAGTTATATTGCGTGATAAAATTCTGCACGTACACATGTTTGTGATAAAGCTAATGTTTTGCAGATCGTAAGTCATAGGAGTATATTTGAGATCTAAGAGTCAATCTGTCACTTGCCTTTTCTTTTCTTCTTTTTTTTTATGAAAAGTGGGAATTCCTCGGGTGGCGGAGTGATAGATTTATACATCTGGAATGATTCTCAGTGTAGTCATTGAAGGGACGTACCATGTCCGGAGGTGTGCGGCTGCACACATTCTCGACCTCGAAAAAGTTATGAGTTCAATCACTGACGTCACGAATATTACTTTCTGAATGTGTCTTTTTAAAATTTTATCAATCATAGTCTGTCGAAACGATTAGGCCTAAGATGGAAACAAATTACGTAAAATAAATTAAAATGCATGGTGTGAGTTGCACCTGTCTCCGGCCGCTGCATCAGCTAAATAACCTAATCATATGAGTCATGCTTTTCTTTACAACTTCCCACTTGGGAACCGAAACAATGTCATTCTAAATTTATAGTGAGGTTATTTTGTTATAAAACTGAGCGTGTCGAGTTTTCCAGGTAGGCCGCAACCCTCCCTGTCCCCGCCTTACAATCTGATTATAACCACTATTCGAAGATGGATGCGTAATGAAAATGCTACAGCGCGTGAATATCCTACACCTAGAAAGACATGTGTTTGTGTGCATGCTGATTTTGTACTGCAGTGATGATGCCAGATGAAGACAAACCTCAGACCGCCACCCTTCTGCGGTGATGAAAAGGGTATAATATATGCGATTGCCCTTGTTACATTACCCAATCCTAATCATAACACTTTTCTAACGTGAGCAGATTTGTAAGATAAAACGGAACATGTTTCATGTATTCCTGAAAGAAAAAAGGGACGTCAAAATATACACACTTTAATATAAAAACTGTTTCCTCATAAATGCATCTATTTGAAAACTATATAAATAAATACTGTCTACCTAAGTTGCATAGTATGGCAATATGTAAACTCCAACCAAGAAGTCCTTGAGAATTAGAAGTCATACATTGATATTTTACCGATAAATAGATTTGCTTCAGTAGTAAGTACATCCTTCTTTTCAAATAACATTTTTTATAAAACTTTACCTTATAAGTTTGTACTGATTATAGGGTTGCCATATACGGGATTGTTCCCTTTTTTAAAGAAATGTCCCAGTATCCCGGAAAATGTTCTCGGGACGCCCATTTGTCCCGTATTTAACTAAAGAAATAACGAATTCAAATTTCAAAATCATTTTATACAACAAGAAATTAATAACAATTTATAACTAACCTAATTGGATACCAATTACCATTTACCACTCAATCCTCATATTAACATTGACGTAGAACTGCTCATTGTAGATTGTTCTGAATTTTTTAGTAATGCATTGGGAAAAAAAGGTCCTCTTAAAGGACGCCAAGAGTTCACTCAAATATTAATATATTTTGTCAAAATGTTAAAAATTAGGGATTAACAATGCTTTAAACAGCAATTGATTTTGTAATGTTTAAAAATGTTATAAAAAATAAATTTAACTATATCCATGTCTATATAATCTGTATGTCCCGTTTTTATTTTATTTTAAAAATCTGGCAACCCTATACTGATAGAGCGTTCTTGATCTTGTCACTTGTCCACAAACCATTCATGTTCGACAACACTAGCTCAGTGAGTGAGTGCATTAGTTTCAGCTAAACAGACAGAAACTCCCAATATTTTAAGAAAATTGAAATATCGTACATTTTTGACATTGAAATATGAAATAATTTATACCTAATACCACAGTTCATTATAATAGAAGTAGACGGTACATTATTGCAGTAATTCTATGCCAACAAGGGACATTTAGGCGTCACATTTGGTACTGGTCATCATACACTCTTCCCAAACGCGTCAATTGGCTCAAGCTCCCCCCCCCCTTCTCCCTCCTCTCTGTTAGTTGAGGGAGGAGAAGACAAGATCTAAGCCTAAACTATTGGCACTTAGCCTTTAAGATCATAATCTTCGGTCTTTCTCACGAGCGAAGCAAGCGAGAGGTGCCTTCTGGTCGTGAACTTCGTAATATTTTACGCCAGACATGCACATCTATGCAGTGGACTTTGTGCAAGGGGAGAAGAAAATAGCGAGGCGAACGATCATTTAATATGACACAATAATGGCGCAAGAAGTAAACGTTGCGGTCACGTTTTCGCTTCCAAGATAATGAACGAGGAAATTGACGTTCGTAACCTGAGACTTTCCGTTGTGCTTTATTTGTTGCCTCGATGCCAGCGACTCCTTAACAATAGCCTCGTTAAAGATGAAGGCCATTTGCGTTGAGCTTATTATTTTCAGATAACAATACTGTTTGGCGTGATCTTGCTGTTACGTCCGAAGCAGTCGGTCACAGCATTATAACAAGGGCCTGGAGCATGGTTTGTCGAACTGTCGGTTGGCTTGTAAAACCGAGATGTAGATGGTTGTCACGCAACGGAATAATTCACGCTACCATGAGGAAAGTTTATTGACATATCAGATTGGATTTCCTTTCGATGTTATCTACTGATCACCTGGCAGACTAATATAATGCTTGATACGTATTACTATTTTATTGTCGAAATAGCGAGCTTGACCAAGATATAAAAATTCAGGTTGATCAATAATCGGATATCAACGGTGATTGAATGATGTGAAATGGCGTTTTTTTAACTTTACCACAATCACGATAACGACCTTCATCAGATACTGTTCAGGATTTGCCGAAAAATGGATTTTAATACAGAACAAACAGTACTGAAGTTCTGTTTAGTATGATTATTTTTGTTAATGGCCAATGTCCAGTAGCGGCTGGGGGGGGGGGAGGCATGGACAGTTTATTTTATCTTGTTAGATGACACTTAGGAATTAAGCGGTCATAGTACAGGGACATAAATGGCAAAAAGTATGAGGGGTAACTGCCCCCGCCATGCCCACCTAATCGCCGCCACTGTTATTGTATGTCGCTTATTATAGGTTTATGGTGAAGGGGCAGATGCATAAATTCAAGTAAATGAATATGCACGAGAAATTTCTCTCGTTCAATCTGTGCAAACCTAAAATATGCGTCATTTCTCGACAACCAATGTCCTTTCGGTGTCAGTGATTGACCCCGCCTGTATGTATTCACCTTGTCTCTGAGCAAGTTGCAACTTGCTTCGCGCTAGAGGTAGCGGAAGAAGCTTATTCGCTGTGAAGTATGATCTGATGTCCGTTTGTAAGATTGCTTTCGCCAGAATGTGGCCCGAATTATTATGTTATACTATTTACGCATCTAAGACAACAATATTCAGTTTCTGCCAAGATTTTGTAAGGTAAGTTAAACGAGAAAAGGTCTCACTCTAAATAGGCATGTGAACTATATCTAATTTTGGTTCCCTTTCGGACCATCTGTTGTACAGTTGACACATTCTCCTGATAGGTGATTTCTTTATGATGTTAGATCTTCTGTTACTATAGTAAAAGAGGCTCCCTTTGGATCGTGTCTTGGAAATAGGAACACGTATGTGTATTTGTTCTAGAATATTATTGTTCATCATTTTGTATAAGAAACAGAGCAATTGCATCTTCCTTCTTTTGCAGAGGGAAGTGTATGATTCATATCCGGGATATATGCCTGTTTCTTTGTAAGTGGCGTGCGTACCTTATGAATTTAGACTGTAGTATTTCTATTTTATGCGTGTACTTTTTGTCCTGAAGAGCCCTTATTTCGGCTGCGTATTCTACTTTGCTTCGGACTAAGGCGTTAAATATTATTTTCATTATTTCTTTGTTCATAAACTCTATACTTATTCTAATTGCGTACCCTAGGTTTCTGTGTGCCTCATTTACGACTCTTTCAATATGTGTTGCAAATGATAGTTTTGAATCAAATGTAACTCCTAGATCTTTCATCTCGTTAACCCTTTTATTTTTTGTGTTATTGATTTTGTAATTGAATTCGATTTGCTTTCTGTTGAGCGAGTATGTCATTGCGCAGCATTTTCCTATATTCAGATTAAGATCATTTATTCCGCACCATTTTGTTACTGTATTGATTTCATTTTGTAACTATTTGCAGTCATCAATATTACAAAGAGTCCTACCGAATTTTAAGTCATCGCGTATAAGAGTCTGAATGAGTCACACAGGTACTTTGGTAAGTCATTGATTAGAATTAAAGAGAACAGAGGTTCGAGCCCTGGGACTCCTGAGAAAACTGTGAACTCTTTTGTTACAAGAAATGTTCTGCCTACGGTTTGTTGTGTTATTTGATGCATATCATTATTTATTGTGATTTTGCGTTACTTCTTACGTTTTGGAGGCACATAGTGGTTCGGATCCCACTTTAAACTGTAGGTCCAGTCCCGATTAGCCTTACTGTGCATAAAGTGGACTTAACACACCAAATTAATCAATCAATCAATCAATCAACTTATTACGTTTTTCTTACCCTTCCGGTTAAAACTGAGGGTGCGTCATACTTTTGTAACTGATTATTTTTTGTTTTAGTTCGCTTACAGTGACTGACTGAGAGCCATGAACAAATATGTTCGTTTTCTTTCAAAGCGTGGGCCTCCCCTATGGCACAGTGTTTGCGTCGTCACCTTGTAATCAAGGGGTCCCGGGTTCGATACCCGGTGGAGGCACATGGCACATTGGTTCGGATCCCACTTTAAACTGTAGGTCCAGTCCCGATTAGCCTTACTGTGCATAAAGTGGACTCAAAACACCAAATCAATATTTCAAAGCACATGAGCGAAAAATAAAACAAGTTGAATAGTTCTCTTTAAAATTGCAAAGCATTCGTTGGAGGAGTTTTCCATCTTCATAAAAAGTAGATGGGGAATTTGGAAACATTTATTGATCATTTATTTAAAACGCTTTAATGTGAGGTGAAAAACGTATCCTATTGGTTGTTTTTGATACTGTTTAAATTTCCAGAAAAAAATGGAGGAGGGGAAGAACCGCGCCAACCCAAAAAATGTGTGTGTAGGTTTGTGTACACGTGAGAATGTGTGTGTTATATTGCGTGCTTGTGCTCTATTAGTAAGGCGGGAAAATCCAGCTACTCAGATTAGTGCCGATCGAGAGTGACGCAAAAGACACGACGCGAAACTACGTTCCATTTCCATTTACAGAGACAACCCCCCCCCCCCTTTCACTTTTCTCCCCATGTCCTTCTGCCTCGCTTTCATCAACTAGGATGTCCGGCCTGTGTTGTCCACCGCGCGCGAGGAAGAACCTATATGTTACACGTATATTCTTCTGATTACTCATATAAGATGAGCGCACAGGGAGAAAGTGTTGCCAACCCCAAATGGATGAAATGAGCTATGATGTTTTTCGATTTTTGATTAAACATTGCTCCTTTTCACCAGGTAGTGAGAGAAAGAAAGTGAGTGGGGAGATTGAGAAGAGACGGAAATATGTTCTGGATGGGAAGAGCAGTCACATGAAAGTAAACAACTAAATAGCATACAAAAAAATGTATGTTTGGGCTAAAAAAGAACACTTGCTTGTCCCGTTTCCTTGTTTGCCGGGAAGGGGGACAGACGGGGGAGGGAGAGGAGGTCTGCCCACTCTGACAACACCGTCCGTGTTTTTCAGCTTGATTTGTATGTGTGTGTGTGTGTGGTCTGCTAAAGGAAATGTATCGAGAGCTCGACTCAAGACAATGCGAGGATTGGCGCCACTCATGTATATCATCTCCCGAGTAATAAGGTCTTACCTCTCGGTTTTGTCTCGACTTACGAGCACTTCTTGCCGACCTCCGTGGTGAAGTGGTTAGCACAGCGCAAAGGGTCCCGGGTTCGAATCCCGGTCTGGTCATGGATGTTCTTTGTGAGTCTCCCTTCATCACCCATCCTCATAGTCTCGATTAGCCAAAAGTGCCAGAAAAGCGACTCTAAATAACAAAAATGAACAACAAATTTTGTCTGCGTTTCACAGAGGAGAGGCCTGTCTCATTCTCGATCTCAACCGAGACTTGTCTTGTCTCATCTCGTTGCCCCCTCCCCCCTTTTTACTGACTTGAACCTCTCAGTGGCGAGATCGTGAGCCGAACACTCAGCCACCGAAGCGGCAAGGGGACGAATCCGAATTTTGATTCTAACACCCCAATTTTTACTTATCCAGTTTTACTGTAATGAAAACAGCTTAGTCCGCAAAAGCATTATGACCCCTACGTACTTTTCTTTATTATTATTATTATTAGTTATAAGAATTTGGAACTTTGTTCGACATCAGTATATTTAGAACTAGATTTTGTTCCAAAAGGACGAGATAGCAACACTGGTATGATCTCCTTACTTCTAGCAGCAACACGCCATATTTCCGCGCATGAGCAGTCAAGTGTTTTTCGATTCTGACGCTACATTACCTATTCCTGGGAATATCTCTTGATGCGTTTTTTACCTCTTCCTTCTGCAGCGGGGAGCGAATGATGTCATCCCTCACTAGTACTGTTGGAGATAGTGTTTCCAAATCAAGATAAATGCACCCACTGCAGAGGAACTTATATAGACAAAGGGGGAAAATATCTCGATATCGAAGCACACCATACTATTTTCTGTATAAGTTGTCTCTTTAATTCCTATATAATGTAACTTATATTCCTTGGACCTGTAAACAGGTATTTACAGATATTTCAAGAAGAAAGATCGAACCATCACTGCCATGCATCGTGCCATGAAGACTTGTAGGGGGCGTAGAAGTAGGGTATCGCACATTCTCGGCCATGGTAGAGGTGATGTGATCGCGCTCGGTCAGCGCTACCGACCAATTTTGCCTTAGGTCCTCATTGACTAGAGGCTGAGTGAGCCACAGAACCGATTTATGCAGAAACATTGTCGGGAAAATCCCCACCTTAGATCAGCCTGTCCTGCGTAACAGCCAGACGCCATATCAACTCTGGAAAAAACATTTTGTTTCTGTATCCTGCGGTACACGTTAACGGTTGCCAGTGACATACGTTCTATAACCATTTTTGGGGACGTTAAGGACAGACTGCGCAGAAAATTTCGTCTTTCGATGGCTCGTACGTACGTCCGAAACGATTGATATGTAATAATTACAGTTACAGTTCACGCTCAATATGCGCACCATCTGCTTGAATGCATATCTCAATTCGACGCTCTCAGTTGCGTGAGACGTGTGCTAGTGTGGTGAGGACTGAGTGTGATTTTGGGAACGAAGCCTGTGATCCTTTCCTTGAGGTAGTCTAGGCTCTTAATTTTCCGCCATGGCCTTTATACAAGTAAAAAAAAACTAACAAAAAAAACTGGGGTGTTAGATCAGGCGACCGTTGTGGCCATTCACCCATGTAACTTGACTTTTGCCGCATCCTGTACTTTCATGACTTCCTGCAGACAGACCTATACTAGGTTTAAGTTGCGAACTGGCCACATGACTAATCATAGCAGCCGCGGATGTTGAGATTTATTTGCCTACGTTACAACAGCATCATTTAAGATGGCTTCCCCGATTGCGTTCCGGGTTCGATATCCGGTGGAGGCACATCGGATCGGATCCCACTTTAAACTGCAGGTCCAGTCCCAATTAGCCTTTCTGTGCGTAAAGTAGAACTAAGACACCAACTCAAAGCAAAGCATCATTTAAGAACAAAGCTTGCTACATGAAAGACAGGTTCTTAGAATATTCATATTTTTTTATGTACTCAAAGTAAATACCTAGTAGTGATATTCTGCACCATATAAATTGAGTAGACACAATGGTTTATTGTAAGTCTGGATAAACTGCTTTCGTGAATAAAACTTGCAAAAAGGCTTTATCATAAATGAGTGAACACTAGAAAGGCCATCCCTAGCCACGTTGATTCGTTCGGGGCAATACGAACAAAAATTTCGTCATTGCCTTGTAATCGAGGAGTCCCGGGTTCGATACCCATACCCGGTGGAGGCACAAGTGGTTCGGATCCCACTTTAAACTGTAGGTCCAGTCCCGATTAGCCTTTCTGTGCATAAAGTGGACTTAAAACAGCAACTCAAACCAAACCAAAACGAACAAAAATTTAAGACACATTTGATACACATATTTTTGATCTGTCAGGTGATAACTTTAAGGGACTACAGGAAATAATTTTACTATATTCGAATCTCTTGAGGATCCCCCAGTGATCGCACTGGAAAATTTTCGAATGCCACACTGTTTGTTGGTGATTGTTCTGCCTTATGGAAACACTGCACCAAGGAAAGCAACGTGTGATAAAAGGAAAGGCATTCACTCTCTTCATAATTGCTGCGTAATAGAGCATGGAGTGTGAGTCATATGATTCAGGTGACTGTAGCTAAGGAGCCGGTGCTCGGGTGTTATCAAAAGGCAGAGGGGACGAGGAGGTAATGACCCCCTTTGGAAAGCCATCCGCTGTTAGTGCAAATAAAATGATTTCTACAAAACATTCAGAGAAACAAATTGTATTTCCTTAGCAGCCAGTTCACTATACAATATTTGAGCTAAGAACCATGTATTGATCTAGTTCTTCTTGTTTCTGGGGGAGGTATTTACCCCCCCCCCTCCCCCAACTGTCAAAACTTAAAGATTTTGGTTTCCCTGCTAAAAGCGTGTGTCAAACCAAAGCTAATCGGGACTCGTCCTACAGTTTTAAAAGTGTGATCCTTCCCCCTTTGATTGGTTGATTGATTGATTGATATGGTTTCTTTTACTTCGCGTTTCTGTCGCTATTGGCTAACTTTGAAGATGATGAATGATGATAGGATGAAATGGATGAAGAAAGGACAAACACACATGTGGCCTCACCGATGGCGCAGTGGTAGTGTAGCGTCATTGCCTTGTAATCGAGGCGTCCCGGGTTCGATACCCGGTGGAGGCACATAGTGGTTCGGATCCCACTTTAAACTGTAGGTCCAGTCCCGATTAGCCTTTCTGTGCGTAAAGTGGACTTAAAACAAGAATTCATTCAAACACACATCAATAGTACACAACCTCCACAAAGGATTATACTGGTTATGCGTTCAGACGCCAGAGCCTCGTTTGCCTGCAAGGCTGCCGTTACCGAAATGTACACTCAACGGCGAAAGAAACAGCAGGCGAATTGTTCACCAGGGTTTTCATTCGGTCTATATTACACAAATGTGATGACAATGAATTGAAATAATGACGTCAATAATACCTGCTTCGAACCAACATAGTTTCATTTCTTAAAACAACACAGGATGTAAAATTAAAAAGTAATTAAAATAGTGGTGGACAATTTGCCTACCATTATATTTGCCGTTGACTGTACTACGCAGAAGTGAGGCTGACTTTTGTACGCCTTCCCAAAATGTCACCCCTTACACCCAGGGACCCTCTTTATCACAATGTGATCGCGTTACATCATTATCTTTAACTGCGATCAAACCTGCACGCGGACGTCCTGTTGTTGGGAATGAGCAGTCTTGGAACCCACCTCTCTGTTGGGTCATTCCATGCCAAAAACCATCCCATGGTGGTTCCATGACCATTTTAAAAAATTTTCATTTTTAGTACATCGTTTGTACATGTTTCTAGATATCAAAACCAATGTTCAAAAAAATATATTGTCTTTATTTCTCCTGGGGTAGCCATCTTTCCAACATGGCGCATGACTCTCTTTGCTCATGTAGCAGTTTACAGAAACCTTAATATCTCAAAAACCATTAAAGCTCGCGACCTGAAACAAAATTCATTTTGTAGCTAATGAAGTATACTTTCTATGATATTAAAGTATGTTTTGCTAAAAATTGCATCCTAAGCACGAAAATTATGGTGGGAATTTGGGTAACATTACCAATGTGTGGGTGGCACCCAATTAAGTATTTCGTACAGACAATGATCGGAGCTCCGGGTCCACCTTCCTTTGAAACTGAATGTCACCCCTCTTAAACATTTTAACCACCTTCTAGCTGTGCTATAGGGAAGAACAGTTTCTCCATAGGCCTCCTGTAGCAGCCTCAGCTGACGATTTGTTCAGACAAAAACAAAATTTCAAGGCAGGCTACTATTGTTCGTGCAGCGGGTTGCTTCCATTATTACTGTAGGGGGTGAAGTTACAACAATGAAAGTAGTACCGCGTGTACAGTACACATTACGCTAACAATGTAACATAAAACTAAATTTTAGCGCTAGGAATGATGCGAACGAAAAAATTATGATCATTCTTTATTGAACATCCCTCGTATAATATGCTGGTTCGGAAATTGAGAATTCATATTTTGTGAGCTTGATGATGATGCTAAACTAAACATGTCAGGCTGTTTCTTTCAAAAATATTTATGTGCCTTTCCATTCTTTACTGTCCCTCTCTTGGTCCCCTTCTAATATTTTCTGACGTCGCTCCTGATTTCGACTCATTTAAAAGTCTTCCCTACATGCTCTAGCAGTTTGTTTACCTTTCCCACGCAGGAAGTAGAAAAAAAACTGAATCCTTGTAAAGTTAACGAAGGCAGTATCAGACTGACTGTTCGCCGGATGATAAGAATTTAAACAGAGTTCAAGCAAACCTGCGTTTGTCGGGGCCGCCTCGAATCTTTGAACAGTCGACTCACGATCCCACCATCGAAGGTTCCGGGTTCGATTCTCTACGTGGGCATTAATATGTCTTCGTTATTCACCCTCATTGCAGACGTGACAGAAAAAAAACCGTAAAATTAAACCTTCGCCCTCCTGTTCATGCATTTCACCCCTCCAATGAACAAGAAAAATTTAGCGTATTTGCCTTCCCATTGGTTTTTCTGGCGCTTCAATGGTTGTTTTGTCCATTTTCATAGTCGCGATCAATCAAAAACCATTGTAAATGACGGAAAATGACTAAAGAACAACATGAACATTACTGAAGTTTCTACTCTAAGAACAGACCTTACCTTTCTCGTGTATGACCAGTGACGGACACTGCGTTTGTAAAGGGTAGCGGAAGCTAGAAGGCACCACACCCCCTTGTTTTCCCTATATGCTTATATGACAACTTTTTTTGCAGTATGAAGCTTGTTTTAAAGTCCATTCTATGTACAACCTAATCGGGACTGGACCTACAGTTTAAAGTGGGATCCGAGCCACTATGTATGCCTCCACCCCGACATTCAACCCGTGATCCCTTGATTATAAGCTGGCTTCCGTAGCGAAATGACGCCAGGAGTCCAGGATTCTAATCCCTACCTGAACATTGGTGTTCTTTGTGAATGTCCCTTCATCAATTTCATCATACCATCACTCATCCTCATCTTTGCGATTAGCCAAAGGGAAGTAAAACAAACCAAAACAACCAAGTCCTTGATTTCTTGATTACCAGGCAACGTCACAGCTACGTCATCAGGAAGCCCTCAACTTGTATCTGTATCAGCTACTATTCACAGGAATATCAACTTGCCGATTTGATTTGATTGATTAATTGATGTAGTTTATTTTACTTGGCGTTTTGTGCCTCTTGTGCGAAGATGGGGATGAGTGATGAAATGATGAAATCGATGAATGGACATTCACAAACAAACAAGCCCGAGCGGGATTCGAACCCGGGACCCTAGGCGTCGCAGTGCATTATTATTTTTTTTATAACCCGGAACCCCTGGCGTTGTAGCGCGCTGTGCTAACCACTCCGCCACGGAAGTAGACAACCACTCGGCCACAGGGTCCGGCTATCCACTTACCGAGTGCATTGGATACTTAATTCAGTAACTGACCACCCCCACCCTCTAGAAAGGGATAGAATTAGCCACGGGCGTTCCCAAGCGAGAGTGAGCTTACAACCCCCGCTCTGGCCCAGTGTTCAAGAAAAAAGAAAACATCAAAGGTGGCAAAATGAGGGCTAACTACTAAAAAAATGTTTACGTAACCCCACCCCCTTTGGAAATCCTGAGCACGCCACTGTCAGGAGCTACCTTGTGGTGGGTGTATGGACTGTCCGCCACTGTGTGTGATGTAATTGTTCATAAGTTTGGCGCAATGTTTCGCAACAAAACATGTTCTAAAAAGGAATTTCTCTCGGAAGGCGATAAAGAGGCAAGTCCAGACATGCGTTGCGCAGGGTCAGCTCGGAAACATCCTACGCTTTTTTTTAACACACAATCTTTTTGCTTTCGGCTCACATACAGTCTGGAAGGAAAAAAAGAGCCAGCGCGCCCAAAAGCATGATGCAACATGTTCCGATAGTGAGTCTACATAAGACGGAATCGGCTGTTTGAGCACTTGTTTCTCTGTGCGTGTGGGTTATGTGTGCTCCTCTCTGTCAATGCTACTCAAGGTCATCACAACATTGCAAAGGAAAAGGGTGTTTGGTTCATTGCCCCGTCGAGGCATCTTGTGAAAGAACACTTTGACGTGTCGGAAGGGAAAAGGCGGCAAAAAAAATATCCTTCACACATTTCTGAGCTGAGGCTTTGCACTTGTTGTTTATCTACAGTTGCTTTGATTACGGGTGGGGCGAAACCAAGTCACATCCAAGCTTTGCTAAAAATAAACTGGTTCGAGCTTAGTTTTCGGCGTGAGGAATGTTGATTACTTGTCCGTTCATTGCGACGGAGAATTTGAAAGAACGTGGAAGGGGATCAGAGTACATGAAGAGGCGTACGTGGCCTACGTTGAAATTAGGGACCAGCAGAAAAAATTCTAAGAGGAACAGGAGCGGATTTATAAAATTTGGGCCCCTAGGTTATCATTTTTAATGGGCCCTGCCGACATTATTTATTATTATCATCATCATTCGTTTTGTTATCGTACTTCACTTTCACTAATTACCTGCTCTTAATAACACTTGTAAACTTTAATATATATATATAGGGTGTCTCAAAAGTAATAGCGCAAACTGACACAGGTGAAAGCACACGATAATAGAAGCAAAAAAGTCTCAGTAAACATGGGTCTGCAAACGAGCCGTTTTCGAGATAATCGCGAATGTGTGATTACAAGCCGCCACTGACTTCATTGTTTGTAAACGTCGTCCTAGTTGGTAAAATGCTAAGAGAGAGAGAGAGAGAGAGGGAGACAAGACAATATCGACATGGACAGAGACAGACGAGAGGGGTGAAGCGAATGATACAAACAACGAAAGAGAAAAGTAATAATCTAGAATAAAGGGAATGAGTATAAAGAATAAGATGCTAAGTCTGAGAAAGGGAGCAGAAAGCTCACTTGCCCCTCCCCTCCCTCTCTCTCTTTCTGGAATAAGGAAAAATTGGCCATCTCCCTTTCATTGGCACTCCCTTTCCCATTTTCTTTCCAGTTTTCCAGCTTCTTTTCTCAGATTTAGTATCTCATCTTCTCTATATGATGATTACTTGCTTTTCTGTTTCTCCACCGCTTCTTTTTATTTTTCTTTCTTATTCTCTCTGTCTCACTTCCATACAACTCTTTGTATTTCTCTTTCTCCTTCGCTTCTTTACATCCTTCCCCTCTCTCTCGTTTTCTTCTTTAATATTCTTCATGCTCTCACTTACGCTTTTTCAGGCTGCTTCTCTATCTCTCTAGGTCTCCCTTATCGCACAACACTAGAGCAATTTGCGTTCTGACGTCACCGGGGAATGCTTATAGGCTAGGTTTAGTTCTCTTAGCATAAATAATAAATTTCCAGTCTATTTATGCTAATAGAACCAAACCTAACAACGTTGGCATTCCTCGTCTGACGTCAGATCACAAAGTTGCTCTAGTGTTGTGCGATAAGGAATACCCCTTCTCTCTTATGATAACTCACATATAACGCCAAAGTATCCCGTGTGACGTAACTTTCTGATTTTGTATAGATTGCAAAATTTTCTGCGTTGCACCATATCTGAGATGGCAACTCATACTAACAGATTTTTTACATTGTAGGGTTAATGATTCATACTCTTGGTAGTGATGGATCAGGAGCGTATATTCTAGGCTAGGTAGGCTATCTGCGAAGCCTGAAGTCTGGAGAATAGAATACAAGAGAAAATAAGTGTATTATAAATAAAATTATCCATATCAGTGAGATGATAATGATGGTGATTCTGAAGTTGGTTACCTGAGTTTTTATGAGTTGGCAACCTGATTTCTTATGAGTTGGCAACCTGATTTCCTATGAGTTGGCAACCTGAATTCCTACGAGTTGGCAACCTGAATTCCTACGAGTTGGCAACCTGATTTCCTATGCGTTGGCAACCTGATTTCCTATGAGTTGGCAACCTGATTTCCTATGCGTTGGCAACCTGATTTCCTATGAGTTGGCAACCTGATTTCTTAGCAGTTGGTAAACTTATTTCTATTCATAGCCTAGGACCACGTGACATAGCCCAGATCTGGGACCCAGTATACGCTACTGTCATGGATGTTATTTCAATGAGTTTTCCATCACATATTTAGTTCAGTTGAAGATTTATAAATGGAGCTTACTTGAAGCACGCGTTTCAAAGATGGATCCGAACCAACAGAATGCACCCCATTACCAGAAACGACAAATATGTGTTCTCTTATTTTGTTTATATCTTTTTAAGGAAGACGTCCTGGGTTCGATTCGCCGCAATCGAATTGCGCACACTTTAGATCCAGGATTGCGCACAAACCTCACTGACCTGTTTTGCGCACAGATTTTGATCGAACGTTGCCACTTAGATAGCTTTAAAGTCTGTGCGCAAAACTGTTTTTTTCTTTAGACAAGAAGAGTTGAGTTGAGTTGAGTTGGTGTTTTTTTAAGTCCACTTTATGCACAGTAAGGCTAATCGGGACTGGACCTACAGTTTAAAGTGGGATCCGAACCACTTGTGCCTCCACCGGGTATTGAACCCGGGACCCCTTGATTACAAGGCGACGACGCTACCACTGCGCCATCTGGGAGGCCCAAATTTAGACAAGAAGAGAGAGAGAGAGAAATTAGAAAGTAAATCATACCAATTTACTCAAACTCAAGAGTTAGGTTAGGGTAGGTTAGGTTAATGACTGCAAAACACGTGTAAGTCCACACACGCACACAAACAAACACAACAGAAGTGAGAACGGCTTGAGAAACAATTTACATCTGACAACATCGCCTAATTTTTTTGTGACAGCTTGTGAACTGCTTATCAGATACCACTGATAAAACCGGAAAAGTGTGCGCAATCCGTCTGTAGTCGTTCGATCCCCGTTGCTGGCACAGGAGTTAATCAGGGCTTAATGTCACTTCGCTTCGTGGCCTAGGGCTCAAACAGGCCCCCAGGATTCAATACAATCTCCCATTCCTTTTTTCGATGCTCTCTGCAAGCTTTAAGGCTAATTTTGATTTATCCTGTAATGATGGCCTGTCACGCAACGGACGAGCGCCAAATGGCCTTAATTGGCCCGAGGGACTTTGACCTCTGGGAGGAACGTTTTAATATTTGCAGTTTGGCTGCCTTCTTCAACAATATCAGATGAAAAAGAGATATTAGAAAAAGTCAAAGAAATAAAAGGAATTAGAAAAAACGTGCGAACAGTGTTGTCTCCCCAAGATATTTTTTTTTCTGGTGGAGTCATGGATGGACAAAAATATTGTTAGTTGGGTTTTCTTCGCGGTCATAGTTGCTAAGATTATATATATATATATATCTTTCTTTCTTCTTTGTTTTTCGTCTTTCCTCTTATTCTGTATTCTATACTTTGTGTTCTCTCTCTCTCTCTTTCTTTCTCTCTCTCTCTCTCTTTGTTCCCCTTTCTCTAGCACTTTCTTTTTCTTTCTATTTTTGTTTCATGTTCATGCTCTTTCGCTTTCTTTCTTCGCTATCTCTTTCTTGCTTGCTCTGTTTCTCAATATATCTCTCTCAGGGACGTATTCAGATTAATATTAATGGAAGGGTCCGAAAAAAGTGTCTCACATATAATAATAATAACAATGTTATTGTTGTTGTTATTACATGGACAAGTTAAACAAGGCATGAAGGCATATTAGGGGGGAGACAGAGCCCACACATTCACAATCTCGCCGATTTGTAGCGATCAGCACCACGCTCCGGCCGCCTTTAGCCTGTTCCCACAGGCACCCATTTATTACGGGCCGGGCGAACCTCAAACCAGCTCCATTCTTATACATTCACAACGGCCATTTGTGTAAGTGATGTGTTCAGCACCACTCTCCGGCAGCCTTAAGGTTCCAGGGTTGCCCTAAGGTATCCATTTACTAGTGGCTGCGTGAACTCCAGAGCCTCTCCACCTCGGGAATCGAACCCAGGTCTCCCGCGCGGCAGTCAGACGCCCTTCCACTGAACCACTGAACCACTTCGATTCTACTAGTATTAATAGCACCAATAATGGGCATTTATCTGTTCCTTATCCCCTTCCCAAGCTTAATTCGCACACTGCGGATGACCCTAAACCAGCGAAGCAGGTGTCAGCGTGCATTTGCTATTGGCTCCGCGAATGCAACCCAAAGAAGATAGGACAGGCAGGTGCTTGGTTACCGAAGGTTGAGTGACCCCCTGCTGGTCTTTTTGCACTCCTGTTCTCTTATTCGTGTACTTCCGCACGTGGACATTCTAGACTTTATTGCGTAGCAGTGCGAAACAAGAAAGAGATGATCCTGCATACAGGGGAGACCGATAGCTAAGTGATTGCATCAGCGAGCTAGCTTATCTCTTGTTCAGGGAAAGCAAATAGCAGTTGCACAATGATGCAGCGGTGTTATGCAGTTTCCAGTCCGTCAAATCTGCACAGTATTTAGGCTACTTCACACCAGTAGTGGCGTAACCTTTTGTTTTCGGGTGGGGTTCTCAATCTTGTAAGAAGTGAAATAACAATTTGCCAGTATGTACGAGTATATCAATTCTGTCTTGACAAAGTACTACTATTGTCAATATGCTATAGAACCACTGCAGTGTTTTTCTTCTCTGGGGACGCTAGAATTGTAAAGGTGGGTAGTGCATGGCTGCTTTCTAGGGGTGGCGGCATACACAATAAGATATTTCGTATAGCTATTTAGAACTTTCCACTCTCAAAAATGGCAATTGGTCATTTTTTTCTTTTTTTATGGTTTCCCCCGGATTTCTTCACTGGTTTTATTTGAAAATGTTGATTTTCTCAAAATTTCGGAGGGGGCTGAAGCCCCATCAGCCCCTCTTCCTCTGCTTACGCCAGTGTATGGAACAATAAGTACAAGAAAGCAATAAAGTATTAAGAATTGAACCGAGTGATTAGCACGGCGCGCAATGAAGCCAGGGATCCCGGGTTCGAATCCCTTGACGTTCTTTGTGCGTATCTCTTCATGAATTTAGTCATATCGTCACTCATCCTCAGCTTCACTATTAGCCAAAAGTGGCAGAAAAGCGAAGTAATAGAAACTAAATCACTCGACAAACACTTTTTTTCTATATTTTGTGTGTACACATCTCCACGTTTGGTCTACAATAATTTTATTTTTATTTTTCAAAAATTATTATAACTACCAACACGTAAGTTGGTCATTTTTGAATTATGCAACGAATTCAACTCCTTGTGGACGCAATTAACATGATAATGATGAAATGAGAAATCTTGCAATGAAGAGAATACTGTGGGGGTGAAATTTAGGAGTTCAACCCCCTCGAAATATGATATCGCATGGCCAAAATTAGAACTAATGCTTGTTTTCAAAACTTGCTTCAAAATTATTGTTGATCTAGCAGTGTACTAAGTTTTATTTCCAAAGCTTGTACTCATTAAAACAGCTCTCTCTGTTGGCCAAATTTAGAAATGCCGCATCTACATCCATCTCCAAGAACAAAACTAATAATGTTCTAAATAATGAAGAATTCGTTGACGGTCTGTTTAGAATTCCTATAGAGCATTCGCTTTCAGTGGCACGGTATACCAGAAACCCGGGTTAGAGAGTACTGGCATATTTCTACATAGAACTCTCTTTATTATAAATATGACGGAACATAGGGAGATTCTCCCTTAAGCTCAGGGAGAATTTCTGAAGAAATCCAACTTTCTCAGTACACGGAGTAGTAGTGCCACACACGGAACTTTCCAGTAGGAATGCCCTAGTTGGTGCTGGACTGGCTACCCATTTGCTAGTTTTCGCCTCACACGATACTTGTTACTGTACTTGTCGATAGACTTTTGTTCCCATAAGACATTGCGCAGAGCAGACAATCTGTAAAGATGGACAAGCAATTTGAAGAATGTTGTAGGAGAATTACTTCTTTGTGTTATTATTAAAAATTAAAAAAAAACGAAAAGTATGGACTACAGATTACTATATAGTAATCAATGCGTACCGAACAAGCTTTTTAATTAACTCGGGTATGGATATTCATACATGAGATTCTCAGGATTTATTCACAATTTTTTTTAAAAATCAAACATTTAATTTGATACACTTGCAATAATAAGGATTTTCGTTTTCGGCTAATCATATTTGTCACGTGCACATCTCATCGCTTTCCATAAATACCTAAATATTAATGAACTGAACACGAATGCACTGCGCGCCATCTCTTTACTTTTTTTTAAATCGAGAAACTAACAAAAAAAGCCAGCACTCGGAAACCACAGACAAGAAAACTCACAGATTATCTTCACATGGCCAAACTTTGCTCTGATTGGCTTTTGTTCCACAGAATCCAGACGAGGAAAGCCAGTAGCAAATAGAACAGGTCCTATTCTTCCAAACCAGTCAAGCAGCCAGCCAGGCAGCCAGTTCAGCGCCAACTGACTGGATATCCTGTTCCGTGTGATTCGTCCTTTTCATGGGACTATGGGGCTCGAGTCCACCCAATAATTATCATGTTATTATACACTCCTCATAAAAGGTTTGGAATATTATTATATTAGGCAATAGGTGATAGGCATGATTGCATATGTCGGCGAAAACAAACTTTCAGCAGACAGACAGATACCATGTGTTGTTGATTACCAAGACCTTGCCTATCACCTATTGCTTAATATAACACTATTCCAAGCATTTTATGAGGACTGTATTTTATTTTACAAATAAACTCCTTGACCTTATGGAAAACAAAATGCTTCATCATTATGTATATAAATAATTATCACAACTTAATTACTGACTGAGTGTTCTCAAAATATTTCATAATAATTCGTTACATTTCCTATATGATACTTGTCCGTGTCCTATTTTATTAACACTATCCGTGGTCACATCGTTATAAGAGAATATAAGGGCTTATAACCAGGATGAGGGTTCTATAGGCTCTAAAAACTTTCAAAATAGGCAGGCAAAAAGCACAGAAAAATACAAAATTGGCTCTAAAAGTGCTAAACATCAGAGATTTTCCATTATTTCATCGGAGTAGGCACTCAAACGGCAGTTTTTTGTAAATAGGCAATTGCGACTTGAATGGGCAATAACGGCCACTCTAAAATGCATGTATTCCTCTCAAAAATGGAAATGATTCTTAAATGTAAAAGCCTATATTTTTTCTGATCAAGAAACGTAAGAAAAGTTATTTTAGGGCTATAAAACAAATATCCCAGTTCAGCCTACTCAATGTTTCTAAAAAAAATTGGACTTACACGGAGTATTTATTAGAGAAGGCCATTTCTGGCATAGGTAAGCAGGAGAATGATGAAACGTAATGATCACTTGCTACATAGAATGGATAATATTCAGCGAACAACTTCCCCCATAATCCATTGCGCGAAAACACGCCCACCGTGTTTTGCTCATATATTTTTCATTTTTTTTTGTATTTTAGCGTTAATAATATTTTTATGTGATGTCTTATTAAATACCTTAATTTTTATTAAACATTTGTTAATACATATTCAAGTAGACTTCTTTACATATCAATTGTACACTGTCCGACAGACACTGCTTGCCCGTTTACGTAAGTGAAATGGAAAATATTTTTTTACGCTGGACCTTCTTTATCAAACAAAGTCAAATATTGTGAAATGAGAAAAAGAGAAACAAACAAAGTAAACAAATATCATGTTCGCAGGAAGTTTCGTTTGGATTATGTGACAAAATATATAAGCAACAGTGTCTGATAGGCACTGGTTGCCCAGTTAAGGGTTAAGGCCGTAACGTATCATCATTGTCAATTTTCGTATGTGTATTTAGACAGACATAGAAGATATGCTGAAAAGTGTATACAAATGTACGCATACTACAAACGCATCCGCTGATTGATAAGCAGCGTTTCAAATTTTCTGTGAACATTATTAGAGATCGTACAATAACCACACGCGTTGCAAAGCACGCGGATGTAAAGAGTAACACAACAGTCATATGACGCTAGCCATAAAGACAGTACTTGCCTTTAAAATACGATTCATATTTCACCCCGGATTGGAAAAATCACGCCATCTTAACCAGCGACGAAACTGCATGAAGGTATGATGTTCTCTCACAATTAATACGTACATAAACAATGGCACACACACATACACAACGCATTAATTCCCCAAGAGGAAAAACTTCATTTGAAAATATACAATACTACAATTTAAAATGTTAAACATGGGGTCATTTTCATGCACGCAGCATTTGCTTCCCTTCAAGCTTTCTATGGATTGCCGGACTGAATGCCATGCCAGTCCATGTAGTTTTGGGTATCCCTTATTGAACAACACTTTAGCAACCTTTCGTCCTGACGTCAGACGAGGAATGCCTACGAGGTTAGGTAAGGCCTGTTAGGTTAGGTCCCATTATCATAAATACAATGAATAAAATATTATTTATTCTAAGAGAAGTAAACCTAGCTAGCCTAACTGACAACGTAGGCATCTAGCCTAAATTAAAAAGCTTACTCCCGTGACGTCAGAACACAAGGTTGCTCAAGTGTTGTGCAATAAGTGAGACCCTGCAGTTTTGGCCAGATTTCCCCATCATGCTCTGTGCCGCTGACGTCACATTGAATATCATCCATTGGATGTTGATATGTTGTTTTCGCTTTCTGTTGACTTTCGCGTTCCTAGCTATAGGAAAGTTTTACCTTTTTTTAACTTCTCCAGCTTGTATAAGTTGATTTCCACCGAGCGAAAGGTTTCTGCGATCGCATCGGTTATTTTTTTTGGGCTGAAACGGCCATGTCTACTTGCGTAACAGTGGGGGACAGGTGCGACCGCTGTATGTTTTCACATCCGGAACGACAGATGGATTTCAGACAGCCTGGAACATAGCGACCTTGGGTCAGCAACGAGAGAACCAACTGCTTGCTCCCCCCGAGGAAGTGCGTGTTCTAGGCCTTCATCCGTGACTGCAGTTCGTATTTTCCAGTTCTCCTTTTTGGCAAGGATTTTTGGTGAACTTCATGCAGAAAATGTGTCCTTATTATATTATCATTATTACAATAAATTGTTGCTCCCCCGGGTTCAAATCCCGGCCTGTGAGTGTCCTCATCAATTTCATCATATCATCACTTCATCGTCGCGAGAAGCCAAAAGTAGCAGAAAACCGAAGTGAAATAAAAGCAAATCAATCAATCAATTGTTGGCCTCTCCGATGGCGTAGTGGTAACGTCGTCTAAGGGTCTCGGGTTCGATAGCCGGCAGAGGCACATAGAGGTACGAATCCAATTTTAAACTGAAGATCCCAGGAGCGTATATTCTGTTCTAGCTAGGCTATATGCGAAGCCTGAAGTCTAGAGAATAAAATACAGGAGAAAAATCGATCAGAAATTGTAAATAAAATTATTCATATCGGTGAGATGATGATGGTGATTCTGGAGTTGGCAACCTGATTTCTTGTGAGTTGGTAACTTGATTTCCTATGAGTTGGCAACCTGATTTCTTATGAGTTGGCAACCTGGTTTCCTATGAGTTGGCAACCTGGTTTCCTATGAGTTAGCAACATGATTTCCTATGAGTTGGCAACCTGATTTGACCATGTGACATAGTGAGATAGTCCAGACCTTGGACTCACAGTATACGCCACTGGAAGATCCCGTCTAAATTATCTTATATGTGCATGGAGTGGACTCAAAAACAAGATTTGACTATCTTTTTCTAATCGTTTTCTCTTGTATTTCTTTCTTTGTGACATCCTAATACAAATAATTAGTTTTGATTTATTTCAGTTTTCTCTCTCGCTCTCTCTCTCTACGTTAACCACGATGAATTGCTGAAATTAGTGAACACATTCATTCCGAACTCCGGATACGAACCTAATACCCAAGTAAAAAATATTGAGCTCTTTCTATACGTGCTTGTAATATTGTACTCGGGAAGGAAAAAAAATCGCATATACCTCATTGGAAAGCTTGAGGGTGGATAATAATCATGATTTTTATTTAAAATATCATTTTTGTTGATTTTTTTAATTTAAATCGATTTTTAGGATTATTTTAAAGACCACGCTTAAAATTGCTTCCATTGTTTTTGACACCATGCACATAGATATATGTTTTTATAGAAATGCTTTTTATAGTAAATGGCCCTGTAAAATATTTGAACAGTTGGATTAAAGCAAATTAAAAATATACGTAAACACATTTTTCTGTTACTGATACTGTAACTACTATGGAAATGTTTGTTGAGTGTGTTAATGAAACTAATAATAATTTCAGTAACATTTCTTCCAGTGAAAATAAAACATTCTGGATGCACTTTAAAACTATAACTTAAAATATTAACTTATATATTTTTATAGTCTTTGGAGCTGAATTTTGGAGATTTTTTCTTAATGGTAGTTTGAAAAATATCAGGTGCCATGTTTATTTACAGTTTAATGATGACTAGAGACCGGATGTTAGGCAAAATGCCTATTCTTTCCTGTTAGAGATATGATGAAAACGAATGTTGCGAAGGCCAGAGGGGAGGGATTAGCTTCATTTAAAGGCAATTTAATTTTGCCTATTTTGCATATTTCATACGATATTGCCTATATTATTTCATAAATGCCAGATATTGCCTATTTTAGTCATTTTCTTTAAAATTGGGACGTGACTGAACTCGGTGCATACAATTTCCTGTTCCCAGGATTAGTTTCCGATGCTTCCAAGAAATTTAAAAATATCAGTTAGCGAGTTATTGCAGCTAATAAGGACTTGGACAAAGTAAGGGCAATTCAACAAGTTCTGAAAGGTGAAAATATACAAACTGAGTTAGATCCACATGTTCTCGCGTGCTTTAAGTATGCTCCGGTAACATCTGTTGAGGTTGAAAGATCTTTTTCAATTCTAAAAAATGTGTTGTCCGATCGCACACATAACTTGTCGGTTGATCACCTGAAGAAATACCTTGTTGTGATGTGCAACCGCAATTAGTGCTTCTTATTCAGAGGCTGCCAAACCGTACAGTACAAACTTGAAATGCATTTAAACAGGTTCTTGGTTCGAACTGCTGTGTGGAATATATTGTGTAAATATTTTAACTGAAATAACCCTGTGTGCAGTGATAAAGTGTATATTTAAATAATTTGCGTACTGGTTGGAAGTAGCCAACAATTTTAATTGTCATACTATTGTGTGTAGCCATTATACAAATGGAAAATTTTGGGCTGACGCGACTCCCGTTTGCAGTGATTTATTAAGTATAATGTTGGACTCCAGTCTCTAATGATGAGCTCCTGGTTTATTTTAAGCAACTATAAAGAATGTACAGGTATGTTTCTATATTTTTTAAACACCTATTTCTTTTTGTATGTCTATCTTCATTATTTCGAGTTAAATTTAATTGCCTTTGTATTGCCTATTTGTATTTTAATGCCTATTTTACTGCCTATTTTGAAAATTATAAGTGCTTATTTGCCTGCATATTTTATATGTTTTTAGTGCCTAAACATCCGGTCTCAAATGATGACACTATTGATGGTTTAACGTGATTACTATTTTGTATATTTTTCTACACAAAATGTTTGCTATTTTTGCGCATAAAAATTATAAAATTATTGAATTTTAAATCAAGAGAAATGTGTGTTTACATATCCTTTTCTGTGCTTCACACCTTCATGTATCTCATTTACTTTCTTAAAGCCTAATAAACACTATTAAATGATTACGATATTAATGTACTTTCACCAAAAGTACAAAATTCTTATGTACATTATTCTATAAATTATTTATTTGAAGTGGTTTAAATCAACCTGAATTAAACCAATCCATCTTGCTTCTAAGCAGTCGTAGAACCTCTGCTATCATTATGGATGCAGTCTTCCTTCGTGCTCGAAAGTTTCGGCAGAGGACAAATTTCGCAAAATGAAGCTGATCGTCTGGACTCCTGCACATTAAAAAAAGTTTCGTAACTACTTTTGGCTGTTGCGTGGACTTTCCACCCGTCTCTTGTCGACTACTTGAAGAGACAGCAAACAAGAACGTGCAGAAAAAAACATGAAGGCAGCTCGCGTGCGAACGCCAACAGGTGCACAGAGCTTAAAATGCCTCTCAGCTAATGTATAATCACCTATTTTCGCATTGCCTTCCGTCATGTTGGGTGTTTCTTGCTCATACCGTTCTAAAACAGGTAACCTGTACAGAAGGAAACATGATATAAACACCTTGCACTACATTTCCTCTTGTCTGTTATCGTCTCCTTGTTTATTGTTGAATTTCTTTTCTATCCACCTTGCTGTTGTGGCTATTTTAAGGTTAACCACGACGGGTAGGGTGGGAGGAGGAACGATGGACAGAATTGGGCAAGAAGTTTGGAATGGCTGGGGAAAAGATGTGATGTGATATACGTTTTCTACAGTGTGTGCACATTGGCGGATTTAGCGGGAGGGGCATGGGGCATGTGCTCCTCCCGAAAGGGATGACTTTTTTTTTCTAAGTATGAGTGTCATTACATTACATTACATTAGAACGAACGAACAAAATGCTCAACAAATTATTTCCCAGATAGTAAGAACTTTACAACACAAAAATATTAATTACCAGTAGATTTACACAACACTTCCGGAAATCGAATCCGGGGCTTGTTAGTTTCAAGGTAATAATTTTAACTGATTCTACGTCAAATATTACACAGTTTCACATGAATTGTCAAGCTTATCCCACTGTAAGCATCGTTAAAACAAATAACATAGAACTACTCTTTCACAAAAATCTACTGATGGACGCGGGAGATTCCCGGGGTGGGTGATCTACGGTCGGAATTTTCCCGGCCTTGTCCCCACATAAAGCGGCTCTGGGGCTCACCCAGCCTCGAAGCAATGGGTACCTGGGGAGAACCCTGGGGGTACCAGGGATCGTGGTGCTGATCACATCACCTCCAAAGTGGCCGGGATCGAGAATGTGTGTGGGGTCCTACCCCCACATTTCCTAAATGTGCCTTCATGACATGCAGGGACGGCGACAGGGGTGGGCACGGGTGGGCAAGCGCCCACCCAAAAATTCCTGTGCCCACCCGATTGCCCACCCAATCAAATTCACTAAGTACACATACTTAGAGATATGTTAATGTTGCAATAAATAAGTGTATTCAGGTGTTCATTACATGTATATTTTACTAACGAATATTATCTATACTGGAAATGTTCATATATCATCATCCCATAAAAAGCTGATTTAACTTTGTGATTAGAAAGCAGTAAGGAATTACTAGAGTTCTTGTAACAAGAAAACGGTGACCAATTGAATACTTCTATGATTAGAAGCAGCTAGTGGGCTTAGGAGGCGCAACATTATGCAGGGTATGGTCAAAATGAGATCACGATTTAGGGTGAGCTTGAGGGCTGCAGCTCCGGGCCTTCACTGGGGAAAAAACTGCTTTGAAAAGTACCACATATAGAAAAAATTAGGTACTTTGGATGTGTTGAAAAATGTAGAAAAACGTAGGCTATAAGTAACCACCTCATGTAGCTTGGCGAAAAGATATAACTGAAACTATGGAGGGGATTGGGGCGGGGTCTTGTTGTTGTAAGCTCCGGATCTTCACATATATATAATTCCCGGCCTGCGTATGATTAAAGTAATCTCTAAATAAACAAATTAAAACCTCAGCGTTGCTTCCTCCAGGAACACAATAAATTATTTCGACTTTTTAATTAGGTCTACATTGAAATTCGTTCTACTAATAAGAAGCAATCACAATAACCACTATAATACCGAGGTATATTAATTTTGATGTAACAGTTATGGGCTTGGAAAAAGCAACAGAATTATTGAATTGATAAAGGGTGGCTAATTCTATTTAGAAATCCTAGTTCCACACATAAATTTTGCCTGTCAGTTATGTAATCATGCGATTTTTCTTGTGATTAACTTACGTAGAATTAAAAGAAGAAGGAAAGCTTTGTTTTGAGGGCGTCAGAGAACTAATCAGTCACGATGAGAATGGTTTAAACTTTAGAAGCATCAGAGGTTTAGCCGAAAAGGTCAACAGAATCTTTAGATGCAGATGAAGTAAAAAAGAAAAGGTATGTCACGAAGTATCCATAAGAAAATTTTGTCTATTTGTCGACTTTGATGCTCAGATAGGCTAATCGGGACTAAACCTATAGTTTAAAGTGGACTCTGAACCAGTGTGAATTGTGCTTCCACCAGAAGAGGGGGCAGTAGATGAACCTCTTCGTTATAAGGCGACAATGTTACGCCATTGGAGAAAAAATATATACAGAAAGATTTCGCAGGGAACGTGTTATATTATGACAATAGAAGATGAGTTCATTTAAGAGGGTATATTGCCAGAGACAAATATTTGAGACTTTCGGAAAACAACATTATTGTTCACGGAGTTAGCTACCTTGATCCAAGAATGAAACAATGTGAAATTGAAACTACCACCTCAACTTTCGAAGTGGTATGAACTAAAGAATCTCCACTTTTGGAAGAGTAAGTTGTTGTTGATTCGACTGATTTGTTTTATGTGAAGTCACTTTTCTGCTAATTTTGGCTAATGGCGACAATGAGGTTCAATGGTGATTAGATGAAAGTGACGAAGGGGAGGGGGGGGGAAACAAATACACGCAGACATTGAAAATGCAACCCCCCACAAATTATTATTTAGACTGTGGGTCCAGGCGCCAGAGACTCGTTCTCTTGCAAGATTAAAGTTTCCAGGGTATACTGCTCAGGATAGAGGTTGACATTTGAGCGCTTTCGAAAAGTTACCGGTATAGTGATCAATTTCGATGAATTCCTTGTGTCCAAAATCACATTCTACAAAATGTAAACCATTTGTTACCTCAGTGCATGTGTTCATCTAACCCTACGTGCATCACTTCTCCCGCATGATTAACGAAGACTCACTTCAGAAACAGAATAACAACTTAGCTAACAGATTTTTCAATGTTACTTGACTATTACTTTTGGGCGATATTTTGTCAAAATAGCCTTTCATATGCCTGGGGATACTTTATGCAGAATGAACAAAGAATTGGGTTTTCCGTGTGTGTGTGTTTACATTCCCAATAAGACATAACTTTTAATACAAATATCCGATGGCGGCGATTAGGAGGAACAAGGGGGGAAGATCCCCCGCCACATTTTGCTACTTGTTGCACCCGCAGTACGGCCTCTTAACGTTACCAAAGAAGTAAACTGTCCTTGCCCCCAAGTTTTGGCACCCGATAGCCGGTATTGCAAACATTCACATACATTTGTCAGTTGTAATAAGCTTGTAAGCCAAGAAGAGTGATCATTAACCCCCAAGTTTCAGTCAAAATCTCATATGATGAAAATAATATGATCAGGAACATGGATTTAAATTACGAAAAAGTAATTTAATCCTTCAACATTGTCTACCATCACAATTTCTATCAGTGTCGCCTAATATATAAAATGGAGTAGGTATGTGCCTTGTATTTTTCCACTTGAAGGACAAAATGTGATTAGAATGTATGGCTGCGCGCACACAAATACTTCCTTGAAGTAATTGTGTCCATCGGAAACAAAGAAGTAGAACAAGATGCGAGAATAGATTAGAAAAGGAAGAGGGAAGATACGAAACACACACACACATACATGTGATGAGTGTGTGCGTGGCAGTTAAGAGAAACATTTGAAGAATGGAACGAGAGAAAGTGAAATGGAGAAAGAGGTAACAAGCTGAGAAAGAAAGATATAAGAAGGCATTAGGGAGTAAAACAGAAAACATGAAAAGGAAAGGGAAAACAGAAGGGAATTCGGGAGTGTAACAGAGAAGGGGATACATATGCATGCATGTCGTACATATATGTGTCTTACATGCATATATAATATTTATTTACATTTATACCTGCCCACCCTAATCTATCAATATACAGCTTCTGCCCACCCGGTCGAAAATGTCTGGTGCCGCCCCTGATGACATGGTGCTATATGCACAGGGAACTTTACCTTTACCTATCATCTTATAGGTGCTGGGTTCGTTTCCTGGCGGAGATACATTGCATAATGGTTCGGATTCCACATTGGAAGGTCCATTTCCGATTAGTTTAACTAACCACAAACTGAACCTTGTAAGTGTTTTGATGTGGATATTATATACATAAGGGGCTGTGTTTAGTATATCGAGAAACCTGCACATTATATTTCCAGTGTTACATCTTATCACGTGCTTACAGTATAACCTGTGCCCTTTCCAGAAAAAAGATTCTAGATCCGCCTATCTGCACAAACAACACCAAATTTGTTGCTTAGACCCACAACAGAACTGCATTTTTTCAGTTCCTCTCTATTCTTATTCTTCTTAAAATTATGTATTTCATAAATGTAGGCACCACATATATATCTTATACAGTTGTGAAATATTTGTTAAAGTTGTAGAAGAATTTGATATCAATGAACTAAAATTTATTTTCTTTTCATTCCTTCAACTAGTCCAAGTATATCTGTGAATTGATGTTTTCCAATTATAATGACAATGACCGATGAGACGAAGTTTGTGATGGGGGGGGGGGTAAATATAAAAAAAAAATACATTTTGAACCTGTAAAAGGGGAAATTGTGTTATTAAAGTATGGCAACACTGTTGGTGAAGCTGTTGAAAGAATAAAATAGGAATGGAAAAAAATTCCAAAGGTATCGAAATGACGGTCATATGCCGACATCACCCTCTTCCTGCTGGTGCAAGTGCCAGGCTCTTGACGGCCAAGTGCTACCAGATAAAGTGTTGCCAACTGCTCTAGCAGATACTGAGACCAAGGGGGACCAAGAACCTGAGTGGGGAGAGGGATGCAACCCTGCGACCACCGCAAGCGGTCTCCCTTTCATCCCTCCCCCGCTGTGTGTCCTTGGAGTTTTCTGCCCAGCAACAGCTTTCAGTTCTTTTGTGGAAGGGCCACGCCTTCTGATGAGGCCTTTCGGTAATTAGGGTCGAAGACCTCGAAACATGTCAGGACATGTTCAGAAATAGCCCTTGCCGAATGGGTGGCAAACTATCATTTTTTCGAGCTTTGGGGAACCGTTTGGAGGACCTGTCTGGAATAAACCAAAGATCTAGGGAAAAGTAGGGATACATTCTCCAAACAAGCGAAAAGCGTAAAAAAATCGATGAAAAATAAGGAAACTAGGGTTTCGTAGAACGCGCACCGATACTATAAGTAATGGATTCGATTCTTCAAATATTTCCCAACATATTCAGTATTATATATGTCTTATTTTATTTTATTCACGAAAATTCTTTTACATTTTGTCAGTGTGGCTACGGCCCACTGTGGCCCATCTTGGCGCCGCCCATGCTTGTATGTGATGTCCTGATTTTAATTTTTGAAAATCTGATCGAACTCATATTTTTCCTGGCTATGGTTCACAGACTCTTCACCGAAAGTTCTGGGCCCTTGTCTAATCTTCAGTGTCCATCATCGCGGTAAGACAGAGGCAATAAATTATTCTTCCTTTGTTTTTCGTTTTGAATTCGCAAGAATGTTCCGTCTTGTATAGTTTCTCAACATGCTTGCTTCCTTACGTCACTGAACACAGCGTCTATAGCGTGACGTAATATTGGATTAATTGACGTCATTATTGCGCGTCATCTATTCAGCAAAGCCTTGTAAGAAAAGGAAAAATAACTATGCTAACATTTATTCGTATGGCAGACAAACACTCCTACCTGCAGAGAAAAATGGTCTAAAACCGTCAAATACGACCCTACCGAACCTAACACATTTTTTTTTCTTTCGATCGAGTAGCTACGGATAGTGCTGAAACGAAACTTTGTACAGTCTCGTCTCACCTTGAGAAAGAAGATGAATGTCTCGTTCTCGGTCTCGTGATCTCGTTTTCCCACGCTTCTAACCCAGTAAGCAGTTCTGTAGTTGCCAAATTTTCACAGGGTATGCGCTAATTGTCTTGAAACGTTAAATGAAGACCATATTTTCATTAAATATATCGATGAAATCAATTAATTACATAAAAAGAACTTATTCATGGTAGACTATTAATGATACTGGCATTTAGGCATATTTATAATATGCTGTACACAATAGACAATGCATTTTTAAAACAAAAATATATGATGTGCGTATTTTAACGATTGCTTACAAACATAACGGCTCTAATGTCGTCTTTTATAGGCTACAGTACAGTATGTTATTATATTTAACTTTCTTGTTGATATTACTTTTGTGAATTATCAGTTTGTATACTATTAACAACTGTAATAATACTGATAATTACACTAAAATGGGCATTTTTAGAACAATACAAATATGATAAAGCGAAAAAATGTGCAGAGAAGGCAACAATTAAGTTTTATTTCGTTCTAAATGCATACAACAGACCTCAATTGTCATGTTCAAAGATAGGAAAGTTTATATTCTTCGGCTAATTGTTGGGGAAAAAGCAACAAGAACATTAGTGAGACTTTCATATGTAAGGCTTACTCAATCTTCGAAGTCTCAAGTCAAGTCAAACTTCCACATTGATTTTGATAAAAGGAGACTAATCTATAACTCAAGACTTGCACAAAGGCACCAACGAAGCAAAGTTGTTAGTGGTGCTAGCAATTTCTACTAAAATTAATCGTACACATTTCATTTCTACAAAATTATTATAGTTTACAAGATGGTGATGAAATGCTGACCTATTCATACCTGCTCCCCTTCTCAACAAACCATAAACGAAGCGGGTATACGCATTGTAGCAGGTTTGCGCTACTGAGTATTGTCAGCCGGTAGAATACGGCGTATATTCTCGAATACAGCCCTGCCTATTACAAAATGACGGCAACATAGACGCAATTAAACTGCGCTAAGTCCCCTGCTCGAGGCCTACCCAATGTTTAGTTCCTGATGCGCCCAGAATATCGCACTTATTGGTACCACTGCTTACGTGCAACATTGCAGTCCGATGCAGTGTTGCCATATTAAGGGAAATTTCCCTTCTTCAGGAAAATTTCAAATTTTAATCGAGAACTGGAATTTGATTAAAAAATCCCACAATTTCAGGGAAACTTGAAGGCATCATACTCAATACTAGTAGTGATTATGTTAAGTTCCAGTTCAATATCCACATTCTTATTTCTACTCCTTTGAATAGAAAACTATATCTATTTATATTTTGTTTATTGTACATCGCTTTTCTGCATCTTCGGATAATAACAGCGATGAAGATAATTATTAACGTTATATGATTTCCTTAAGTAAAGGGAAAAATTGGTCCAAAAAGGGAAATTTTTCCCCTTGGAAAGGGAATTTGTGGTCTTCGATTGTGGCAACACTGGTCCGATGTCGTAACGAACCAGGACGTCTTGTAAACTCGCTCGTATTTTCGGGCTCGCTCGTTTGCGTGGGTGAAAATGTGCCTTATCAGCTGGGAATGATGTATATGTATGTGTATTACTCAGAATTTCGCATTCTGTCACGTACACCGCTGACTGGGATTGTGTTCGTGATGCGCAGTGAAGGCTCGCACGTTCATTGTAAACGTCACTGTGACGCTAGAAATAGAGAAAGGTCGAATGAGCAATTTCTCAATGCAATCTTTGGGTGCATGTGAACCGTCTGTCGCTATTTTACACAAACAGTAACTTTTGATACTGAACGCGCTATCTGTTTAACTATGGCATTTGGATCTTAGGCCAACACTTACATACAGAGGGACAGAATAGATAAGTGAGCAGACGCTTTGTATTGGCCTCTGTTCCGATTTTTATAACGTAAAACGAGACGCCAAAAATGTTACTTTCTTGTGGTGATTACTTATCGAATTCAGATTTACTGCAACAATACACCTTCTCTACTATTACTATGAAGTGTGGTATTCTTGGGTAGAAATTATTTCAATGTCAATAATGTGCTACATTCCAATTTTATTAAAATATTGGAGTTCACTTTCTGTTTACCTGGAACTAATGCCCCCACTGAACGAGTGTTCTCGTACATGAATGGTTTGTGGACAAGTGACAAGAACGCTTTCTCAGCTGGCTGGCCTTAGTACAGCAGTACGTATACATGTAAATACAAAAAGTCATAAATTTATAATACAAGATTGAATGACAAAGATGTGACTGTACTAAATACAATAAGAGGTACAATAAAATATGAATGAAATATACATTAAAGTATACATGATAAGTCATTAAAATAGACCTGATGAATGATTAAAATACAATTGATCATTAGGCTCGTTGGAAATCATTATAACTACTGACTATGGAGTTTAAAAACTCATTATATTTATAATCTGTGGATGTTGTCAATAACGACCCTTTAGTACGTACTCGATACGGCGTAGCTCGTATAGATATTCTCGATAAAAGCGTAGGGACAGAATAGTAACCTTCTAAAATTTTTGCAACGAACTTTAGATCATTTCTGTTTCTTCTAGCTGAAAGGTATTCGACTTTTAACTTGTTCAATACGTTGTCATAACTATAAAATAATTTAAACAGTTTAAATCTAAAATATAAATAGTAAAGAAATTTCTTTTGTATATTCTCAATGATGTCACATTTTCCAACACCACCTGAAAAATTCCATGTCACAGAACTGAATTAGGTGAACTTTAATCACACGTGTGTAAACTTGTACAAAATGTTATTTGAAAAGAAGTATGCACTGAATAAGATCCATTCATAAGAAAAATAGCAATGAATGTCTTCCAAGTTATGCCTGGTTGGAGTTCAGTGTGTGTCACCATATTATATAAGTTATTTACTGAGTATTTATTTATTTAATTAGTAATCAAACATAAGTATTTATGACGAAAATGATTTTATATTGAAATGTGCACATTTTGCCGTTCCGTTTTTCCTTCAGGAAACTATGAAAAATGTTCCGTTTTGTTGTTTTAAAGATCTAGGATAGAGAGAGAGAGAGAGATAAAGAAAGGAAGGGAATAATAGATAAACGAAAGAGTAAAGAAACAGAAGTAGATTGATTTATGTTGATTGATCTGTTTTATTTCGTTTCGCTTTTCTGCCACTTTTGGCTAACCTCGAAGATGGGGATGAAAGGGAATAAGGTGAAAGGACAATCACAAACACACATGGACAGGACACATCACGAGCCCCCACAGAGAATTGTACTGGCTGTGAGTCCAGACACCAGAGCCTCGTTAGTCTGCACGATGCAGCTGCTAAAAGAGAGTTCATATTTGGGTGCCTTTAGAAAGGCTAACCACCTCACACCCATTTAAGTAGATTGAGAAATAAAAGAAGAAAGAGAGAGAAATGATGAAGGAGTAAAATAAGCAAAAAAAGAAAGCAAAGAGGGTGAATGATGATTTGATGAAACTTATGACGGCAAGCCCGCACCAGGACTCAATCATATCAGGGCCAAAGAAAGGATGGGATGAGATGGGATGTCTGAATTGAATTTAGATATACTATATGTTCCGTGACTTTGTTGATATGATTTCGTGAAGCAATAACAAATTTGTTATTTTAAAAACGCAATGTCAAAAGGATCAATTGAGATAGTATATTTATGATCCTATGGCGATGTTTGAATTATTCAAGGGCATGAAGTTTAAATTGTACAGAAACGGTGGCGACATTGCCAGTCCAACATTCTCGATTACAGAGGCGACATCTATGTTCAATTCATGCAATTTTATTGACACTGCGTTAGAGACATTAGAGAAATACGATCTGCTAACTATTATGCACAACATTTTCTGAGAATTCAGTCTGCTCTGTAACTAGTGGCTCTGTTAAATAGAGCGTGTGTGAGTGTGTTTATTTTGTTTCATTTGACAAGGTCATCCGCTGTTAATAATCATGCAAGTCACTCTGCGTTATCATCAAGCAAGCGATGTGTTGAGTTCCTTGTGTGTTACCAGATTTTCCCATAGCGATAAGTTCAAGGTTTAGTAACCGATAGGTTTCCTTGCAGATTAGACTAATACCAGAGGGCAGTCACCTCGTTCTTTTTTTAAGTAGTGGCAAATTTGGGTCAAGTATTGCAAAAGACTAACGTGAATTTAATATATAGTTGTGTGAAAATATGGATTTTGTAAACGGACCAATGGTTGTTGCTACAAGTGACAATCTTTTAGAAAATTTGGAATCGTGTTCGAAACAACCTAGAGATACGATTTTAAAAAATGACATAAGAACAAGAAGAGATCCTTCGAATCTCGTAGATCCACCAATTTTGCAAGTCAGTGTAGCATAGTAACGTTTCTATCATGAGAAACAGCGAGCTAAGTGTATTTGGCCTGCCGCCATCTTCAATCCAATATGGCGGCCACTGTCCCAGGTTGCGAAGTTGGCAACATAACTTTTTTTCTCTCTCCATGATGACCTCTTTCAGAGAAATAGTGTTGCCGCTTGTAGGCGGTGACGTTCCTATGAAGTTCATTTCGGGCACATTTTGGAGGAAAAGTCGCCGTACAAGTAGTTCAGGGCATAAAGGTTTCATGTTTTCATCGTTTTAAGTCCGCTTCATGCATATATAGGCTAAATGGGACTGGACGTAAAGTTCAAAGTTGGATCCGAAGCACTGTGCCTCCACCGGGTATCGATTACAAGGCGACAATGAGGTTCTCAACATCAGATTCGCAGACTTTTAGTTGCTGGACTATATCTCTGAAACTTTTTTTAGTCTTGATTCTCATTAGATTCTGTTTGTTTTTTTCGCTAATGTCACTGGCTTTGCCTTAATTTATAAAATTAATCTTCAATGGATTTCACCGGGAAAGCTCTTGAACTTTGAGCAGAGCATCCAGGTTGTATGTAGGGAGGAGAGGAGTGATATAACTAATGCATACATCAAAGCCCTGGGCTCATATTTACATGCAGTTTGGAGGGAGCGCAGAAAAATGCTGCAAGGAGTCGTCAGTGAAAGTGAAGGGTACGGAACAGCAGGGGCTGAAGCATAGGTGGAGCGTGTAATGTAGTGTTGTGAAGGTAGTGATAATGAACAATCTCAAATGTTAGAAGAGGACCACATTGCCATTTATATAAGTACATATGTAATTATTTTCCAAATGTTTCTGTTTATAAAAGGTTTCTGAATGTATGATCAATGGGGTGTATGTTTAAGGTGGGGTGTTTATATAATAATATTGTAGGATACGCACAGCCTAAGGGCTCATATTAATATCAATAAATATCAATTTGTTGACAAGTATGCCAGAGTTGCAGATATATTGTGTAGAAGATGCAAGGTTCAAAACAGGTAGAACATAACAAATATAATGCAGATGAACGGTAAACGTTTGTCCTAAGAGCATGGAAAATATGTCAGAAACTGTTTGAACATATGGAAATTATATGTAAAAGTAACTTAAATATGTGCTGAAAGCTAATACTGTATCTGTAAAAATATAGGAAGCAAAAATATGATAATTCGCAAAGATGATAGAAAATAATATTGATTTAATTTATTTGACTTCGCGTTTGGGAAGATGAGGATGATAACAAAGTGTTCCTTCATTAGGTTCATCGCGATTAGCCAAAAGTGGCAGAAAAGCTGTCACGGTATCTAGTGACATGTATAACGCAGTTCGATATAAATTATTTTTTGTTTATTGATTCATTTTGTGTTCAAATATAAAAGTGTGAGGTATTTTATTTTGTGGATAAACTTGTATCCGAGCCAGACGTCGGGAGTTGGACCCGGTCTTTCCTGAGTGACAGCCGCCGCTTAGAACATGACATATTTGCACCAACGCAAAGATAAGGAAAGATTATTTTCGTCGCTACCAGGCTTGAGTCGCAGCGGGCGGGCTAACCCATGTTCACGGATGACCAGAGATATCAGCTGGACCCCAAGCCTGCAAGTATCGAAGACGCCTCGGTGACCGAGTTTCAAGACAATGGACACAGGTCATTCGCATCTCCTCCAAAAGCGAAGCCAAGCTACCTGAGCGTGGGTTTCAACGGACGAATTTGATTCTCTTATAAATATACGGTGCTACCATCCCAGACACAGTTTTTACCCGGATTTCACAGAGAGAGCATCTCCGCGCTACACTCTCGCGTGATCATTGTTTTGTGTCCGTGGACTTTGTTTCCTTACGTACCGTGAGCGAATCGCGGATAGAGAGTTACCAGTGTGCGCCTTATTTTGGTGAAGATTACGCGGTGATTTGCTTTTTGCCAAGCGTTAACTACATAATCATGGGAGGCTAAAGGAGATTGAGAAGGGAGTCTGTCGACTTCCCTGACGCCCGCAACGATGCATCGCCATCTTCCGATGAAGCCAGTCAGCCAACGCCAAAGACGACATCAAAGCCAAACACTGCCCAAAGCCCGAAGGACGTCTTCAGAACGACGCCAATCGAAGCCCGTCACCAGAGAGAGAGATTGAAGGACGACTCCAGAACGACGCTTCCAGAACGACGCCGAATCGAAGCCCGTCACCAGAGAGATTCCGGACCGGCGCGTGACCACGTACATCCGACGCTAGTGGCAAGAGGAACGCCCGAAGTACTAAGGAGGTGCAAGTACACCAGATCGTCGCAATTATTCTTCGTCGCGATCGACCTCGGAGGACAATTTCGCCACAAAGGAACCGTGTGCAAGTCCCGCGTCCAGGAGAGATGAATGACCACGCCATGTAGCAGAGTCTGGTACAGTATACTTCAGAGGGTCTCATGTCCATGTAAACGTGCGTCGTCAGTATCAACACCGTACAGTTAACGCCGAAGTCTCACTTATTAGCAAAGTCACTCAGGAAACCCCGAAACTAATTTCCGTCTCTGACAAATTTTTGGTATTGTTGTAAAAAAGGGTAATTTCATGTTCAGATGTTCTAATTTAATTGTCTGCATTCAGCGTTAGAAGCTCCATTTCATTTCTTTAATATTTAGTGTAAATTGTCAAAGTGTGCTCCATTTCTTGTGTAACCGACCGCCCCGTCGCGCCATTTAATTTGTCAATAGTTGACTGATGTGTCCTTTTTAATTGTGGAAAGCGTAGTTGTTTTTATTGCAAGGTCGTGTGCGTGAAATAGTATTATTTGTTGCATAGTGGTTTTTAAGGTAATTTTTGCTCGCGCCGACGATTGATTAGTGTATTCCGGCAGCTGGAGCCAATTAAGTTTTTGCATCACTATGTAATTGAGTAGTTGTTCTCATGGGACGAGAGAGGCTTGTGTGTAATACCCCCGTCCGAGAAACTTGTATAATGTCGAGCTTACGACTCGATGCATACGTTCATTCGAACGAAAGATTTAACCACGCCGACCCAATTGTCTTAGTTAACCGCTTTCCGAGGGCTGGCACTTAAGTTAATTTAAAAGAGCACAGGAGCTGGCAGACAAATGCCCTAAATTCACATAAAGGTTTAAAAATTAAAAGGAATGATATGTTAATGAGATCCATGATTTGTATCCATACTTCACATGTAAAAATACCTCATGTGTGTGAAAGAGAGATAGAGTGAATGTTGTGAGAGTGAGGAGGCTTTGTAAACAGTTGTTGATTGCAATATTTTTTGTTGTTACAATATATATTCACTTTTTACCGTTCGTCAGCGTTGTTATTTGACGTTTTTCAGGTACCAGATATTATGCTATTAGTGTTTTATGATTGTTCGAGTCTACATATCAAAGGTAAACAAAACAGTGTAACTTTTCAAGGTATTAATCTCCGCCTCGCAATAGTATGACAATAAACGACCGTCTCAGTACCGAACTTGATAACTGGACCGTGAGTCACGACCGGTTTCCCGTACACATAACGACGTTTGGCCCCGTGCCGGGGTATGATTGACACGTCATTTCGGGGACCGTGAGTGCACTCGTTACAAAGCGAAGTAAAATATTTAAAAATCAATAACTCAGTCACAAATACATTTGGACAGAACACATCGCAAGTCCCATAGAGGGTTATACGTGGCCATGGGTCCAAACGCCAGAGCCTCGCAAGTCTGCAAATTAGTTCCCTGAGGCCTATTATATCTTGGTACGGTGGACCAGCTCGATTTTGGATGGCCACTCGGCACGTACCTAGAAATATATTTCGAGGAGGGGGTCCTAACCAACGGTCTCAAAACAACAATAATAACAGTATTAATTAAAATATTCAAATTAGTTAGTATTATATTTTCATTACATTGACTGATTGATTGAATTGCTTTATTTTACTTCGCTTCTTGTGCTACTTTTGGGTATTTTGCGAAGATGAGGGATGAGTGATGATATGATGAAATTGATGAATGGACACTCACAAACATCCATGCCCAGGCCAGGATTCGAACCCGGAACCCTTGGCGTCGTAGCGCGATGTGCTAACCACTCTGCCACGGGGGTCAGCATTTTTATTACATGAAGAGGTAAAAAGACGGGTTGAGGGTAGATGTAAAAAAGAAAACCGCCCTTTCAAGGAAATTAATGTCAAATACATGAAGAATTGAATATTGCATATCAAAAAAGATCTTAGATCCAGTTGACGAGAAGTAAACATCCTGGTAATATTTTATGCATATTGTTAAGTACTAACAGATCTTAATAAAACATTAAAATGCTGACTGACCAAGGCAAAATTTATAGTATAAAAAATATTCACTAAAAACATAACGTTTCCACCCTCTAACGGGGTCTTCTTCAGACGAAGATTCACAAAAAAAATATTGTGAATATTCGTCTGTTAGAGGGTGGAAACTTTACGTTTTTAGTGAATATTTTTTTATACTGTAAATTTTGCCTTGGTCAGTCAGCATTTTCATGTTTTATTAACATTGAAACAAGGCTTAACAGTGTTAACAGATCTTGCATATATATTCCTTGATACTCTCATTCAGTCGTATAATCGCAATATAATCCTTGCCTTCCAATTAGTTAGACTGATATAAATAACCGTCGATTAGGAATTTAGGTAAATATGGCAACGGAAAAATGGCAAAGTGAAAATGGCAAATACAATAAATTACGATTTTACATGAAAATTGAGAAATTACATGTCTTGCATTTCACAGTTTTAAATTTGAAGTTAATATAATTTTGGTGTCTTTATCACTAACTTGTCTTTGAATTGATACATTTTATTTGAGGTTTCCAAAAATAATTATAATGCCGTTTGTTTCATTATTTCTTCTGGCAGAAGTTCCTGACTCTATAGAATCACATGTTAATAAAAGGTAACATTTGTAAATAATTTGAAGCATGTGTGATTTATGAAACTTAGGGGGGGGGGGAGTGGGTGCAGCATAACATGGGTTTTCATCTTGACTGAAAACACGTTTACACTTTCCGCACACCTGCTGACCAATCACACGTGTTTGTTACTAGCAGGGTAATTTATACCGACAGTGCTATATAACAAAAGAACAATGCAGAATTTCTTACAGGAGTAGCCCATAACCTAAAGTTGCAAGTTGTAAAGTAACGAAATCAAAGGTGAATAAATTTTGTTAGCTAAATACAGTAAAAGGTGACGAAACCCAAGGTGAATAAATATTGTCCTGGTTAAATACAGAATTGTAAAGTGACGAAATCAAAGGTGAACAAATATTGATTTTGTTAAACATAGCATCAATATTTTTTATTTTTATAATTTACATGTTAATTATTTATATCAATTATTTATTATTTGCTTTTGCTTTCTGTTTGTGATTTCTACTTTCGCCATTTTTTTCCGTTGGCCATTTTTTTCGTTGCCATTTTTACCGGACACCTCGATTAGACAACAAGTATATTTTCATTATTTAATTTTAGTTATTTTATCATTTCATTACTTTCATTATTTAATTTTAATATTTAGTATTTCATTCGGGGGGTCCGGACTCCCTGGACCCCCCCTAAATACATGCTTGGCCACTGCCCACCTTTGGCGCCGTGTCCATTTTCAACTTTTCGAGTGAGAGTTCCTATGCATTCGTTGAACGGTAAGAGGGAAGCAGTGGTACCAAGTCCGAGGTTATCTTCCAGAGAATGACTTCATGGTCAGTGAGCAAGAAGTGAAATCGCTCCAGAAATATAACAGCGGCGAAGACACAGAGGATGTCGTGAGGACTATCTCGCCTTCGAATCCCACTGTCAGTGACAGATGACAGACAGCGATAAGCGAGGCATGTGTCGGCAAGAGCACCCCAGACAGTGTAATGCAATTATTTTCCAAGAACCCATGCAGACAGGGGGCCTGGGAATTTTCACCTTCGAACTAATATTCGTATTTATCTCCCATCGTGAGGAGTACACCCAAGCCACTATTAGGAGATTTCCTGGAAATGCTAAGGAAATGTAGGTCAGTATCAGGTGATGGAATTCTAACGTTGGGAGTCGAGCGATGTAATTCCTTCAGGCTATTGAAGCCACTGTCAGGCGTGTACCTGGAACTTTATTTCGACATGTGTCCGAACATGGCCGTATATGTGTACAAAAATAATAGATGGCGCTCTACTTAACAGCCTAAGTATGGTTCAGTTTTAGTACTTATAGTTTACTTGTTACTATTTTTCAATCATCAATAAATACTTTCGAAATATACCCAATAAAATCTTATCTCTGAACAGTTTGGATGTAAACATTGACTTCATTTACATTAATAATGTTGACCATATTAGTATTGTTTTTAATTAAGTTTGATACGTTTAAAACTCCTACTCCGTGAGAGATATGATCAAAAAAAAATCAAAAAATATTGACCAATTTTGAGATATTCTTTCTTTGATTATGCAATTAGTGCAAAATGTTTACTAAACCAATAAGAATGATTTGGCTTTGGACCCGTTAAAACCCTTCTCTTATATACGGCCATGGATTCGAACAGTTTCACATGAAATAATAATAACAATTATAATAATATCAACAAAGTTTATGAAAATATTATTATGTCAATTGAAAATTAATAATAATAATTTTATAAATTATTATTATTACATGAACAGGTAATTCATTATCTAGCTTATGTGTAGATAAGATCACTAACATTTGTATAAATACAGCTGTCCCACCAAAGAAACAAATGCAACGAAAAATAGGTGGAATTTCTTATTGATGCTGGAAAGATTATTATGTTCTGCGGAAATGAATCAACTTCAAGTAAAACAACAATAAACAAGTATTTTAATAATTTTCGATTTGGTGAGTCTTTCGAGGAGATCGGCCCAGCCCCCATAAATACGTGCCACTTTCCTTTTTTTTTGTGTGTGTTATTTTCTTTCTTCTACTTCTTGGATCGATCGCGACGATGAGGATGTTTGATGAGCCGATAACATGGATAATGGGAAAAGCCTATGCCTTGATCGGGATTCGAATCTGTGATCTCTGACTTCGTAGCACGTTCCACTCTGTCACGGAGCCAGGCATTGTTCGTTAAAGAGAGAAAAAAAATAACCAAACTCTGTTCGTGCATTTCGGTAGCTGGACAATTGTGATAAACACAGAAGTGAAAAGGCTGGTGGACAATTGCGATGAATACAAAAATGAAAAGGCTGGTGGACAATTGTGATAACATTTTAAATCTCCTATCAAATTGAAGTGTGACTTAACACCCCGTACAATACCTCTTACAAGAGAATTATGTGAAATATTGATATTTTTGGCTGGGAATTTGGTTCAATCAAGTTTTTGAACATGGGCTAGTGCCAACAGACACCCTTTGAAGTAACCCGTTTGAATAGAATAGAATACACTTTCTAACTCTCTAGTCACGCTTCTTCCTTTTCTTACCTTCTAGATTAAGTTCCATCCACATGTACTTGATGTTGGTATCTTCTGCTTGGCTCTTGAGGCAGGACCATCATGAATTTTCTTATGCGGACTTCCAAGTCACCTATTTATTTTGTTGTTCCAACCATCTACAGCATATGGCGCCTTTGGTTAGGTTAGGTTAGCTTAGTCGCAATTGTCCTACCATTAATTTGTAAGATATCCTTCACCGTCAAAATCTTCGCAATTGTCCTAGATTCGTGCATTTCATCGCACCGTGAAGATTCACAGAGAGTGTGCAAATAGAGCTCCTGTAGTATTGTTCGCGGCCATACTAGAAGAGGTGTGATCATGATTACGCTTAGTCCAGTGTTGCCACATGAAGGGAAATTTCCCTTTCTGAGGGGAAATTTGGATCTAATTTTAAGTGAAAAGGGAAAATGGAAATTTGATGAAAAATAGCTAATTTTCAGGGAAATTTTAAGACAGACTCAATATTAATTATATTAAACATTATAAGAGATTCCAGTTTTGAAAATGAGATTTTTTTTTTTAAAAAAAAAATTGTCGTATACTTTGTTCTGAG